>NC_058374.1:73732666-74037333 GCF_018350175.1 Felis catus
CTCAGGTCATGATCTCATGGTCCATGAGTTTGAGCCCTGCGTCGGGCTCTGTGCTGATGGCTCAGAGCCTGGAGTCTGTGTTGGATTCTGTGTCTCCCTCTCTCTGCCCCTCCCCACTCATGCTCTGTCTCTCCCTCTCTCTGTCAAAAATAAATAAACATTAAAAAATTTTTTTAAAAAGTTAAAAAGAATTCAATTAATTTTAAACATTGCAGTTTATTTAATAGTATAAACTGAGCCTAACTATGCTTTCAGCCATTCTTTTGGGCATGAGTACAGCAAGGTGAGATGACAGGCGAAGTAAGGATTAACACAGGAGAAGACAGGGAGCAATTTGTAAGGAGGAAAAGGCTAAGTCCTGGATTTTACTTCCCTCCTTGATTTATTAGATTTTATGGGAAACTTAACATGGTATGCCCTTTGTATCAAATCACTGAATGAGGGTTATTTCACCTTGAGGAAATCCTATACACTAAAAAAGGAATTTCACAATTAGGTGGGGTAAAATTCACACTACTAGCAAAAGTTTCTCGTTGCCTCACAAAAGGCTCTTTTTTGTGAACCACTCCCAGTGCTTTAAAAAGAACATGCTAAGTGAGGAGCATAAGCCTGTTTCTTGAGTAATGACTTTAGGTAAATTGACACAAACATGGCCAAATGTTGTTCGTGCCCAGCAGGACCCAGGAGAAATCAGCTAATTTATAATTATAATGCTTATGTGCACTGGCATCAAACCTTTCACCCCTACTTGGATGCAAAATTGTATTTTAGTGCTCAGAAGTGTGTGTGTGTGTTTTGTTTGTTATCCTTGACCACCTCTATGCCTCTAAACAAGAGGCCCTTTTGGGTAACACCTTTTTATTTATGAGAAAAACATTTGCAAATCTTTTATTTTTTGTTTAACTTTGTTTTTACCAGAAAATAGGCCCCGTGTATGGTGTATTCATGGAGACCAAATTAACTAATAGGGTTTAACTGTGGGTTGAGTGTTCTGGGGAAGTGTTTGGTAACTGAACTTATAAACAGAAGTCCAGTGTTCAGGGTCCCTTGAGAAATAAATAACGACGGGTCCTACTCACTGAACATTTTGTGCTTCAGGGCAGGCCGAAAGGGGTGGAAGATGAAAAGAGACTAAGTGTGTGTATAAGTCAGAGTGATGTTTCGACCAACCTGATTGCTAGGTATTTTTTAAAAACAATGTCATGTAGAAACTGTTATTAGAATAACTGATGACATCATATAATAAATATATTTGTAGGTGATTGGGGTTGGCTGTTAAGGGACATGTAGAGCTGTTTTTAAAAATGCCTTGCAGACGGCTAGATTCCTTCTGGAATGCTAGTTGTAAGCTGCTCACAACACAGCTACTGCCTAATTGAAACTCTTTTTGTCTCTGAGCTAGTCACCCTGGAGAATTTTTTTTTTTTAAGTTGTTGTGGTGGAACCTTCTATTTTGAACAAACGGGCAAGTGAGAACAAAAGTAGAAGTGCCTCTTGCTCAAAACAGAGAAGACGTAGCCCAGAAAACTTTAAACCACTTTACTTTTTTCAATATAGAAGGATTTTGTTTTTATTTTTTACTTTTCTGTTACACATCTAGATCACCTCTCACTTGAACTAATCGGGGAGGAGTTTGAAGAATCAAGACAGTTTTCTTTTTAATAACAAATATTCTAACTTTTTTTTTTTTTTAATTGCATGCCCAGGAGGCAGAGAGAACAACAAAGTGTGACCGTTGTTGTTGGTCTTCTCTTGGTCCATTACTTTCTTTCTACTTCCTCATTTAATGTGAATTTTAATATGTAATATTCAACACACTTGTAATGCTCACTTCCTTTCTGTGGGACTTTCCAGCAAACACACTGACATATCGTTCATAGGAAATTAGCCAAGTGGAGGTGTGCACTTGTGTGACTTGACATACATCCACAACCCTGGGAGCTGCTTCTTGTCTCCAGCTGTTAGATTGACTGATTCAACACCCTATCTCTGTCTCTATTTCTGTGCTCATATTAAACAAGCACAATTTTAGGGGCACCTGGGTGGCTCCCTCAGTTAAACGTCCGACTTCAGCTTAGGTCATGATCTCTCAGTTCACAAGTTCAAGCCCCACATCGGGCTCTGTCCTGACAGCTCAGAGCCGGGAGCCTGCTTTGGATTTTGTGTCTCCCTCTCTCTCTGCCCCTCCCCTGCTTGTGCCATGTCTCTCTCTGTCTCTCAAAAATAAATGAACGTTAAAAAATTTTTTTTTAAGAATTTACGTTTTAGGGGCCATTAATTGAATAATTGATAGGTCATTTTCATTCTTGCAGAAATGGATTGTAAGTGTTGTTTAGAATAGGAAACAATTTTTGTCTTTTGAAATGACAATAACTTAGAAGCAATTGAAAGCAGTTACAGATAGAAGACAAGTGTAGTTGTGTAGAGTCTGTCTGGGAGGTCAGAGGAGGAAGTCTAGAAGAATGTAGTTACCAGAGAGACTCTACTTGAAGAAATGGCTCATAGGGTTAATAGACAAGGGAGGGAGGGAGAGAGGGAGAGAGATAAATGCCACTCATTTCTAAGGAGGCAGATACCAACTTGTCCTGGGAACCAAGCCAGTCTTGTTTGTATAGAAAAAGCACAAATAATTTTTAAGTAAAGAAATTGCCTAAGGAGAGGGGTTTTTTTTTTAAGGTAAAATATTGAAATAGTAAAAGTTTTAGTGGGATGGTTTCTAGACACAATTAAGCACAAAGTGATCACAACCTCATCAGTTTATGTCTGTTGTCTATCACAATTATTAACACCCCCCCCCACTCTCAAAGATAACTGTTTGTGTCATAAGTTATATGGTCATGCTAATGCCAATGAAGACCAGCCTTTGAACATGGGACCTTTATTGAATTAAACGTTCGATCATAGAATTCCATCTTTGCTGTTAAAGATTTTGCAGTCTAAAACAGAAAATTCTGGAAATAGTATTCAGTGTGGAGGGAGAGTAAATACTTCTGTCTTGTGTTAAGGACATTTACAGGGGATGACCTCAAGTTCTCATTTCTGACTTCCTTTCCTGGTAATGCCTGCCTAAATATGTCTAAGAGATTTCATTTTCTTTTGGACAAGAGTCAGGAAAGGAACAGGGGACAAGCTTGTATACATGACATATGCACATAAATATCTTTTACATGAGCAAGGCAAATAAAATTTTCCTGCTAAACTTACACAGTGAAGATGCCAGAAGTTTCCATCTCAGTGTATTAGTGAAAGTACGGAGAGAGATCTCTGATCATTGTGATTAAAGCCTAGAGTCCAGTATTGTTAGAAACTTCAGGGGGATTATTGTCTTTCTCTGGCTGGTGTAAGGATGATGAGATACCCTCGTAAATACTGATGCTGCCATCTAATCACAGCATTGAAATAGAATTGTTGGTCTTCTTAGTGACCCTCAGAGGACATCTGTCCTCTGGAAGCCTCTCCCACAGGGCAGTGTGGTGATTACACATGCAGTTCAACAACCCATAGTAGGGAGAGGCCACTAGCTCTACTAGGTGTCTTGGTTTCCTTCAGTCTCGTTCTTTCTTAAGCTTCCTGCTAGCTCAGTGTCCTCTAGTGGTAACTCGTCTGATTAGTGAAGCAGCTGGCACAGCAGATGGACTGTGAGGTCCACAGAGATCAGATCTCCTCGTTAGTGTTTTAGAATGAGTACAAGATCTGCAGGCCTACTAAGTGCCAGATAGTATGTCCTCTCAGGAATGCTCTGAGTAAGACGCTGATCACACCATTATGTAGATAAGAAAACGGAAGTTCTGGGAACCTAAGTGATATGTTGTAAGAGTCAGAGGCAGGACTTGAAATAGAATTCTTGAGCACTCATCCTGATGTGTTTTGTCTTGTTGGTTTCTTTTCACCGTACTCTACCATTTCATGATTCCAAGAAGACAGACATTTTATGGCACAAATGAGTCAGAGAGGCAATCGATTAAGGAGTCTTCAGAAGCGTGGTCTATGTGCTTCACGTGAATTGCCTCTGAACTTCTGACCAAGTGAATACTGAGAGGCCACAGAGCAGAGAGAAAAAAAGAATTGGCCTTGCACCCAGATACATGCGGCTTTAAATCTTAGCTCCACCGCTGCCCAGTAAATATTTGATGTGCTATGTTCTTGGCCCTCGAATTATTACAGTTTTGTACCCGAGAGAAATTATTGTTGGTCAAGTTTTTGTTCTAGCTGATCCTCAGTCTGTCATCTCTGAAGTAGGGGTGGGTATACCCCTAACCATTTGTGGAAGGCAAGTGTTTAGTTATTCAACATTATTAGGGAAATAAGGATAAGTGGTAATTGAGGGCTAATGATGATAGCGGTGACCCAGTGTAAAGCAGGTTTTGCAAGCTGAGGACAATCTGACTGCTCTGATGTTTTTAGAACCTTCTTTTTGGGTTAGCTGTCTGCAGATGTAAGGATGTACATTATCACATATTTCAATTAACCAAGTCCTGAATCCTTTTTATGACATTAAAGGAATGAGCTGCCCCTTCCCCTACTTTGTAGAGCCCGAATGTCTATGTACCCTCAAAATTCTTATGTTGAAATTTCCCCCTCTGCCCTCGTGTTATGGCATTGGAAGTGAGGAAGAGAGCCCTCATAAGTGGGATTAATGCCCTTATAAGAGAGGCCGTACAGAGTTCCTTCACCCTCTCTGCCTTGTGAGGTTACAGCAAACTTATGTCATCTATGAATTGGGAAGGGGATATCCCTGGACACAGAATCTGCTGGTGACTTGATCTTAGATTTTCCAGCTTCCAGAACTGTGGGGAGTAAGTTTCTGTTGTTTATAAACCATCCAATCTATGATAAGAACTTTTTCTTTCTTTTTCTAATATAATGATTGAGAACACTGGCTTAGGAAACTGAAGAATCACAGACTGTTAGAGCATGAGGAGAAGTTAAAAATTTTCTAGAAATTTTCAAGATTGGAACACAAGTGGGATTGTGTGTCTTATGCAAGGTCATTCCTTAATTCATGCATTCACTGAATATTTATTGTGTGTCTGTCATGAGCTAGGTTCTGTTCTACCTGTTGGAGTCATAGTAGTGAGCAAAACAGATGTGGTCCCTGCTTTCATGGATTTATATTCTAATGGGAGGGGGAAATCCAATAAAAATTACACAAATAAGTATGTAGTAGGTCAGATAATGGTAAATGCTAAGAAACATAATTAAGCAAGGTAAGAGATAAAGGGTAATGAAGGAGAGTACTCTTGTATATAGAATGTTCAGTGGAGGGGACATTCAAACAGAGTCCTGAATGAGGTGAGGGAGTGAATCACATGGATATCTGGGGAAGGAGCGTTCCAGGCAGAGAGAACAGCAAATGCAAAGGCCCTGAGGTGGCCTCATACCCAAGGTCAGTGTGGCCAGAATGGATACAGGAAGGGAAGAGTAACAAGGAATGTGATTTGACAATAGCAAGGGAAGAGTTGCATCACATAGGGCCTGGTGGATATGGTAACGGTTCTGGGCCTTGAGGCTCAGGAGGGTTCTGAGCAGAAGAGCGACTTGATTTGTTTATGTTTGAAAAGGATGACTTCCAGATCAAGATCAGCCAGAACACAGGTCTATTTAAGGTAGAGCCACAGGTCCTCCTATTATACCATGCAGCTCTGTATACTTGCAGGTGAACCTCAGGAACAGATCTTGGAAAATTTTAGGAAATCTCTGTATTTACATATAGTATTACCAAGATGGATACTTCCAACCAGAGTTTGGTAAACTCAAAGTAATAAAAATTGTGTTCACACCTTTTCTTTTCCTCATCTCACTGAAAGAAAAATAGCAACATTTAGATTTTTTTAATTAAAACATGTTTTATTTAAAATTCTTTTTATTCAAGTATAATCAGCATACAGTGTTATCTTAGTTTCAGATATACAACATAATGATTCAACAATTCTATACATTAGTGCTCATCACACTAAGTGTACTGTTTTTTTTTTAAGTTTTATTTATTTATTTATTTATTTTGAGAGAGAGAGAGAGAGAGAGAGAGAGAAAGAATGAGTGGGGAAGGGCAGAGAGAGGGAGAGAGAGAGAATCCTAAGCAGAGCTTGAACTCATGAACCACGAGATCATGACCTGAGCTGAAACCAAGAGCCCGATGCTTAACTGACGGAACCACCCTGGTGCCCCCACAATAAGTGTACTCTTAATCATCCCCTTCACCTATTTCACCCATCCCCCCCCCAACCTCCTCTCTGTTGTTGGTTTGTTTGTTTTCTCTATTGAAGGGTCTTTTTTTTTCTCTTTTTTCCTTTGTTTTGTTTCTTAAATTCCAAATGTGACTGAAGTCCTATGGCATTTGTTTTCCTCTGGCTTATTTCACTTAGTATTATACTCTCTAGATCCATCCATGTTGTTGCAAATAGCAAAATTTCATTCTTTTTGATGGCTGAATAATATTCCATTGTATATGTGTGTACCACATCTTCCTTATCCATTTGTCTATTGATGGATACTTAGGTTACTTCCATATTTTGGCTATTGTGAATAATGCTGCAATAAATGCAGGGGTGCATGTATCTTTTAAAATTAGTGTTTGCGTTTTCTTTGGGTAGATACTCAATATTGGAATTAGTGGATCATATAGTAATTCTAGATATGTCTCCTTTGGCAAGGGAAGTAAAAGCAAAATTAAACTATCGGGGCAGTATTACAATGTTCTCAAACATTTCTTCACCAGGAAGTTCATGATAAAGAAAAATACAGAAAATAAAACAATGTGCTTCCTGCTGAGAGATCAGGCCCCCCTTAGTTGGGATTGAAGTGAGTGGGAAAAGAAACTATCCTCCAAGACCACTCTGTCATTTCTCAGCCCACCCACCCCTTGTAGTTCTGCACATCACTAGTCAAACTGTGTTTGTTTCCAGCCAGAGGGTATCAATTTACACTCCCCTCTATAAGATTTGAACAAACAGGTGTTTAAGCAATTTTGAAAGATGCAAAAGTTAGAAGGACTCCACACTTGTAAAGAAAGAAGTTTGGTACAGTTCCTTAACGATGAGGTTATTATTGTATTCTTTTCACCCCTTATTTGATTTGGTCAGTGGTTTTCTCTTAATTAAGGCAGTAAAGTGTATCAAGTTGTGCTAAATCCGAATCGCATTACTACAACTGGAATGTTGTTTTCAGACTTGATGGTAATCATAATAGCCGCTGTGGATTGTGAATCTCTGGAGCTAGGCCCCTTGTGTATGCTCTCTGCAAGGTGCGTGCTGTTATCCCCATTTTACAGGAAGCTGAGGCTTCCAGAGTATTAATCCACGTCTGCTCAGTCAGCAAGTTGTAGAGCCAGTGTCTGAACCCTGTCTGGCATCACTGCTGGCTAACTTTCTGTCTATGCCATGTGATGCCATGATTAATGGAGAATTTCCATTAATTAGGGTGGTTGAATGGAGTAAAGATACCAAATGTGCCGTCACGTTCTGCTGCTTTATAAATACTTGTTTTAGAGTAGAGGAATCACAGAATTCAGGTTGAGAGAGATGTTAAAGGTCATTTAGTCCAAACTCCCCACTGATTCCTGCAAAAGCCTTGTCAAGTGATATTTTCCTCCAGCTGTGTTTGTGCTTCTCTAGTGATATGAAACTCTTAAAGCAATGTTTCCATTGTTGGGCTATTTTGAAAATTATGAAGTTCTTCCTTACCCTGAGTCATGCTCAGTCTCCCTGTTGGCCTCTGCAGCACGTAGAACAGAGCCGGCAATGCATCGGAGGCAGCGTTCGTGTTCCCACTGGACTTCTCTGCTAGATTACTTGTTTACTTGATTTTTCTCATATGATATAGTTTGAGGTCAAGTTTCCATCCTGCTTAATGTCTTCTGCATGCATTTGAGTTGGCCTCCATCCCTTATAATGAGGGAGATCCAGGGCCTAAGCCTGTTTCCTTGGTGGGATCAGACCAAGTGTCTGCTACCTTACGAGGTCACATTGCTGTTGACTCATGCTGAGGTTACCACTGACTCAAACCCAGCCGTCTGTTTTACCCACATTACTGCTCATAAAACACGTCTTCCTCATCCTACATTAGTTCAGTTTTTTTATCCTACTTGCCAGAATTTATCTTTATTCAGTTCCTTTCATTACTCAGTCCATTGCCCAACATTATCAGGATATTTTGAATTCTAATCCCAACACAAACAAATCCCGCTTAAAACCATCTTGCTTCACAGACAAATTTTTATTCCTTTGGCATGATGTCACTTATTTTCATTATACAAATAATGTTTTGTAGCGCAGATGGAAATTTGTGTATGTATTGTTTTTAAGGTTGTGGGAGATGCTGGACCATCTCCAGTTAACTTTAGTGAGTAGCCTGCATGTAGGGGTCTAAGAGATGCTATGTCCACTTAGGTGTCTAATAGATGCTCTATTTCCTGGCAGATCCACCTGCAGCAGTTTGTTACTTTGCTTGCAGCAAAATGTTGAGCATAGAAGAACTTGGGATCTCAAAAGAGATGTGAAATTCTTAAGAGCCTTGCCAATGTCTCATCCCATTGTGAGGTTTCTCTAACTTTGCAACCATTTGGAACAGGGATGGAAATGGTGCTTTGTCAATACCGTGACACAAAATGGTGAAGTTCTTCTGGTAGCTGAATTGTGACTTTATACCAAGAGAGAAATCCTTAAAAGGCAGAATGAGATAGATAACAAACACTACCTATAACTGAGGTTTAGCCATTGACAGACGTAGCAATTATTACCAAGGCCACAGGTAGGCAAGTGGTCATGACCTTAAGTCTAGGTGATTTTTCCAAAATCTTGAATAGACATTCATAATACCTTTATTTTTTACTCTTGAAGGAAATATATCACAAAACAATCTCATGTAAGGAAATATTTTCATTTCTGCATGCTTTATTATTATCAGCGACATTCTAGATAGACATGTCTAGAATAATAGTGCAAAAAATTACACAAGGCTGCCATTTTGTTATCTAGACATTGGTTCCAATGATCTCTGAAAATATTTTAAAATTGAAAATTTCTCAAGATAAAAAATAAAAAGGAAATCTGGTGGTGACAGTACTTGAGTTAAGCTAAGAAAGATAGATTGAAAGGAGTAACAACTTATATAGTAGCCTAGGTCTACAAAGGGAAATATTCTTGGCAAAGGTCACAAAATAGAAGTTATCCTTAAGCTTATCCATTACATTTGTAGCGGATTTTTGAGCATTCTAAAAGTGAATCTTTTGAAAGCTACGAAGAAATATATATTTCTATCATTTTTATTTCTCCATTATTACCATCATTCTTATTATTATAGCTTTCTAGTATATATTCTAGGGAACTAATATGTTGATGGAAGTCTCTTCATTGTCCTTTACTTTTTAAAATCTAGTTATTTATTCTTATTTATTTTCCAGATGAAATTTGTAATTATTTTTATGAAATTCCCAAAAAAAACCTTATTAAGATATTGAGTAGAGGGGCGCCTGGATGGTGCAGTGGGTTAAGCGTCCGACTTCAGCCAGGTCACGATCTCGCAGTCCGTGAGTTCGAGCCCCGCGTCAGGTTCTGGGCTGATGGCTCGGAGCCTGGAGCCTGTTTCCGATTCTGTGTCTCCCTCTCTCTCTGTCCCTCCCCCGTTCATGCTCTGTCTCTCTGTCCCAAAAATAAATAAAAAACGTTGGAAAAAAAATTAAAAAAAAAAGATATTGAGTAGAATGTCATTGAACATATACATTTTAATAATTTTAATGTGAAAGAATTGACAACTCCACAATACAATGTCTTCCCATCAAGTTAAAAGGGATTTTTAAACAATTATTTTTAGTTGATTTAATGTTCTGTGGTAAAATCTTGAAGTTTGCTTCAAAAAAAAATACACACTTCTATTAAGCTCATTGCTATGTAAGGTCTTGTTTCTGTTATAAAAACTATCTTCTTAAAATAATGTTTTCTGAGTTTTGTTGGCATATACAAAAAGTACTTTATGTCTTTAATAAGTGATCACCTTTGTAAGTTCTTATTATACTTTTTTTTTAATTCTCTGGGGTTGTGTAGGCAGGCAATCTACCTCTTATCTGCAATTCACTTTGAAAATGTCAAGTTTGTAAGTTTGGAACTAAAGTCTGACTGGCATGGATGTGAGGCAGCTTATGGTCTCTATGTTTGCATTTTGTGTTCATATCCATACATTTTTATTTATTTATTTTTAATTTTTTAAAAGTTTATTTGTTTATTTTGAGAGAGAGAGAGAGAGAGAGACAGAGAGAGTGAGCAGGGGAGGGGCAGAGAGAGCGGGAGAAAGAGAATGCCAAGCAGGCTCCACGCCATCAGCGTGGAGCCCAATGTGGGACTCGAACTCACGAACTGTGAGATCTTGACCTGAGCCGAAACCAAGAGTCAGATGCTTAACTGACTGAGCCACTCAGGCACCCCTTATTTATACATTTTAATAGAGAAATAGTGTTGATTATAGAAATCTGCATCTTCTTCTGTTATTACATGATAGATAGTAAATGAACTTTTCTAAAATATCAAAACTTCTAAATTCTGGAACACATCCAACCCCAGAGTCAAAAAAAGAATGTGGACTATATTTTTATCTCTTTTTCTTTTACTTTTGTTATTGAATTGGCTGGTATTTTCAGTGTTGAGTAAGGGATAACTTCTGTTTTTTATTGTTTTTGACTTTAATGACAAGGTTATGATTTAGTATCTTAGAATTGAGTGTGATAATGGCTAAAATCTAGATGGGGAATCTGGGTGGCTCAGTCAGTTGAGCAACGGACTCTTGATTTTGGCTCAGGTCATGATCTCACGGTTTGTGAGTTTGAACTCCACACTGGGTTCTGTACTGACAGTGGGGCCTGCTTGGGATTCTCTCTCCCTCTCCCTCTGCTCCTCCCCCACTCATGCACATTCTCACTCTCTCTCTCTCAAAACAAATAAATAGACTTAAAAAAAGATACTTTATCATAATGGAAAAAATATCTTTCTTAAATTAATTTGCTAAAAGAAGTGGATTTTTCCTTCAAATATATATTTGCATTTATTGAGATGATTATCTTAAGAAGAATATGCCTTTGCCAGTCCGCTGGTCCAAAGGAGATGAGAGACATGTGGAACAGAGCTTCTCTAGCTGAGGCTAGCTTAGATCCTCCAACCTCCAGCCATCCCACTGACACTTGAACACAGCCTATCATTGTATGCTGCTGAGATTTTATAATGGTCTGTTATTCAGGATTATTGTAGCAGTGGTTGGCTGATGCAAACATATTATTGGCTAATTATATTGGTTGAAGTTCTGGGATGAAATGATTTTACATTCTTTTTTTTTTTTTTTTTCAACGTTTATTTATTTTTGGGACAGAGAGAGACAGAGCATGAACGGGGGAGGGGCAGAGAGAGAGGGAGACACAGAATCGGAAACAGGCTCCAGGCTCTGAGCCATCAGCCCAGAGCCCGACGCGGGGCTCGAACTCACGGACCGCGAGATCGTGACCTGGCTGAAGTCGGACGCTTAACCGACTGCGCCACCCAGGCGCCCCTGATTTTACATTCTTGAAATAAATCTGAAATTCCTAAAATAATAAATATTTAATATTATTTTAACATAGGTCTGAATTCTATCTGCTTAGTTGCTCATTTAGAACTTTTGTGTCTGCATTCATTTGCTATATTGGTCTATTTTATCTTTCTCAGATTAGGATATTAAGGTTATACTATCATCATAAAATATGTTGGGATATCCTGCCATCCCCAACTCCCAATGAACAATAGCGTATTCCAAGTGCTGACCCATAGAAAAGTTCTCTTAAGTTCCTAGTATGAGAAAAATAAGGAAAATGTAATGGATTTAAAAACCTAATTTGATTTAATTTAAAGGATAGTCCTTAATCCTGAGATTATGTGCTTCTTATAGTCTCAGTGTTAGAGTTTTTAAAATGGAAGTGTAGTTGACATACAATGTTATATTATCAATGTTAGAATTTTTATTCTCTTACAAAATGATTGTAATGATAAGTGGTAATAAAAAATAATGTTTCTACTAGAAAAAAACCTAAAAGCTGGTGATTCCATGATGGCCTCTCCAACTTTTTTCTTCAGCTTTCATAGTTTGTGAAATCCAGAAGTTCAGAAACCATTGTCTAAAACAATTCACACAGCATGTGATAAATAGGAACTTATTTGTGTCTTGGGAATTGGATTATTCTGAAGCAGTGTAAAACATTGAGGACATGGGCTTTGAGCTCTGTGACTTCTAGCAGTCACTTACCTATTCCTAGAATCATTTTCCTCACTTGTAGAATAGGGCTAATGAGTAGGTATCTCATACGTCTGTGGTGCAATAATATGTTACAAGATGCTTAGCGTAATGTTATGCATATAGTAAGTATATTAGCTATTTACATTACTAATATTTTGATATTTTCTCTTCATTAAATATATTTTGCCCTTAAAAAGTTTTGTTTCTTGATTATATTAAAAACTTTTTTTTTTTAATTTTTTTTTCAACGTTTATTTATTTTTGGGACAGAGAGAGACAGAGCATGAACGGGGGAGGGGCAGAGAGAGAGGGAGACACAGAATCGGAAACAGGCTCCAGGCTCTGAGCCATCAGCCCAGAGCCCAACGCGGGGCTCGAACTCACGGACTGCGAGATCGTGACCTGGCTGAAGTCGGACGCTTAACCGACTGCGCCACCCAGGCGCCCCTATATTAAAAACTTTTTAATTGAACTATAACATATATATTGAGAAGGACATAAATCAAAGTGTTATCACTTGATGAATTAAAGCAAGTTGAATATACCCATGTAACCACCCAGGCCAAGACATAAAATATTACCAGCATCTCAAGAACTTCCTCATAGAGAAACACACAGCACTTTACCAGTGAAAGTTAACCATTATCCCCAAAGGTAACCAGTATTGTGATTATTAACACCACAGATTATTTTGCCTGTTTTTGAGGTTCTTGCATATGGAAGCATATAATATATATTCTTTTTTTTTTCTGGAGTCCTTTGCCTAACGTTGTATTTTTGAGATTCAAGTGTGTTGGTGCATGCAGCTGTAGACTTTTCGGGTTTGTTATTGCATAGTATTTGATTGTATGCAGAGAACATGGTTTATATATTCATTCTGATGTTGATGGGTATTGAATTTGTTTCCAGTTTCATGATCAGTATTATCAGTCCTTTTGAGAACCAACTCTTGGATTTGTTGATATGCAGTTTAGTCTGCTGGTTTTAGGCTAATAAAGATCTGCTCTTATCTTTATTAATTTGTTTCTCCTCTTCCCTACAATTCTTCCCACTACACTTGAGTTGAATGCCTTGTTCACTGACTTTCATTTGGTAAGGATGTATTTGCCTGTCTCAAGTGGACACTTTCATGAGGTGAAGTCTAATTCTGTTAGGAAGAAAACTTGGGCATATTTTTCTGAACACAATTGCTTGTATGTATGTATTTATTTTTTAAGTTTATTAATTTTGAGAGAGAGAATGAGTGCAGGAGGGGCAAAGAGAGAGGGAGAGAGAGAGACTCCCAAGCAGGCTCTGCACTATTCAGTGCGAGGAACCTGATGTGGGGCTCAAACCCACGCACTGTGAGATCATGACCTTAGCTGGAATCAAGAGTTGGATGCTTAACTGACTGAGCCACCCAGGTGCCCCTAGATTGCTGTTAAATATTAGCATATGGTGTTGTGTGTTTTCACCTTTTTCTTTCTTTACACTCATTTTAGTGGGGAGTGGGGAGAGGCTCCACAGCTGCCACAGCCAAGTCCTGTGTGAAGCTGGAGGTCTGCTAGTTGTGTCCACCCTTTCACCTCTCCATCAGTCCTCCCATCCATCCTCCATCCATTCTTCCACCCATCTGCCCATCCCTGCATCCATCCACCATTACTGTGTGTGAGAAACACCATAAGGTGCTATAACATTTAGGTGAACAAGGTAGGTTTTCGTGAGGACAAGAGGTAGCTGTGGAAGGAATTAAACAGGGACCGATAAGACCAGTGTGCATTCCAGAGAGGCAGTTCTGACTGTTGTGGAGAATGGATTTGTATTGAAGTCAGTTACAGTTGAGGAGCAGTTCTTCAGAGGAATGGGTGACCTTTACGTGCTTACTGCTCAGTAGGGGCTGCTGAGAGATGGCAGTGGTGCCCAGAAAGGAACACTTTTTATTATATGAAGGCTTTGCCATGTGCCAGGCATGGATTTTTGGCATGAGAATCAGAAACTATGTCCGCAAAAGAGACGAGGTCTGTAATTTTTTTGTAAGTTTCTTATTCTAGCCCTCTCAGAGAAATCATTACAAATTAATATCTTTCTAAATAGAGGCAAGTAATAGGTATAAAGTCTTGAAATTTGCAAAGTTGCTTTAAGCTGAATTTTAGCATTAAGCTGTTTATTGCCTTTTTCTGTGACATTTTAAATACGAACATAGCATGCATGGCTCTTTTCCAGAATCCAAATTGTATTTTACAGGGAACACTTTAAAGTCTTTGAGCCACCCTGCTCATCCAGAGCATTAAGAGTTTAAACTAGATAATTTGAGATCAGTGAAAAAATATGTGACTATGAAGTAATGGAGTCAAATCCACTAAGCCACCTACGTAGGTTAATTTCATTAATTTAATTCTTTTTCATATCATATAATCTTTAAAAAATATCTTTTAGAAATAAAGACACTGTCCATACAGACAACCAGTCAAAGCCAGAGTGCTTGGCAGTGATCTGAGGGGGATTAGACGAGACGTACTTTTGAATAGGCGTCCTGCTGGATATGCTTGCTGAAGGGGCAGTGCGTGTCTAGGCTTCTGAGTCTGCACTGCTATGGCCTTGTGCTTACACCCTGACTTCCCTGAAGCAAGGAGGCTGGCTGTATGCAGCCCAAGATTAGGAAAGTGCCTAAAGTGCCATGAAAGAGGACTTGGTGATTCGGCAAAACCCTGAGTTAGTCCTTGCTCATAGGTCTGGTATGGCAATGGAAGGCCATGGTCTGTTCCAGACTTCAAATGAAGTTACAAAAATGGAGGTCTTAGGCCTGGATCTCCTTTTCTGTATGTAACATTTTCATGGAATTAACTGAAATGCTCTAAGAAGGTTATAATTTGTAAACCGAACCAACTCTTTTATGGTTTGGTGCTGAGTTTTTTCTATATTCTTAATGCATTTAGTAAAGATGTTAAAGTGTGCTTTCCACTTGATTTGGAAGTGCTGCTGGAAATGTGTACAGATACTGATCTTTGGGTGAGCAGAGGCGGGAAGGAGGATGAGGGCAGAATAGGGGAGTGGGAGGCAGAGGGCAAGAAGAGAGAAGAAATGGCATGCTTAGTTAAATACCTTTACAAAACTGAGTTCCTTAGGAGAAGTCTGTTACAACAATGAATGGATCACGCCATGGTATCTCGTGAAGCCAGTACAGTAACTGAAAAAAGGAAGTGAATTATTAGTGTACTCATACAACCAGAGTTAAAAATTCTTATCTTTTTCTTCAGGATATGGTTTTAATAAGAATTGTAAGTCAGAGATGAATTGTTCAATGCTTTTCCAGAGTTTATGAAGAAATTATGAAATCAAGATAACAAGCGTTGGCGAATTACAGTTGAAAGCAAGAGGAGAATATTGGAATTCTCAAAACAATTTATCACACCTCAGCGAGGGGATTTTTTATCATCTGTTTTTCAGGCTACTACTGGTCTAAAAGTACCAATAGCTTCCAGTAGAGGGGAGTAGAGGGTCAACTCATTTGACTTTGGGGCTTAGAAGATCCAATTAAAAAAAATAAAAAACTCTAGTCTCTTAGGGCAAAATTTCAGAAAAGCCCTCCTTTGTATACTTACCATATCTAAGTCTTGCTTAATTTCGTAACTAATGGTGCTGGTAGATTTATTGCATAATCTGCTATAATGCTCTAACCCACTGAAACACATGGTGATCGATTGTAATTCTGCAACACTGAACAATATTAAACATAAGAAGATACATGCAGCTTCATGTACACAATTCTGTGAACACTGCTTCGGTCATCCTTCCTGGGCTTTTCATTATTTCAACACGGAGTCTACATTCATCTAAGTCATTATGTGCCTCAATTCAAAAACTATGTAATTCACAATGTAAATATCTGTATAAGTATGAGCAACTTAAAGCCACATAAATAATAGTGTTCTATCCATTGCAAATATCTGTCATGGAATATTGCCAACAGCAGATATTAATTTCTTTACCTGATAAATATATTTTGCCAAAAATGAAGCTGAAAGCTGTTTTATCGTAGAATAAACCCTAGATTATCAGAGAAACTGTCCTATTTAAATACTTACTTCTCTGGCATTTGTGATATCTTTGCCTTCTCAATGCATTTCTAACACAAAATGATGTCCTTGAAGGGTATTTTTGAATATAATAGTTGATAGGAAATCAGCTAGTAGAAATAACTAGTGCATGCCCTTCGATATCATGCCTTGACTCACAGAGGAGAGGATCATAGCTTTGGTATAAGCCATGTCCACTCTTGCCTGCCAAGCTATGTGATGGCTTACTGAACTAAATCTGTTCCTATGGGGGCTGAGGAACCTCCTGGAGAGGTCAGGCAAGGAAGTTAGATCTAGTCCATACTGGTGTAGAACTCTGAATAAGGACTGACTCTTTGGTTGAAGAAAAGAAACTAGATGTAGATCCCCATGAGTGAGCTTTTACACAGAAAGCATAAACTTAGAAGGTACAAGTGAAACCCGAGCAAAAAACTAAGTAATTCAGCCAGAGCAACGGTAGCAACCAAGTCCTGATGCACCCAGCTGTCTGAAAATGGCCTTTGGGTTGTCTAATCAGGGGCCAGATCGGACTTAGCTTGAATAGCCAGGCATTCACAGGCTAGGCCATCCTGGCACAGGTAACCCGACAGTCCTTGAAATATATAGAAACAAAAGCCGGTCATTTTTATGTTTCAAACCAAACAGATTGAAGTTGCTGATTGCTAATTTAAAATCAAGTTGCCCCATCCAGCTGTATATTTAAGGGCTATTGGTTCATCTAATTTGTGGGGTGACCCAGTTGGGTGGAGGCCAGCATTGCAGGCGGTGAAGGAATTTATCCAAGGCAAGGCAGAACAAAAGAGATAGAAGTTTACTGAATACACTGCAAGGGAGCTGTGGGTAGGACAGCAAAGGAGAGACTGTCTGCCAGAAGGCAGTGGGGGGTGGGGGGGGGCGGGCTATGGCCATGTTTAACAATGTATGGAATGTTCCTTTTTTGGTACCTGTGCCCAGTTGTAAGTAACCCTTTGGTCAGCTAGGGCTTATGGCTGTTTTGAGGTGGGTCACCTAATGATCCTGTTTGCCTTCAGCCCGGTGGTCACTGTGGGCCCTATTGCCTTACTTGGGTTTCCATTGCTCAAGTCTGTTGCCTAACGGCAACTTCTACATAATTTAGGTAGCAATGGGGTGACACCAAAAGAAACTCTTTGTTAAAAAGTTCCAAAGAGACTTTTTTTCCAGGGATGCTATCAAGTCCAAAGGGAGAGGCTATTTTCATGACATCTCTGAGTGCATTTTGGGGGTTTGTCTCTAAGCCCAGCCCCCAGAGGAAGGATACCCAGATACTATTGTGAGAGGGGGACAGAGTGAAGATTGAAAGGGCTGTTTCTCTAATTTTTTTTTAACGCTTATTTTTGAGAGAGAGAGAGAGAGAGAGAGAGAGAGAGAGAGAGAGAGAGAGAGAGAGAGAATGAGCAGGGAAGGGGCAGAAAGAGAGGGAGACACAGAATCTGAAGCAGGCTCCAGGCTCTGAGCTGTCAGCACAGAGCCCAACGTACGAATCAAACCCACGAACGGTGAGATCATGACCTGAGCTGAAGTCGGAGGCTTAACCAACTGAGCCACCCAGGTGCCCCTGTTTCTCTGAATTCTAAGACTCTAGTGCACTGGCAGTCTGGCCTCTTTAGTTCCCTAACAGAATATGACCCCAAAGGACACAGACAATCTGCCTCCTTTCCAAGAGAGCAGACTGCAGCATAGGTCTCCCCTCTAGGAGAGGACAGGAAGCAAAGCACCCAGTGAGCATAGCGTTGGCTGGAGGATGCACTTTGGGTAAAAAAAACAGAGGCAGTAGCTATCAGCAAGACTGGAGTTGTTACTGAGCGAAGGTGAGCCACCTACTGGAGATTCCCAGAAATATTTGTGTGGTGGTACGGGCTTTGTGAGAGACTGGATGGAAGTCATATGATAGTTAGCACTTGAGGCCAGGAGTCTATGAAGTATGAATCAAAGCTACACCTTCACCCCAGCCATACCTATACTATAAACTGGCAAGATAGGTTTCAGCTGTGTGTTACAGGAATGTAATTATGGTGCTTAGGATCAATGAAGGTGAATTAAAAATAGGAGCTCTTTAGCTTCCTCTTGACATCTCTGGCAAAAACCTTTTGGATCATACTAATTTGAATTTAGATGTTGCAGTGCAGAAGCATTTCCTCGGGGGATATTTACTGACTATTATATTTTCAGCATCTTCTGGGTGCTTTAGAAGATGCAAGAAAAAGATAGCCATCCTTGCTTATGGTGAAGTAGGGGAGATAATACAGTTGCACAAATAACTTAGAAACAAAGTAACTGTGGGAGTTAGGAACATACAGATATTTGGTTGATATTCATAACTAGTACTTGCAATTAGCCCAAATTGGTAGACTTGAGGTGAACATTCCCCTAGGCTGACTTGAAATGAAAAAACAACAGTAGATATACAGGTCTCATTCAATCCATCTTCTAAACTCCTTTTCTCTTTGCTGGGACTTTATGCTTAACTGTCACTTTGCTTAATCACCATGCAAGTGAAGATGTGCTGGGATACATTATTTATGGCTAACATTGAATCAGCTTTACAGCTGAGAGGCCACTGCTTAGCCATTTCATTGTGCTGGTGCCAACTTCCTAATTTCACTATGTTCAAATCCTTCTGATGGATAAATTGAATTTATTTTATTTTATTTTTAATATGAAATTTATTGTCAAATTGGTTTCCATACAACACCCAAGGCTCATCCCAACAGATGCCCTCCTCAATGCCCATCACCCACCCTACCCTCCCTCCCACCCCCCATCAACCCTCAGTTTATTCTCAGTTTTTAAGAGTCTCTTATGGTTTGGCTCTCTCCCTCTCTTTTTTTTTTCCTTCCCCTCCCCCACAGTCTTTTGTTAAGTTTCTCAGGATCCACATAAGAGTGAAGACATATGGTATCTGTCTTTCTCTGTGTGACTTATTTCACTTAGCGTAACACTCTCCAGTTGCATCCACAATGCTACAAAAGTCAATATTTCATTCTTTCTCATTGCCAAGTAGTGTTCCATTGTGTATATAAACCACAATTTCTTTATCTATTCATCAGTTGATAGACATTTAGGCTCTTTCCATAATTTGGCTATTGTTGAAAGTGCTGCCATAAACATTGGGGTACAAGTGCCCCTATGCATCAGGACTCCTGTATCCCTTGGGTAAATTCCTAGCAGTACTATTGCTGGGTCATAGGGTAGATATATTTTTAATTTTTTGAGGAACCTCCACAGTTTTCCAGAGCGGCTGCACCAGTGTGCATTCCTACCAACAGTGCAAGAGGGTTCCCGTTTCTCCACATCCTCGCCAGCATCTATAGTCTCCTGATTTGTTCATTTTAACCACTCTGACTGGCGTGAGGGGGTATCTGAGTGTGGTTTTGATTTGTATTTCCCTGATGAGGAGTGACGTTGAGCATCTTTTCATGTGCCTGTTGGCCATCTGGATGTCTTCTTTAGAGAAGTGTCTATTCATGTTTTCTGCCCATTTCTTCACTGGATTATTTTTCTGGTGTAGAGTGTGGTAAGTTCTTTATAGATTTTGGATACTAGCCCTTTGTCTGATATGTCATTTGCAAATATCTTTTACAATTCTGTTGGTTGCCTTTTAGTTTTGTTGATTATTTCCTTTGCAGTGCAGAAGTTTTTTATCTTCATGAGGTCCCAATAGTTCACTTTTGCTTATAATTCTCTTGCCTTGGAGATGTGTCAAGTAAGAAATTGCTGCGGCTGAGGTCAGAGAGGTTTTTTCCTGCTTTCTCCTCTAGGGTTTTGATGGTTTCCTGTCTTACATTCAGGTCCTTTATCCATTTTGAGTTTATTTTTGTGAATGGTATAAGACAGTGGTCTAGTTTCATTCTTCTTCATGTTGCTGTCCAGGTCTCCCAGCACCATTTGTTAGAGAGCCTGTCTTTTTTCCATTGGATATTCTTTCCTGCTTTGTCAAAGATGAGTTGGCCATACTTTTGTGGGTCTAATTCTGGGGTTTCTATTCTACTCCATTGGTCCATGTGTCTGTTTTTGTGCCAGTATCATGCTGTATTGATGATTACAGCTGTAGTAGAGGCTAAAGTCTGGGATTGTGATGCCTCCCACTTTGGTCTTCTTCTTCAAAATTACTTTGGCTATTTGGGGTCTTTTGTGGTTCCATGCAAATTTTAAGATTGCTTGTTCTAGGTTCAAGAAGAATGCTTGTGCAATTTTGATTGGTATTGCATTGAATGTGTAGATACCTTTGGGTAGTATTGACATTTTAACAATATTTATTCTTCCAATCCATGAGCACAGAATGTTTTTCCATTTCTTTGTATCTTCTTCAATTTCCTTCATAAGCTTTCTATAGTTTTCAGCATACAGATCTTTTACATCTTTGGTTAGGTTTATTCCTAGGTATTTTATGCTTCTTGGTGCAATTGTGAATGGGATCAGTTTCTTTATTTGTCTGTTGCTTCATTATTAGTGTATAAGAATGCAGCTGATTTCTGTACATTGATTTTTCCTGTGACTTTGCTGAATTCATGTATCAGTTCTAGCAGACTTTTGGTGGAGTCCGTCGGGTTTTCCATGTATAATATCATGTCATCTGCAAAATGTGAAAGCTTGACTTCATCTTTGCCAATTTTGATGCCTTTGATTTCCTTTTGTTGTCTGATTGCTGATGCTAGCACTTTCAACACTATGTTAAACAACAGCGGTAAGAGTGGACATCCCTGTTGTGTTCCTGATCTCAGAGGAAAGCTCTCAGTTTTTCCCCAGTGAGGATGATATTAGCTGTGGGCTTTTCATAAATGGCTTTTATGATGTTTAAGTATGTTCCTTCTATCCCGACTTTCTCGAGGGTTTTTATTAAGAAAGAATGCTGAATTTTGTCAAATGCTTTTTCTGCATCGATTGACAGGATCATATGGTTCTTATCTTTTCTTTTATTAATGTGATGTATCATATTGATTGATTTGTGAATGTTGAACCAGCCTTGAAACCCAGGAATGAATCCCACTTGATCATGGTGAATAATTCTTTTTATATGCTGTTGAATTCAATTTGCTAGTATCTTATTGAGAATTTTTGCATCCATATTCATCAGGGATATTGGCCTGTAGTTCTCTTTTTTGCTGGGTCTCTGTCTGGTTTAGGAATCAAAGTAACGCTGGCTTCATAGAATGAGTCTGGAAGTTTTCCTTCCCTTTCTATTTTTTGGAACAGCTTGAGAAGGATAGGTATTATCTCTGCTTTAAATGTTGGTAGAATTCCCCAGGGAAGCCATCTGGTCCTGGACTCTTATTTGTTGGGAGATTTTTGATAACTGATTCAGCTTCTTCGTTGGTTATGGGTTTGTTCAAGTTTTCTATTTCTTCCTGTTTGAGTTTTGGAAGTGGGTGGGTGCTTAGGCATTTGTCCATTTCTTCCAGGTTGTCCAGTTTGTTGACATATAATTTTTCATAGTATTCCCTGATAATTGCTTGTATTTCTGAGGTATTGGTTGTAATAATTCCATTTTCAATCATGATTTTATCTATTTGGGTCATCTCCCTTTTCTTTTTGAGAAGCCTGGCTAGAGGTTTATCAATTTTGTTTATTTTTTTCAAAAAACCAACTCTTGGTTTCGTTGATCTGCTCTACAGTTTTTTTAGATTATATATTGTTTATTTCTGCTCTGATCTTTATTATTTCTTTTCTTTTTCTGGGTTTGGGGTGTCTTTGATGTTCTGCTTCTGTTTTCTTTAGGTGTGCTGTTAGATGTTGTATTTGGGATTTTTCTTGTTTGTTGAGATAGGCCTGGACTGCAATGTATTTTCCTCTCAGGACTGCCTTTGCTGCATCCCAAAGTGTTTGGATTGTTGTGTTTTCATCTTCATTTGTTTCCATATATTTTAAAATTTCTTCTCTAATTGCCTGGTTGACCCATTCATTCTTTAGTAGGGTGTTCTTTAACCTCCATGCTTTTGGAGGTTTTCCAGACTTTTTCCTGTGATTGATTTCAACTTTAATAGCATTGTGGTCTGAAAGTATGCATGGTATGATCTCAATTCTTTTATACTTATGAAGGGCTGTTTTGTGGCCCAGTATGTGATTTATCTTGGAGAATGTTCCATGTGCACTCGAGAAAGAAGTATATTCTGTTGCTTTGGGATGCAGAGTTCTAAATATATCTGTCAAGTCCATCCGATCCAGTGTATCATTCAGGGCCCTTGTTTCTTTATTGATCCTGTGTCTAGATGATCTATCCATTGTTGTAAGTGGAGTATTAAAGTCCCCTGCAATTACCTCATTCTTATCAATAAGGTTGCTTATGTTTGTGATTAATTGTTTTATATATTTGGGGGCTCCCGTATTCGGCACATAGACATTTATAATTGTTAGCTCTTCCTGATGGATAGACCCTGTAATTGTTATATAATGCCCTTCTTCATCTCTTATTACAGCCTTTAACTTAAAGTCTAGTTTGTCTGGTATTAGTATGGCTATTCCAGCTTTCTTTTGACTTCCAATAGCATGATAGATAGTTCTCCATCCCCTCACTTTCAATCTGAAGGTGTCCTCAGGTCTAAAATGAGTCTCTTGTGGACAGCAAATAGATGGGTCTTGTTTTTTTTTATCCATTCTGATACCCTATGTCTTTTGGTTGGAGCATTTAGTCCATTTACATTCAGTGTTATTATTGAAAGATATGGGTTTAGAGTCGTTGTGATGTCTGTAGGTTTCATGCTTGTAGTGATGTCTCTGGTACTTTGTGGTCCTTGCAACATTTCACTCACAGAATCCCCCTTAGGATCTCTTGAAGGACTGGTTTAGTGGTGATGAATTCCTTCAGTTTTTGTTTGTTTGGGAAGACCTTTATCTCTCCTTCTATTCTGAATGACAGACTTGCTGGATAAAGGATTCTCGGCTGCATATTTTTTTCTGTTCATCACATTGAAGATTTCCTGCCATTCCTTTCCGGCCTGCCAACTTTCAGTAGATAGGTCTGCAACTCTTATGGGTCTACCCTTGTAAGTTAGAGCCTGTTTATCCCTAACTGCTTTCAGAATTTTCTTTTTATCCTTATATTTTGCCAGTTTTAGTACGATATGTCCTGCAGAAGATCGATTCAAGTTATGTCTCAAGGGAGTTCTCTGTGCCTCTTGGATTTCAATGCCTTTTTCCTTCCCCAGATCAGGGAAGTTCTCAGCTATGGTTTGTTCAAGTACACCTTCAGCCTCTTTCTCTCTCTCTTCTTCTGGAATTCCTATGATAGGGACATTGGTCTGTTTGATTGCATCATTTAGTTCTCTAATTCTCCCCTCATACTCACGGATTTTTTTTATCTCTCTTTTTCTCAGCTTCCTCTTTTTCCATAATTTTATCTTCTAATTCACCTATTCTCTCCTCTGCCTCTTCAATCCGTGCTATGGCTGCCTCCATTTTATTTTGCACCTCATTCCTAGCATTTTTTAGCTCCTCATGACTATTTCTTAGTCCCTTGATCTCTGTAGCAGTAGAATCTCTGCTGTCCTCTATGCTTTTTTCAAGCCCAGTGATTAATTTTATGACTATTATTCTAAAATCTTGTTCCATTATGTTGCTTAAATCATTTTTGATCAATTTGTTAGCTGTCGCTACTTCCTGGAGTTTCTTTTGAGGAGAGTTCTTCTGTTTCGTTATTTTGGGTAGTCCCTGTGGTGGCTCCAAACTGCAGGGCACTTCCCTTGTGGGGTCCGGAGTAACTTGTGTTGGTGGGCAGGGCTGCAGTCAGACCTGATGTCTGCCCCCAGCCCACCACTGGGGCCACAGTCAGCCTGGTGTGTACCTTATCTTCCCCTCTCCCAGGGGCAGGACTCACTGTGGAGTGGTGAGGCCCCTGTCTGGGCTACTTGCACACTGCCAGGCTTGTGGTGCTGCTTCAATGGGATCTGGCCAATTAGCTGGGGTGGATCCGCAAGGTGCACAGGGGTAGGAGGGGTAGGCTTAGCTCGCTTTGCCATAGGCGGTCCCCTGCAGGAGGGGCCCTGCAGCACCAGCAGGTAGGCAGACCCGTCAGAGGGATGGATCCACAGAAGCACAGCATTGGGCATTTGTGTGGTGCAAGCAAGTTTGGTGACGGGAACTGGTTCCCTTTGGAATTTCGGCTGGGGGATGAGAGAGTAGATGGCACTTGCCAGCACCTTTGTTCCCTTTCCAAGCTGAGCTCTGTCTTCTGGGGCTCAACAACTCTCCCTCCCGGTGTCCTCTCGCCCTCCTGCTCACTGAGCAGAGCTGTTGACTTTTAACATTCCATATGTTAAGTCCCGCTGGCTGTTAGAACTCAAGGAGTCTGGCCGCTCCACTTTTGCAAGCCAGACTTTGGGGGCTCTGCCTTGCCCCCGGGGGAGGGGCGCTGCCCCTCCACCGCCCTGGCTCCCTCCTCCAGTCTGTGTAGCGCGCACCGCCTCTCCGCCCTTCCTACCCTCTTCCGTGGGCCTCTCGTCTAAGCTTGGCTCCAGAGAGTCCGTTCTGCTTGTCTTCTGGCGGTTTTCTGGGTTATTTAGGCAGATGTGGGGGGAATCTAAGTCATCAGCAGGACGAGGTGAGCCCAGCATCCTCCTGTGCTGCCATCTTCCGAGAGTCTCCTATTTATTTATTTTTGAGAGAGAGAGGCTGGGGGAGTGGCAGAGACAGAGAGACAGAGGAGACAAAGCAGGCTCTGCGCTGTCAGGATGAAGTCCAATATGGGGCTCAAACTCATGAACCATGAGATTGTGACCCGAGTTGAAGTTGGACGCTTAACCGACTGAGCCATCCAGATACCCCTGGATAAAATGAATTTATAAACAATCACCTTTATAATATATTTCATCTAATCTAAGAGGCCATTGACTGTAAAAATGCACCATTATTTTGTGTATCACTAAGGAAAACACCTGCCAGTTAAACTATGCCTCTATGCTTTCTTATTACTTAGATTTTTAAATTGGTGCTTATTTATTTTTATGTTTTTATTAAATGTTTTTTAGCATTTATTTTTGAGAGACAGAGTGAGACAGAGAGACAGAGCACAAGCAGGGGAGGGGCAGAGAGAGAGGGAGACACAGAATCTGAAGCAAGCTCCAGGCTCTGAGCTGTCAGCACAGAGCCCAATGCAGGGCTCAAACCCACGAACTGTGAGATCATGACCTGAGATGAAGTCGGACGCTTAACCCACTGAGCCACCCAGGCGCCCCAAAATTGATGTTTATTAAAAGAGCTCTTTAAACATTATTTATATAGAGAATTTAATCTTCTTTTTTTTAAGTAGGCTTTATGTCCAGCAGAGAGCCCAATACAGGGCTTAAACTCAGGACCCTGAGGTCAAGACCTGAACTGATATCAAGAGTTGGACGCTGACCAACTGAGCCACCCAGGCACCCTTATCCCTCTTGTACTTGTATAAAAAGGAATATATAAGCCACATTAATTGCTTGAGATATTCTGAAAACTTCTAAGTCCGACTCTTCTGAATCGCTTTTTAACTTAGAATTGTTGGTGTTTTTCACATAATGCCTCCTTTGCACATCAAAAGTACTGGGGATGGAGCACCTGGGTGTCTCACGCAGTTCAGCATCCAGCTTCAGCTCAGGTCATGATCTCATGGTTTGTGAGTTTGAGCCCTGCATGGGGCTGTCTATTGTCAGCACAGAGCCTGCTTCGGATCTTCTGTCTCCCTCTCTCTGCCCCACCCCCACTTGTTCTCTCTTTCTCTCTCTCTCTCTCTCTCTCTCTCTCTTTCTCTCTCTCTCTCTCTCTCTCTCTCTCTCTCTCTCTCAATAAATAAACTTAAAAAAACTACTGGGGATGTATCATTACTTCTTTTAAAATGTTTTATTGAAGAAATAATACATATTACATAAATGTACAGCTGGATGGATTATCCCAGAGCAAACGTCCATTAAAGCGCTAGCTAGTCAAGAAAGAGAGCATTGTCAAGCGACCAAGAAGCACAGGTGCTTTTTCCCAGGCACTATCCCTGCTCCACCACTACTGATTTCATTCGTTTATCGTAATAGATGCGTTTTTGCCCATTTGTGGTATTTATTTATATAAGTGGAATCATTTAGTATGTATTCCTTCTTTTCTAACTTTCTTTGCTCAATTCTTGTATTATGTAGCATGGTTTGTTCACTTTTATTGCTATGTAAGATTTTTTATATGAATATGCCTCATTTTATTTTTTCATTTTCTAGTTGATGGACAAGCAGATGGTTCCCATTTTATCCTATTATAAATAATGATGCAATAAACAGTCTTGTACACATCGCTTGGTACACATGTGCATGTATATATTGACATATATCTAGGAATGGAAATACTGTATACTTTAACCTTTAGCACATAATGTCAACAGTTTACAAAATAGATGTATCAATTGGCACTCCCACCATCAGTTTATGAGAATTCAGCATGTCTTAATATCATAGTCCTTTATAGGCTCCAGAATTTTCTTCATAGCTATTGAAACTTACTCTGCAAGCTTTGATGCTGGCGCTTTCTTGATTTTACCAGGAAGTGTGAAGTTAACCCAATAATTAGCATTCCCTCCTTATGTGTATTTCACCAAATAACAATGTACTGTGGAGGTAATCTTGCTGTTGTTATTATTGTTTGACTCTTGGGCTTTCAATAGACTTGTAAATGCTCATTAAAAGAACCATAAAATTGTGAAATAGTAGGCATGGACTAGGTAAACACACACACACACACACACACACACACACACACAATCACACCAAGGATGGTGTAAAAAATTTTGTTTGAAGTTAAACAGCAAAAAGAAAAAAAAGGGTTAAGAGGTGCAGTATTTGGCTTTTAGCCATAGGCAGTAAAATCCAAATCGAGTATCGAGTAAAAGCTCTGATATTTTTTAATTTCTCTGAATTTGTTCACGTTCCTCTTTAGATATATTTTTTTGTACACATAGTATTTTGCCAACTGAATCAAAATCCAAGGTCATCTCATTTTTATATTAACTGAAATTATAGCATAATCTGGAGAAACCTCTATAGCATAGTAACTCCTGAAGCGGTGTGTTCTTGTAAGTGGGGCTGTGGGAATATCAAAGGGTAGAAGGGATCAAAATAAGTAAAGCGGTGCCCGGGGCTCTCATTCTCTAAGGTCACTCTTCTGCATAATGGAAAGCAATTTGAATAAAGACGACTCAACAGATGGCAACAGTGCTTATCAAAATGTCTTTATTTGGCACTGATGGAATGAATTTGCTTTTGCCAACTGATCAGTAGTGGCCAGTGTTTTTATTTCAAACACACCATATTTTCAGGGACTCTCTCCCCCACCTTCCCTTTCTCATAATTTGAAGTGCTTTTGGTCCTATGGTGGGGAGATTGCTGGGAAATGTTCACAAGAGATCTGGCACTTCGAAGGAGGAAGGTGGCTGAAACTGCAGGATGATCCGTTAACAGTTGGAAAAATCATCAGCATTCAGGGCAGTCATCCAGAGAGGATGTTATGGGAAGGATGGGCAGCAGAGGTTTGGAGCCATCTGTGGCTAAAGGTATCTGAGGGAGAAGACAGGAAGCCTAAGGGGTTTGGAAGCATCCTCCCTAAAGGGGTGCAGTGCTTTTCCTTGCAAATGAGAAGTAGAATGGAGAGAGCAATTTAAGAAATGGGTCTCCTTGCCCTTTCAATTACTGTGCTTTGTTTTCCTGAAGCCACGAGTCTGTATGAGAAGAACGAGAATGTCTTTAGTTAAACATAGGGATTTAAGGTGTTACACTGTCACATGGGCTCCCTGAACTTAAGGACCATATCCAAAGTTTCTTTTTGTCCCCTGTGTTTTCTACAGATCCTGGCTCACACGAGGTAGTCAATAAATGGATTCAGAAATACTGTTTTCAGTTGACGTTTATATGTCAGACAACAGGTAATGGTAGAAGTCCTCTTGTTTGAAATTACTGAGGTAGTTGGTTAGCTAATGGAAGAATTTTATTAGGGCAAGGAATTGTAACGTTTGCTATATATATCCCTTGAATCTTTAATTTAGAACAGACTCGTGATTGATCTTCAAAATGCAGCACCAGGGCCTTTTCCTAGGTATGGGTCTGTTGGTCTATTTGTCACCCTCTGCTGATGCCACAATCTCTTGATTACTATAACTTCATATAAGGTTTAATGTCTGGCATGAAAAAAAACCTCCCACTTTGATCTTCGAAATTGACTTGGCCATTTTTGGCTCTTTGACCCTCCACCTAAATTTTAAAATCAGCTTTTCAAGTCCTCTCCCACCCCCCCCAAGAAATTTGGGATTTTGATTAGAATTATGCATTAACTGTATATAACATTGGAAGAAAGCAACATGTTTATGACATTTAGCCTTCTTATTTTTTTTTTTAATTTTTTTTTCAACATTTATTTATTTTTGGGACAGAGAGAGACAGAGCATGAACAGGGGAGGGGCAGAGAGAGAGGGAGACACAGAATCGGAAACAGGCTCCAGGCTCTGAGCCATCAGCCCAGAGCCCGACGCGGGGCTCGAACTCACGGACCGTGAGATCGTGACCTGGCTGAAGTCGGACGCTCAACCGACTGCGCCACCCAGGCGCCCCTAGCCTTCTTATTCATGAAACTCTTTTCCCTCCAGTTTTTCTTGTCACTTTGAGGTTTCTCAGTAAAAATTCATTATTTTTTCCATAAAGGTCTTGACTTTTGGTATAGATACACTCCTAGGAAATTTATGCTTATAAATGGTATCTTTTCAAAAATTACATTTCCTAACTTCTTGTTGCTGGTGTTTATTAAGGCAATTGAAAGTACATTTTTATTGAATATACATGCAGAAGAGTGCATAATTTATAAGTATACACCTCAGTGAATTTTCACTTACCTTTTAGCACCAGGGTAAATAATCTGAATATAACCAAAACCTCCAAAGCCCACTTCGTGCTTCCTTACAGCTCCTACTACCCTCTTATCCAAAGCACAACAACTAATGTAACTTATAAAAGTGCAGACTAACTTCTGCCTACTTTTGAATTTTATATTAATGGAATTGTCCAGCAGGTAGTTATTTGTGCCCAACTCTTTTCAGTCAACATTATGTTTGTGAGACTTATCTCCTTTGTTCTGATTGCTGGATAGTACTCCATGATATGGATATACCACAGTCTATGTATGCATCCTATTGTTTATGGACTCTTGGGCTATTTCCAGTTTGGTATGATTACAATGATTGATTCTGTGGACCTTCTTGTATGTACCTTTTGGAAACATACGTACACGTTTAAGGGGAATTGCTGGATCGTAAGATTGGAGTATGTACAGCAACAGTAGATATTACCAAGTGGTTTCCCAAAGGGGTTTGGAAATTGGTGGTATTAATTTACACTTCCACAAGCAGTGTGTGGAAGCTCTTAGTGTTCCACATTCTCATTAATGCTTGACACAGAATCTGAAGCAGGCTCCAGGCTCTGAGCTGTCAGTGCAGAGCCTAACACGGGGCTCAAACTCATGAGCTGTGAGATCATGACCTGAGCCGAAATCAGACGCTTAACTGACTGAGCCACCCAGGCGCCCCTGGATTTGTTTTATTTTGTATTCATGATGTCTTCTGAATCTGATGACTTTTGTCTTTATCATTTATGGAAACATTTCACAATATTTTCTCTTCTCAAATCTCCCTGCCTTCTCTTCTTGGAACCTTTCCTGGACATACTTTGTATCTTCTCATGATCACTTTTATATCTCTAACTCCTCTCTTCTATTTTCCAACTTTTAATTTCTCTCTGGTGACTTCTTTTTTAATATCTTTAGATTTATATTCTAGGTCGTGAATATTCTTGTCAGCTATAGCTAGTCTATTGTTTAATCCAGTCTCTGAATATTTTATCTGTTCCTACACTGTTTATTTCTATAAGTTCTATTTTAAAAGTCTAATATTATTATGGTATCTCGTACATTGCTTTTATTTTGATTCATCTCCTGTTTCTTTTTAACATAGATATTTTATAGTCTTTATCTAACAATTACCTCAGCTTTCCTGAGGTCTGCCTCCTGCTTCAAGATGGCTTTTTATGCTTCAGGTTTCTAAATGTTGGCTTGTGAGCTCATTTTTGACAAGGCTGTATCTGTGGGGCTTGTATGGCCAGGATTGCGAATGGCTCCCTTCAGAGAAGTTTTGCATTTGTTTCTGCTCTCAGTCTCTTGGGTTTTATCAACCCAGGGCCAGTTTTACCTCCTTATTATTCAGTTCTTCAGATTTCATTTTGTTTTCAGTTCCTGTGTCTTTCTCTAGTTTTCTTGTGAATTTATGCGTTTAAAAGAACATTGGTAATATTTTATCTAATATTTCAAGGATTTCACTGTGGGAAGATCCTGTCTTTTTGGTTTTTGGTTTTTGTTTTTTTTTTTAATTTATTGTCTCCCAAATAGAAGCTCCAGGATAGCTCTTTTTCTTCTAATTTTATGTTTTATAAATAAATTCATTTAAAATCTGGGTATAGTTTTAGTAAAACTTTAACCTAGAGTGTACTTGTTATTTCTGATCCCAATTACCAACTCTACAAATTCTGTTCCTTTGTTTTAACTCAGGTACCATCTTAGTTTGGCTTCTACCAAAAGTAGCCCCTGAGGCAAGCACTTGGGTACAAGTGGTTTCAGAGGTGATACCAGGAAGTGTAGTGAGGCAGTGAGACAGGGAAGAGAAGAAAAGGTAGCAAGTATATTAACAAGTGAGCTCCCACCATGGACAGCCAGGGCGTCAGCTCAATGTATAGAACATACCTTACAGTTGTCTCACCAAAGGCCAAGGGAGCTGGGGTATCTATCCAGAAACTCCCACTCCTGATCAGATGATGATTGCTGCTGGGAACATTAACTCCCTGGCACTTTCAGCCTGCCCTGTGCATGGGCAGAGTCTCCTCCTGATGCTCCTGCCCCAGGAGATCCAGATGTTTGAGATAGGAAGCCATTGGCCTGTACAGGGCTTGTTCCAGTGAAGTGGCATCTAACTTTGAGGTGGGCTGAGGGGGGTGTGGCTGGAGCACCCACAACATCTTCTAGATCTTCTTGCGTTCCACATTAAATTCATTTGATTTTATAAGCTGCAGTTTTCCCCCAAGAATGTAACTGATAATCATTATCACCCTCCTCTATCACCATTTGAGATTTCTTCATCTTTGGTCAGAATTCTGCTGACCTAGGGAACTTGCCCAATGGAATGATCCCAGATCTTCATCCCTGAGGGTCTTTGGTTACAGTGTCCTTATCAGGCCATCGTTGCTATAGGTATCATCATGCAGGGAAGCACTAAGAGATGCCCCAGTGAATATTCCTCCTGCACTCCTCTTTTTTTTTTTTTTTTTTGTAGCAGCAATCTTAGTCACTCATGATGATTGGAGTCAGTTATTCTTTTTAGTATATTAACTTCTTTTTTTTCTCACTACTGGTCTATCAGTATGAGGAACCCAAATTAAACAAATGGTAAATGTAATTTTAGGTTTGATGGAAACTTTACTATGTGCTTTGGTTAAGGCATCTCATTCCCACCTTTTCAAGGAAGCAGGACCTCTAATTCATCAGAGGGTAGTGTTTTAGGGACCAGAAGTGTATTTCCCAGGTAGGTCCCTGGAATTGATGGTTAAGAAAAAAAATTGCCCTTGGTTTCCAGACCTATCTTCTAGCTATGGAGGACAGCACAATATGATGGCATTTGGCTCAACATAGATATATCATTATCAAACATGAATACCACCAATCCAGAAAGGTGTTATCTTCAAGCCAGATGCCATGTCTATTTTACATTAGGCCAGCAGCTTCCAGGTGAAGTGCTGTCTTATAGAGTCAGTGGACACATGCTCACTTATTAACCTTAAATTGTTAACATGTACCTTGTTAACCATAAATTGGGTTCTTTGATGTGAGGAGTTAGTATATTGGCTCCTTTGTTGGTACCTCAGACATTCTTTGTGCCTTCAGATAATGGTACTGGCAGAGGTACTGTGTCCTGGGAAGGCAAGCCTATTCCTAGAATAAATTATCACTCTCATATAGGAAGAATTGCTGCCCTCTCCAGGATGGAAGGATTTGATGTAATCAACTTGCTGCCATGTGGCTTGTTGGTCTTCTTCATGGGGGTCCCTTGTCAGTTTTTGCTGCTGACAGGAGGAAGATCAGCATGGTGAGAGGAGGTCTGTGTGGTTGATCCTATACATTAGCCGCTATCTCTGCCACCAGAGCTACTCTGTTCATGGACCCATTCATTCTGCAAGCACTGGGGAGGCCAATGAAGAAGCTGGCTGATACCCACTGTGTGAGTCATCTGTCCAACAGATTGTTCTTTACCTCCTCTGAGGCAGATGGGCACTTGGTAGACACCAACACGAAAAAGAAAAGAGAAATATGCACACTTTATGACTGCTGCTAATAGTCTATCCACATGCTTCTTACCCAGACTTTCTGGTCTTCAGTGTTCTTGCTTTTTCCAGATCCCTAACCAATCAACCAAGTCATTTGCAACTGCCCATGAGTTTATCCTTCTCTCAGGCCATTTACCCCTTTACACAATGTCAGTGACCAAATTAAAAGCTCTGCATGCTGGGAAGATTTCCCGTCATGCCTATCTTTCAAGGCTACACTTGAATGTGACTAATGCAGCATCAGTCTCTTTTCTGCTCATACCATCATGCGTATTGAGCTGACCTGCCTGTGAACCATGCCTGAGTATTTTCCTCTTCCCCTTATCTGGTTATAACCTCTTCTTATCCCCTATCTCCAACAATGCCATAGGTGTGAGCTGAGAGAGAAGCATTGATGCAGCATGTAGGTCAAGGCCAACTGTTAACGTTTCATACTTCTGCCCTGTGGACCTGCTGCTTACGCCTGATCCCAAATATACCTGTCTCATCCAACAATTGATTTATTTTGTGCATATCTAAATTTATGACTTTATCAATCTGATAATGCCCAGGTCATGATTGGAAAGCTCTGGTTTAGAGTCATCTGATGTCCCGTGGCCAGGTAATCAGTCTACCCAGTAGGATGCCTAAAGCTGCCTTTTGAATGGAGAGCATTTATCTGCTGCAGACAGCATGGACTTGCTCCAGAATTCTGAGAGGGTCTGTGCTGAGAAGTTCCCACTGGGGTCTGGCAGAGGCTTCACACAGCATCCTTATCTTTCTTCTGTCTCATAGGATCTGCTGGGTCATGTGGCCTGGGTGGCAAGAGAGTTTATATTCCAGACTGAGTGTTTTGCAGAGCTCTTTATTGCTCTGGACACCACTCAAAACTAGAATCTTCTCTAATAAAAGTGTTGGAGCTATATTTCCCAATATGACTGATGCTGTCTCCAAAATCCAAAGAGCCCTACGAAGGGCTACGTCTCTTTCATAGTGGTAGGAAGTATAAGGTGTAATAACTTATCTTTTAGCTTAGAAGAGGTTTTCCAAACATGCCTCCAGATAATGGGACCCCTCTTACTGATTTAAAAGGCCCCTCAGTGTGTGAGGGATTTATAACCCTCTACAACCTTTGACATAAAGGTATCTTTCCCAAGCATAAAAAAGAGAATTTGCCGTTTCCTGCTCACCATGTCTAACATAATGTATAGGGAATCAGCATGATATCCATTTTCATTACACCTTCAGGGACCGGGGACAAGATGAGTGCGTGGGGTCACTGGATCTACTGTCAGGTACTTGGGCCCTTGTCAACTGACCTCCATATGCCTCTCTCTAACAGGAAGACCATGATGGCATTTTGCCCCTTATTAGTATCAGCTCAGTTTCTATAGATAATAGCTATTGAAAGATCTGGGTGTTATCCTCCAGAGGGCTCTTTGGGGAAGTATTGGGGTATAATTACTGTATATACTTAAATGATGGCATTGCAGAGTTGTTCATCAAAGGGACAAAGCGCTCTGGACCTGAGCACTGACTCAGGTCTGAAAACTGGATGAGGGTTCATGATTTTCCATTACTGAAGGTTGCATAAGCTTTCTTCTCACCCAGTTTTGATCTCTTTTGATTACATAAGCCAAGCAATACTATCAATGGCTGCCCATCTGTCTCACTTCATGCTTTTTTAAGTCATCACCATAGAACTCTGTACATCAAGGCCTAAGTTGACATTCTGGTGTTGCTTGCCATTATGGAAATTGTGTCTTCCTTGGCCCTGATGGTTGTGTTCTTCCACTAGAACTCTGATATTCCAGAATCTTCTCATCCTGTTGCTATGGGGGAACCCAGTACAGCAGCTGTAGCCCTGGTCTACAGAAGTTCTGAGCCTCTCAGTAATGGTGATGCTTTCTTCCCTGGTACAGTCTATACATTATTTTGGTGAAGGAAGTGCCCTCTAAGCCCTCTCAGGAAATATTTGAAGCTAGTAAGTTCTCCGGTCTTCTAACATAAATCCATTCTAACATGTCCACTCTCTTACTCTTCTGGCAGCTTTCTCAAGCTCTGCCAAGGAAGTTCTGGCATCTTTGCCTCATTTTACTGGTAAGAAATTCAAGCAGTGTAATGAGGACTGGCACTGGGTGTCCTTGCCAAGATTTAGATCCTGAGTCATGGGAGAGGGCCCCTACAATCAGTCAGTTCTCCCCTGTCCCACCTATACTCCAGTCCCTCAGTCCAACACCCTCAAGGTCTCTTCCAATGTATGTTATCTTCTTTATTTGATACATGTCATCCAGGCCCATTTCCTCCCACAGCAGGGGCTGTACATTCTCACTTAGGTCATAATAAACTTGACACTAACTATTGGTGTAGGATAGTTGAGGAGAGGTGAGGTTTGAATTTTGAAGACAAGAATTATCTTGCAAGGATTCGACCTCATTGCTTTCTCCTGAATTCTTGGAGTCATCCTGGTAGTGAGTCTTCTCTCTCTCCTAGTGTCCTTGACAGGGAGGTAAATCTTATATCCCAAGACAGCGCCATTAAGTCAAGTCAGTTTATATTTCTGACCTCCTAGATTAAGACCATTAGAAACTAATCTGGTGGTTACTCCCCTGGCTCCTGCTGGTGCATGCTAGCTAATTCTTGCAGCTTTGGGGTGGGTAAGCTGTCTTCTTCTTTATCAAGCCCATCATGTCCCCAGATGGGTTATGTTGGGATTTAACCCTGTTTATTGGCCAAAGCCACAGAAAAAAGTAGAGGTAGCTTCTGATGGGGGAATCTGTTCCCTTGTGTGGAAGAGAATCCTATAGTATCTTCCTGCTTGGAAATGCTTCCAGCTTTTAACAGGGAAAGGCAGGCCACCATTGTAGACTTTGAGGGTTAAGGAGACTTTAAAGAGCCATTGTAGCTCTTTTTTGTATCTTCAGGGATATTCAGCCAAATGTCTTATCCTGTGTTTTGGGTCCAAGATTTTCTCAACCAGGGCCCTAATCTTGGTATAACAGACCTGTCTTGACTGAACAATCTTTTTTGAAGCTCTGCAACATTAACTCTCAGATCCCGAGTTTTATCCTAGGCTGTGTTTGCTTTCCTACTGCAGGACAATTATGTATATATAATTACCCTTATTCTTCTGTAGGGGATCAATGGACCCTGGTGTAACCAGCCAGTCCCATTGTCTTATATGCATTGCTTTCTACATACTTTTTAAATGATTCAAATGTGTAAATCATTGAACTGGTGAAGGCTTTATCCCCAAGTCGCCATCAGTAAAATTTTTAGCTACTGAGCCATCATCTTGTGCCAAGGTTTGTATGAGCCTCACATACCCTGTTGTGATGGTTAGTTAGTAATCAACATGACTGGGCTAAGGGACACCCAGATAGCTGGTAAAACATTGCTTTGGAGAGTGTCTGTGAAGGTTTCTGGAAGAGACTAGTAATTGAATGAGTAAAGATCTGCCCTCACCAGTGTGGGTGGGCATCATCCAATCCACTGAGAGCTGGAATAGAACAGAAAGGTGGAGGAGGGGTGAATTCTCTCTCCCTTTTCTTGAGCTAGGATATCTGTCTTCTCCTGCCTTTCAACATTTAGAACTCCTGGTTTTCTGGCCAGTGGATTCTGGGACTAATACTGGGCCTTCTGCTACCTTCTAGGCCTTCAGTCTTGGACAGAGAGTTATACCATCTACTCCCCTGGTTGTCAAGCCCTCTGACTGGTACAAATTATAACACTGGCTTTCCTGGCTCTCCAGCTTGCAGAGGGTAGATTGGGGGACTTCCAGCCTCCATAAATGTGAGAGCCAATTTCCAAAATACATCTCCTCTTGTATATAACCTATTGGTTCTATTTCTCTGGAGAACCCTAATATATACACGAATGGGATATTCTTGACCAGCTAGGTAGACACGTGTTTCAGTTCTTAAACCTCATCTTATCCCCTGCTGCCTCAGACCACTTTTGGCACCAATTGATTTAATTTGGATTCTCAAGCAGACTTTGAGACAAGGATTTGGTGGCACTGGTTTATTTGAAGGATGATTCCCAGCTTGACAAGTGAATGAGGGAGTGAGAGAGGGACAGGAAGAAAGCCAGTAAAAAGTACAGATAATGAGCAGGTTATCAATCACGAGGTGATTGAGGCTGATCCCACTGATGACCCTGAGAGACTGTAGAAGGCAGCTTGCAATTATCCCATTAAAAGCAAGGGAGCTGGCATATTTATCCACTAGCTCCCCCATTGTCTTGGGCTTGCTCCTAGGGGTGTTGCCTTCCCTGCTTTTCTGACTGCCCAGCATGCAGGCACAGAAGACTCTTACCCAGTGAGACACAGGATCTTGAGGAGGAAGTCACCAGTGTGTATGGAAATTGTTCCCCAAAGCTGCACATGACTTTCAGAACAAGAACACTGACTGTTCTGCTACAGGTACAAGATTTCTGTTTATCTTATTTAAAAGCACTTAGCCTTGGGGCGCCTGGGTGGCTCAGTCGGTTGAGCATCCGACTTCAGCTCAGGTCACGATCTCGCGGTCTGTGAGTTCGAGCCCCATGTCAGGCTCTGGGCTGATGGCTCAGAGCCTGGAGCCTGCTTCCGATTCTGTGTCTCCTCTCTCTCTGCCCTTCCCCTGTTCATGCTCTGTCTCTCTCTGTCTCAAAAATAAATAAACGTTAAAAAATTTTTTTTTAAATAAATAAAAGCACTTAGCCTTGTCACTCTCTCTGAGAAGTTTTCATTATTCTTTCATTTATCCAATAAATACTTATATTGAGCTCCTACTATTAGACGATGAAGCTAGCTCAATGTTTTGACCTTCTTTTGGCTTCTTTAAAATATTTTATAAGGCAGGATTGTTCTTTTTCTTGTTCTTCTAAAAAAGAATTTTTTTAAACGTTTATTTATTTTTGAGAGAAAGAGACAGAGCATGAGTGGGAGAAGGGCAGAGAGAGAGAGAGAGAGAGAGAGAGACAGAACTGGAAGCAGGCTCCAGGCTCTGAGCTTTCAGCACAGAGCCTGATGCGGGGCTCAAACTCATGAGCAGTGAGATCATAACCTGAGCCAAAGTCAGGTGCTTGACCGACTGAGCCACCCAGGTACCCCTTTCTTGTTCTTAGTCCTATGAATTGTCTTTCCAATCAGTACTAACTAACAAATGACCTTGAGTGTGGATACTTTGAATTCATGTAATATTTTTATTTTTACATCTCTCTTCTGCGTTATAAAACAGGGAAAACCAGATCAATGTGTTTAGTCTCCAGGCAACAAAGAAAATACCAATGAATTTAGTCAGAACATTTTGTAAATCTGATTCTTAAAACCACTGATTTTTAAAAAAATTGATAAATGGAACCAGTTTTTAAGCATTTGTTTTTCTTGGTATTGTTTTCTGTAGATAAGAGGTCTTAGGAATATAAAGCACTTAATAAAGAAATTGGATCATCAATGTTGAAAAGTTATTGAGGAGAACTAAACATTTTCATCTTCTTTGTCTCTTCAAAAAATAAAACCAACTAAATGTGAATGTCATGAAAGTCAAAGATAGGCTAAGAATTCATTCCAAATGAAAAGAGACGAAGGAGGTATGAAAATTAAGTGCAGAGTGGGTCCTGAAGTAGATCCTGGACAAAGAAAAAAATGCTACAGAGGAAATGATTGGGACAATCAGAGAAACATGAGTAAGGACTGAAGATTAGAAAATAGTACGGCATTATGTTAAATTTCCTCGTGTTCTTAGATAATATACTCTGAATATTTAGGGGCAAAGAGAGAGAGAGAGTGATAAAACAATTGAGACAAATGGTCACACCTAAATAGCAAAATTTGGTGATGGATATCAAAGAGTTCTTTGTAATAGTTCTGTGAGATTTTCTGTGAATCCTAAGGTATTTCAAAATAAAAAAGCAAAAGCAACAAAACATAACAAAGATTTAAGGGTGGTACCAGAAAGGAGTCCCTTGGTGGAACTCAGAACTCAGCTGTTAAGTAAAGCTTGTGATTCACTCATCTACTCTTCTTATTGTGGATAAATATGTTACCTTATCCTGGGCTTAATGTGGCATAAAAACTAATTTAGCTTTTTTATGGTTCATGGTGATTGTAAGTTTTAGAAGTTTAAATTTAATTAGAGTAACATGTGGAAGAGCCTGACACATATTAGACTTGCACTAAATCCTAGCAGCCTTTCCTTTCTTTTGAAGCAATTCTCGACTGGATGTTGGACACATAAACGTGGTATTATCAGTAGTGATGCCTGCAAGTGATGGAGGAGAATTATACATACTGTTCAGACCCAACTCAGAAGCAATTACACCAGTGTCTATGCCCATGAAAGTGTCTCATATATGAATCTGAGTCAAGGACAGAAAAATCTTGAGGATGGCTTTTCCACAATATTGATAAGCCTACCATCATATTTCTTTTTCTGGAATAATTTCATATTTATTCCACATCTTAGAGCTAGGAGTGAAGGAAACAAAATTGTTTCTAGTGACTCTAAATGGTTTTCTTTTATATTCTGTTTTCATTTCCTTTATTTTATTTACATATTTTTAAGCCTTTTCTGAAATATAGGTTAAAACTGAAAGAAAGCAGAATCAGTATTTTCTCTCAAGGTGGAAAATAGGTTATCTGAATAAAGTGGTCCTTGTTTTCTAAATAGAGGAGCAGGAGAAATGTCCTGACAATATGTTGTTTAAGAGATGGTCTAGGAGATAATAATCAAACTTTAAAATGTTGGGAGCTTGAGGGCATTTCAAAGGTATTGGGGGGGGGGAGACAATGGGGAGACTTAGGTTTTGCCTAGAGAATTTGGGCTCTATTTACTTCATGTAACAAGTATTTCCTAAACAGAATTTACTTTCCTTCAGTGTATTCCCTTCATTATTTCTTTAGTAGTATGCTAAAGGCAGTGATGACATATTTATATTTCAGTTGTGAAGAAACAATTTTATGTATTTGTTTAAAAGTTTCTTAAGGTCTATATAAATATTTCTTTAAATGTTATGATGTTATGCTTTAGCCCAGAATATTCTACTTCCAATCTGCATCAGTGACAAATTTGAATCACATTCTATAGGTTTTATGTAATTAACAAATCATTTGGTGCAATTTAGAAATAACTCCAGATATTTTTTAAGGAAAATATTTATGAAACAGAATATGTAGTGTTCTGACTGAAAATGGGCAGTTGCTTGATTTGTTGGTAGCATTGTAGAGGTGAGCTCTGATTTGGCACGTCTGAGGGTGGAGTCACACAGAGTAGACCCCATTCGTATTGTCTAACTAGCATGGTCACGAGTTTAAAAATACTCCCCAGAAGAGTCTAATTATGAATTAAGTTTGGGTAACATGGGTGTATACTACAGATCTTCATATCTTTCAAAATATTTTTTGGTTGCCATATTTATATAAGATACTATGTTAGACCTGATATTTGGGAACATTTTATTAATTTAGTTCAACAAACATTAAATATCTACACTGCTGGGAAGTTTAATGTAAGACATTATGATATTCAGTAAATTATGTTCACTGAAGGGAAATAAGTCTGAATGAATTCAAATAAGTTAAAATCATACTGAGTAAGGTTTCTGACCACAGTGCAATGAAATTAGAAATTAATAACAAAAATAACTTTAGGAAATTCACAAATAATGTGTAAATTAGACAATACACTACCAAACAGCTAATGAGTTAGAGAAGATATTACAAGAAAACTTAGAACATACTTTGAGATGAATGAAAATGAAAACAATGTGCTAAAACTCATAGGGTATAGCTAAAGCAGTGAGAAGAGGGAAAGTATAACTATAGATGCCATATTATAAAAGAAAAAGAAGAAGAAAAAATACCTTAACCTGCAAATTTAAGAAACTAAAAAGAGAAGAGTAAACTAAACCCACAATGAACAGAAGGAAAAACTAAAGTTTAGACCAAAAATAAATGAAACAGAAGAACAATAGAGAAAGGGAACAAAATCAACAAAACCAAAAATTGCTTCTTTGAAAAGATGAACCAAATGGGCAAATCTTTGTCTAGACTTACCTACATAAAAAGAAGTAAGACTCTATAAATCAGTATCAAGGGGTGCCTGGGTGGCTCAGTCGGTTAAGCGTCTGACTCTTGATTTCAGCTCAGGTCATGATCTCACAGTTTCGTGAGTTCAAGCCTTGTGTTGGGCTCTGTGCTGACAGTAAAGAACCTGCTTGGGATTCTCCCTCTCTCTCTGTCCCTCCCCACTATCAAAACAGGAACATTCCAGCCAATGGAAATAAAACGTATTATAAGGGAATAATTACATGCCTATAAATTAGTTAACAGATGAAATCAACAGATTCTTAGATACAAACTGATTCAAGAGAAATAGAAAATCTGAATAAACCTTTATTAATTAAAAAGATTGAATTAATAAGCAAAAACCTTCCTACAAAGAAACACTTGGGCTCAACTGACTTCACTAGTGAATTCTACCAAATGTTTAAAGACAGTTAACAGCAGACTTCCACGAACTCTTCCAAAAACTTGACAAGGAGGGAAAACTTCTCAACTCATTCTATGATGCTTCTATTATTCTTGTACCAAAACCTAAGAAAAGAAAACAATAGACCAATGTTTCTTTTGAAATATTGAAAATACTAGCACATCAATCATAACAATGTATAAAATGGATTATACACCATGGCCAAGTGAAATTGATCCCAGGAATGGAGGAGTGGTTCAACGTATGAAAATTGATCAATGTATATACCGAATTAATAGAAAACAGGACAGAAAACACATGATCATCTCAACAAGTGCATCTCAACAAGTGCTCAACAAAAGCATTCAACACAATCCAGTACTCATTCATGATATAGTCAACAGACTAGAACTAGAAAGGAACTTTCTTTGTTTCTTTTTTTAAAGTTTTTATTTAAATCCCAGTTAGTTAATACACAGTGTAATATTAGTTTCAGGTATACAATATAATAATTCAGGACTTCCGTACAGCACCCAGTGCTCATCACAAGTTCACTCTTTATTCCCCATCACCTATTAAATCCATCCTCCCCACCTCCATTCTGGTAATCATCAGTTTGTTCTTTGTAATTAAGAGTCTTTTTCTTGGTTTGCTTCTCTCTTTTTCCCCCCTTTTCTTATTTGTTTTGTTTCTTAAATTCCACATATGAGTGAAATCATATGGTATTTGTCTTTCTCTGACTTATTTCACTTAGCATAATACTCTTTACCTCCATCCATGTTGTTACAAATGGCAAGATTTCATTTTTTATGGCTGAGTAATATTCCATTGTGTGTGTGTGTGTGTGTGTGTGTGTGTGTGTGTGTGTGTGTGTGTGGCCATTCCTCAGTTGATGGACATTTGGTCCTTTTTTATAATTTGGCTGTTGTAGATAATGCTTCTATAAATATGTATCCCTTTGAATTAGTGTTTTTGTATCCTTTGGGTAAATACCTAGTAGTGTAATTGCTGGATTGTAAGATAGTTCCATTTTTAGCTTTTTGAGGAAACTCCATACTGTTTTTCGGAGTGGCTACAACAGTTTGCATTCCTACCAACAGTGCAAAAGTGTTCCCCTTTTACCACATCCTCACCAGCACCTGTTTTTTTCTTGTGTTGATGATTTTAGCCATCCTGAGAAGTGTGAGGTGATGTCTCACTGTAGTTTTGATTTGCATTTCCCTGATGATCAGCATCTTTTCATGTGTCGGTTGGCAGTCTTGAATGTCATGAGAAAGGAACTTTCTTAACATGATAAAGGGCATGTACAAAAAACCCACAGCTAACATACTTAAAGGTGAAAGACTAAAAGCCTTCCCCCTAATATCAGGAACGAAACAAAGATGTCTGCTTTCATTCCTTCTATTCAACATTGTGCTGAATATTCTACCAAGGGCAATTATTCAAGAAAAAGAAATAAAGGGTTCCAGATTAGAAAGGAAGAAATAAAACTATTTCTTTTCACAGATGATATTTTCTTGTATATGTAAAATGCTTATAAATCCACAAGAAAACTATTAAAGATAATAAACAAGTTAAGTAAGATTGCAGAATACAAGATCAATGTACAAAAATAAGTTGTATTTCTATACAGTGACAATGAGCAATCTGAAAATAAAATTAAGAAAACAGTTCCATTTGCAATAGTATCAAAAAGAATAAAATATTTAAAATTTAACAAAAGAAGTGCAAGACTTAAATACTGAAAACTACAAAATTGTGTTGAAATAAATTAAAGAAGACCTAAATAAATGGAAAGACATACCATCTTTATGGATCAAAATGCTTAATATTGTTAAGATAATAATACTTTCCAAACTGATCTACAGATTCAATGTAATTTCTTTTTTTTAAAAATTTTAAATGTTTGTTTATTTTTGAGAGAGAGAAAGAGAGAGAGAAAGCATGGGAGGGCAGAAAGAGAGAGGGAGACAAAGAATTTGAAGCAGGCTCCAGGCTCTGAGCTTTCAGCACAGAGCCCAACATAGGGCTTGAACCCACAAACTGGGAAATCATGACCTGAGCCGAAGTTAGACACTTAACCAACTGAACCACCCAAGCGTCCGAATTCAATGTAACTTCTATCAAATTCCAGCCGTCTTTTTGTTCTGTTCTGTAGAAATTGACAAGTTGTAAAATTCATATGGAAAGGGACCAAGAATAGTCAAAACAACTTTGAAAAAAAAACAAAGTTTTGAAACCTCTCAATTTCAAAATTATTACAAAGCCACAATAATCAAGATAGTGTGGTATTTGTATAAGGTTAGACATATAGATCAGTGGAATAGAATTGAGATTCCATAAATACTTACATTTATGGTCAATTAATTTTTGACAAGGACATCAAGACAATTCAGTGGGGAAGGGGTGGTAATTTTAACAAATGGTTATGGGAGAATTGAATAGGCACATGCAAAAGAATGAAGTTGGAACCCTACCTCATACTATATATAAAAATTAACTCAAAATGAGTCACATACCTAATTTAATGACATAAAATTATAAAACTTTTAGAAGAAAGCATAAAAGTAAATTTTCATGCCTTTGATTAGGCCGTGGTTTCTTACATCTGATATCCAAAGCAGGAGCAATGAGAGAAAAATTGATAAACTGGATTTCATCAAAATTAAAAAACATATGTGTTTCAAAGAATATCATTAAGAAAGTAAAAACAAACTAGTCATAGAATTGCAAATTATATATCTGATAGGACTTACATCTAAAATGTATAAAGAACTCTTTCAATTTAATAAAAAGACAACCCAATTTTATTTTATTTAAAAAATTTTTTTAATGTTTATTTATTTTTGAGACAGAGAGAGATAGAGCATGAACAGGGGAGGGTCAGAGAGAGAGGGAGACACAGAATCTGAAACAGGCTCCGGGCTCCGGGCTCCGAGCTGTCAGCACAGAGCCCGATGCGGGGCTCGAACCCACGGACTGCGAGATCATGACCTGGGCCAAAGTCGGACGCTCAACCGACTGAGCTACCCAGGTACCCCAAAAGACAACCCAATTTTAAAAAGTAAGCAAAAGATTTGAATAGACATTTCCCCAAAGAAGATATACAGTTTGTCAACAAGCACATGAAAAGATGTTCAACATCATTAGTCATTAGAGAAATGCATATCTAAATCCTATGAGGTACTACTTTATACACATTAGAATGGTTATAATATTTTTTGGAAAAAAAAAAACCCAAACAATAAAATGGAAAGCAACAAGTGTTGATGAAGATTTGGAGTAATTGGAACCCTCATACATTACTGATGGAATCATAAAATGATTCAGCTGCTTTGTTAAATAGTTGGACAGTTCTTTGAAATGTTAAACATTGAGTTACCTTATGTCTTAAACGTCAAGTTACCATATATCTTAAACATCAAGTTACCATATATCTTTGCAGTTCCAATCCTAGTTATCTTCCCAAGAAAATTGAAAACATATATCCACACAAAACTTGTATATGAATGTTCATATTGGCATTTTTCCTAATAGCCAAAAAGTAGAGACAAACTTAATGCACATTAACTAATGGATGGATAAACAAAATGTGGCATATCCATGTGATGATTTACAATAAATGGAATGAATTCTTGATACATGCCAAAATGTAGATGGGCTGTAAAAATATGCTAAGTAAAGAAGTCAGACACAAAAGGCCACATATTATATGATTCCATTTATATGGAATGTCCAAAATAGGCAAAATCATAGGGCAGAAAGTGGTTGCCAGGGTTTGAGGGGGAAGAGGGAACGAAGAATAACTGGTAATAAGTATGAGGTTTGGGGGAAGTGATAAATATGTTCTGAAATTAGATAGTGGTGGTGGTTTCACAGCTTTATGAATATACTCAAAACTATTGAATTTTACACTTTAACAGGGTGAATTTATGGCATTTGAATTACATGTAATTTTTTTTTTAAAGGGGTACCTAGATTTTTGTTTTATTTCCTAGGAATCTTGCCCAGCTGTATACCTTCTGGGAGAATCATTTCCCTTTTGCATAGAGAACAGAGTTAGAATAACAAGACAAACATTACCAGAAGGAATATTTCATGTCAATACCATTCAGTCATTCAAAAAAAAAAAAAAAATACTTAGCGATGAATTCTCTCTTGCTAGACTCTAGGGATGTACTTTAAACAAGACAGAAATGCACACTTCTCTAAATGGGTATTCAGTCAGAGAACTTCCTTCATTTGGAGTTGCCCAATACAATGGTCTCCCTCTAGAGGAGGTAAAATGTCCTCCAATCACTGAGGTGGTCAAGTGGAGGCTGCTGGGATGTTGTAGATGGAGTTCAAGTCCTGATTAAGTGTCCAAGACCTTGAAGGCCCCATTAGATCTGAAATTCTAATCCTGTGACAATCCCCATTAGTGGCCAGTGGGTGCTTCTGGATTTTGGTCTTACATTTAAAAATATTTAGTGCAGAATTGGAGGCATTAAAAAGAGAATGCAGCATATCTACTGCAATTACAACTACCTACTTTTCTCTTTCTCAGACACTGCTTGTTCCCAGTCTGCTTAATCTATGTCTAGGTTTTATTGTTTTGCTTCTGCCTGTGTAATTTGCCTACTCTGTAATATTCATTGCAGTTGTCATTGTATAAGAAAGAGAGTGGTCAGGCTGCAAGGATCTCTTCCAAAAGAATGGGACCCTCAGGATGTTATTTTTGAAGAAGTTTGAAGTCCAATAGACTGGACTTTAAATCATGGCTCCTACTTTTAATAAGTGAATAATCTCCCTCAAGTTATTTTATTTCCTGAGTCTTAGTGTCTTCATCTGTAAAAATATTTAACTTGCAAGTCTGTTAAAAGTTTTAAAAATTATTCATAATCCTGGCACACAAGAATGATAGCTAGTATCATTAACAAGATTATTTTGATAGCACAAAGGTGAATTAAAAACCAAGGGTGGTCTCTCTCTCCTTTTTTTTTTACAATATTTTTTATTCAAAACATGTATCTAATTTTGAGTATAAAAACCACTCAAATTATTTTTCCTGGAATAGAAAACTAAGCGTTCAAGTATAGAAAAGTTATGTCGGACATTAGGAAGAACATTGAATCTGAATTTGGAGATTTGAGTTTTCCCTCTAACTCTAATGTAAGTAATAGTGTGATCATAAATAAGAATTTTATATTTTTGAATATCAGCTATTTCATTTCTGTAATGCGGGGTTACCCTAGGTGAACATTTTCCAACCGGGTTCTTTAATTAAGTCAATTTGCGAAACACCGAGTTGAACAAAATTAACCTTAAAAAATATACTGCAATACTTTTCAGAGCCCCTTTTAATGCCAACATATATTGTGATTCTCAAGTAGGGAATATAATATGCTGTGTTTCTTAAATTTACTGGAGCACTCAACCACTTTTTATAGACCATCTCACAAGATCAGTGTAGCACAGGGCATATACTGGGAAATACTGCCCTACATAATATCTAAGGAAGGCACTTCAAGCTCTAATATTCTGAGGTGAGCTGCCTCCTGTACCTATGAGTTTCTAACTCAAGGGAATCTTAACCTCTCTGAATTTCAGTTTTATGTCTATAAAATGGGGACAATTGCCATCTGCTTGCCTCACAGCTTGGTGGGAAGATTAAATAATGCACTTGAAAGTGCTTGACAAACTGTAAGACACTACACAAATGCAAAGATACCTTCATATTATTATAAGAGTCTTTACAACATGAAATTTTACTAAGAATATTCAAGAGACTATAAACCACAGAGGTATGCACATATTTATAACGAATTTAAGACAAAGAAGTATGCATACTTTCTTTCTCTCATACCAAGGGAATTTCCTGACTATTGTTTGGGTGTGGGTTTAATTAATATGATGCATTTCATAAGTATCTGTGATTTCCCCTACCCTCAAAATGTCAACTGGTATAATTAATTAACAAGTAATTAAATTGTGAAGGTGCACTGGGCTCTGTAATTGCTGAGGGACAGAATCTCTCACAGAGATTGTGTTTCTCATGTGCTGCTTTTATAGAATTTGTATATGGGAAATAGAATGCTTATGGAAGATTGGGGGGGGGGGTAAAGATGTGATACAGATATGTGATAAAGTGGAAAGAATATGTTTGGAGCCAGAAGACTGGAGTGTGGTTCTAATTATTCCAGGCACTGGCTGGGTGATGGTTGGCAATAACCCTCTGAGAATCAGAGCTTTCTTCTATAAAATTGGCTTTTTGATAAAACATTGCATAGCTATTGTGAAGAAAAAAATGAGCAAATCCTTTGTAGTTCTAATTTGCTATAATAATATTAGCTTTATGGCTTTGATAAGGTATTTAAAGGCTTTGATAAGGTACTTCAAATATGCTGAATTGATGAACAAGAAACTACCAGAAAATTCTGATCACATAAGCCTCTACCAGTTTCTTTAACCCTTTTAGCATTAAAAAGCACATGAAAATATAATACACCATAATTACTTAAGATATATATTATGTAGAAAATATAACTACTATGATATGCAATTCAACTCCATTTAGTCTATGGCAGACTTTATGTAAATCTGCTTTTTTATATTCTTAACAAATATTTTTTAAATGTGTATTTATAGAGAGTGAGAGTGCATGTGCACATGTGAGTGGGGGGAGGGTTAGAGAGAGAGGGAGAGAGAGAATCCCAAGCAGGTTCCCACTGTCAGCACAGAGCCTGATGCAGGGCTTTATCTCATGAACCATGAGATCATGACCTGAGCTGAGATCTAGAGTCAGATACCCAGGAGTCCCTGCTTTTTTATAGTCTTGATCTTCTAATATGGGCAATTCTTTAAGAGTGATTCTACTATAATACAGATATAAAAAGAGAACATTTAAAAACCCCTAAAATTTGGGGCGCCTGGGTGGCGCAGTCGGTTGAGCGTCCGACTTCAGCCAGGTCACGATCTCGCGGTCCGTGAGTTTGAGCCCCGCGTCGGGCTCTGGGCTGATGGCTCAGAGCCTGGAGCCTGTTTCCGATTCTGTGTCTCCCTCTCTCTCTGCCCCTCCCCCATTCATGCTCTGTCTCTCTCTGTCCAAAAAATAAATAAACGTTGAAAAAAAAATTTTTAAAAACCCCTAAAATTTCTAGGTAATATTCCATGCACCTCTTCCTTCTCTACCTTTAAGACACTCTGTATATCCACAGACAAAGTAAATACTAACTTAAAAATTATAAAGTATCATCATTAATGTTTATAATATGCTATATTTTCTCAGAAGCTGTTTAATCTGATTGTTGTCCCCCCAGAACTAGGATTGAACTTAGCTATTTTTCTGAAAAGGAATTGGTCACCCAATATTGTAATTGGCATTACAATAACCACTTATATAAAACTACATTAGCAATTCAGCCTTGTTGTAAACCATATAACATTCTTAATTTTGGACAACTTTTTAGTACAACAAACATGAAAGTAGAGAAGTGCCTTTATGAGGTAGAAGCAAGGGATCCATGATTGTATATTTTGTTCTTTTCTCTTATAGTGAATTTCAAGATCAGTTGTTGGACTTTGAAGGGTTTGGAATCAATTTTCTCTGCAATGATGAGTACAATACATGTGAAAATGCCATTGTGTTAGGATAGAAGCTGGCGTGGACAAATAAGATATGGTTGATATGGTTTGTTAAGAACTAGTGTGAGCTGCCTGCTGATTGGACAAGAACCTAGAACACGAAAACAGATAAGCCTCTAAAAATGTGAGAGCCTCAGTAGCAACTTGAAAAATAGATATGACTCATTATAATTTAGAATGGGCCTATGCATCTGGATCCCTGGGTAGAGCTTCTTGTGCAATTCCAGTATTGCTAAATTATATGATCAACTGGGGGGAGAACCTAAAGACATCAATAGATCAAATAAATATCTAAAGGGTGATATATACTGGAATCCTTTCTATAGTCTTAGGCTCCAAATGTGGAGGCAACACATCACCTTATATGTGAATCCAGAAAACTTGCCATGTGTTCCTAAAATGAGGGTGATTGCAATGCAGTTCCCAAAGTTCATTAATGGAAGAGAGCTGTTTTGTAATAACAGGAGCAAATCCCTTTGGAAGATGGGTTTCTTGATGTTTAGTCGAGATTTACTTTTGTGACTTCAGGATCATGTATGTATATGCTTTCTTATTTTTGTGAACACTATATGTTTAGACACTTATAGGAACTCCAGTTATTGTTTCTTATCCAAATGACATAGTTTTGCTCATTTAATCTTCCTTTTTAGAGCAGCCCTATAATTTCTTTAACTTTCTTTATAATTCTTTTTAACTTTAACTGTGAAATCTTTCCAGCTTACTTATAAATACTTAGTAATACTTGGGATGTTCACCTCTTTTCTTTGTAAAATAGAAGAAAAAAGAGGAAATGCCATTTGCTGTTATTTTTGTCATGTTTTTTTATTAAAGTGACCACAAATCCTTCACTTCACTGCAGCCACATTCTTGTAATGTGACATTGCAGATTTTCCCTTTAAAGGGCTAGTCTCTGTCCTCACCCTTTGAATATGGGTTAGTCATGTGACTTCTTTGGCCAAAGGAATATTAGCAAACCTAATGCAAACACAGACTTGAAAAATACTTGCATACGAGGGCTTGCCTTCTTGCTGGGTTTAGAACCCTGAGAGCTAACCTGCTAAAACATGGAAAAGAAGTAGAGAGGCCTACACAATGGCCTGCCAACCATCAGATGGAAGTGAAGCCCTCTAAGATGATTCAGTCACCATCAAATACACCAGCTTATCCCAGATGCATGAGAAAGTCCAGTGATGATAAAATGAACTTGCCCAGTTCAAAAGAACTGCCGAGCTGACTCACCGATGATGACTAAATAGTAAAGATTTTAAAAAGTTCTCATGCCGTATGACTTCTACTGCTATAAAATAAACCATCCCCAAGTTTAGCAGCTTAACACAACAAACCTCTGTTTTCCCACAGTTTCTGTAGGTCAGGAGCCGGGCACAGCTTATCTGGGTGCCTCTGACTTGATCCTGAGGTCTAGGTGTTGGGCTGAGACGACAGTCATCTCAAACCTCTGCTAGGGAAGAATCCACTTCTAAGCTCACTGACTTGTCTTTTGGCAAACCTCAGGTCCTCACTGGCTGTTAATAGAAGCTATCAGTTTCTTGTCACATGGGCCTCTCAACAGAGCTGCTCACAACATGGCAGCTCAGTCCCCGCCAAGGTGAGACATCCAAGTGGAAGCAAGTGAAAGAAGACCCATAAGGCAGAAGCCATAGTCTTTTTTATAACCTAATCTTAGAATTGACATTGTATGACTTCTGCCACACTCTATTTGTTAGAAGTGAGTTACTAAATCCAGCCCACATTCTAGGAGAGGGAAGTACACAAGGGCATGATAACAGGAGGCAGGGGTCATTGGAAGTTATTTTTGAGGTTTCCTACTTCACATACTCTTATAAAGAGAGCAATTTTTCTGTAACTATGGAAACAGATAACCACCATACCAATTTTGAATCCATTTAATAGATCAACTACAACTTTCTCATTAAACATACTTTTGTAAGCCCAACCATTCAGTAGGAGCCTCTTATTTCTATGGAAAAATCAGTCAGGAGTGAATTCACTCAAATAGGCACCTCTGAGTGGGCCAGCTAATCAACAGAAGTCTTGTCAAAGTAACCATGATTCAACAAGTGATGTCAACTCACTTATAACTCTGAAAATCAACCAAACTTTGAAATTCATGTATCCTCCAAGCCCTTTATAAGATCAGTAGTCTGCTGATCTTTTTGTTTATTTGATTACCTTTTTGTTTATTTGATTTATCATCCTCTGAAAATCTAGTAGATGTTTTTAAGCTAAGTTTGGGTAGTAAGTCATTAAGCAGCAAAGAAAGCTAACTTAACACGCTTTGGCAAATAATAGATCTATCACAAGTCATTCTGTTTTTCATCCTCAAAGGAGTAGGATCCTGGCTTATTTGACATGAAAGTTGGAGACTGTAGAGGTTGTCAATCATTAATGGAAATGCTGGCTTGTAAAAGTGCTTGAGAGTCAAAGTTATCATGGTCATGAATTCAGATTAATTTGTGATTCAGTACATTTTACTGTGTCACTTGTATTAAAGTCCAGAATGACAGATGTCTTAAATGTTTTTGCAGGAGTCTTTTCTACTTGGCTTTTAAATGCATTCAGGAGGCTTGATCTTTTCTCTTAAAATACTGAAGATGCTGGCGTTGATCTTGTGAAGGCACATACTCTCGCATAACTGCAGAATGAATTCTGAGAAACTGGTATTTGGAAGGCACATTTTAAAAGCTCTGATTTATTATTATGGTGAAATAAAGATGAATTATTAAGAAATTCTTGGAAATGGGCTGTGACTAGATTTTTTTCCCTTGCCACATTTTACAGACTTTCATGTGAAGCTTCCTCAGTGCAATATTGGTCAAAACTCGCTCCATGGTATCTTGTGCTAATTTTTCTGAAAACCAGCATGTTAAAAAAAAAATCTGAGGTCTGTCACATGCTTCTCAACAACCAGATGATCAGTAAACCCTACAAAGGAGAAATATGGCAAGAAATAGTCTGAGAAGTAAAACTGTTTTCTCCAAAGCCAATTGCATTCAATACACATTTTTTTTTTTTTTTAATGCTAGGTTTGATGAAGAATGGAAAGATATGATAAGCCCAAGAGTATGAGCTGAGGGTAGCAAACTGGGGAAAGCTTAGCAAGGTCTGTTTGGATTCTTCTTCGTGTCCCTGTCTTGGACATAAGGATACTCCTTTCCTTTGGGTATAGGGAGGGCACCTCTCACATGAAGATCTTATGACCTACTTCAGCGGAGAAGGGTTGGGGGGGCAGTTAAGAGAGACCTCCCTGCTTCTGCCTTTTACTCAGACTCCTTCAGCTTAAAATATTCAATATGCCAGAGTGCCATATTTGGGGGTAGTGTGTTCTGAACCCTGTTATTATCTACTACCTCTAACTTAGAAATGGCTATAAAGTCCCAGAGGTAAACAATACCTCTAAAAGTTATTTAGTCTTTGTCAATCAGCCATCTCAGAAGCTGTGTTTAATGAGGGTAGGAAACTTGTATTTTATTTTATTTTATTTTTTTCAATATATTAAATTTATTGTCAAATTGGTTTCCATACAACACCCAGTGCTCATCCCAAAAGGTGACCTCCTCAATATCCATCACCCACCCCCGCTCCTTCCCACCCCCCATCTACCCTCAGTTTGTTCTCAGTTTTTAAGAGTCTCTTATGCTTTAGCTCTCTCCCTCTCTAACCTTTTTTTTCTTTCCTTCCCCTCCCCCCTGGACTTCTGTTAAGTTTCTCAGGATCCACATAAGAGTGAAAACATACGGTATCTGTCTTTCTCTGCCTGACTTACTTCACTTAGCATAACACTCTCCAGTCCAAGGGATACAGGAGTGCTGATGCATAGGGGCACTTGTACCCCAATGTTTATAGCATCAATACACATTTAACATCTTGATGTATATGAAGAACTGGGTTGAGGGATTGGAATTGGAAATAAAACCAAGAAAGTTGAGTCTTAAATGCCATTATAAATAATTGTAAGTATAGTGTTAAAGAACACAGGACCTTTTGAAGTAGTTTAATACAGTAATGACATAATCAGAGCTATATTTTAGAAATATCAATCTGACATATGTGTAGGATTAATAGTATTAGGAAGATAATGGATAGAAGGAGGCCAGATGGGAAACCACCATAGGACTTCAGGTCATGGGTTCATGTCCCTGTTTTACCACTTACCGACCATGTAAGATGACAACTAGCAGTTGCACCTCAAGCTCTTCATCAGTAAAATGAGACAAGCTTGATCCATATGGCCTCTAAGGTCCTTTTTAGAACTTGAAAAACCAAAGCAAAACTCTAATTCTAGGGTTCTATGAAGCAAGATTAAAGCAATGGAAGAGCTTGGGTCATTGAAAGAGCAAAAACAGCCTTGGTGAGAGTTGGTCAAGGATAAGCCTTCTTTGTTTACTTCAGCCATCTCCCATTACAGAAATCACATCTACACAATAGCTGACAGATGGCCCCCAGTCTGGGCTTTAATACCTCCAGTGATAGGGAACTCACTCTTCTGAAGGCCAATACTTTGATCTACTGCTGGGCAGCTCTCATTATGTTTTCATTTGCTTTTATGTTGAGGTAAAATTTACTCATTATTATCAGGAATTATACTAACTAAATCCACTTTTTCTTGTGTGTGACCGTTAAACTTGAGCTTAGTCCCTCTCTCAGCCAAACATTGCAAAGTATATTTAACTGTTTTCTGAGGATGTGAGGATATGGCTTTTGGACTCTTTACCATCTCGAATATCCAGAGCAAAGTGGGTGCAGCTTATATGAGTGTCTGAATGATGCTGCGACAGCTGATGGATTCTCCTCCTCAATCTCCCATTCCATTGCTGTTGGAATCAGAGCACAGCTTAGACTCTCCCTTTCTGATAAAAACTTGTTCTCCAGTGTGCGGGCTCCAGGGATGGGGCTTGTGGAATGACCTAGGAATTCTTTGTGGATTGTTAACAATGAATTGGCTGGGACTGGAGGCCCCTGTTTCCCAGTGGATAGGGATGCACCTGAACCCAGCTTGCAAAGGACATAGTGGTCTCTGGACTAGTGGTGTCTTTTCCACAGCAGGAGGGAGCTGCGAATTCCTATGGACCCTCAAGGTCTCCAGGTCCTGGATAGCTAGCATTTCTCAGTACTCCCCTTATCAGCAAACACTCAAGTTCAGGTGGCTCAGCATCAGAGTCTAAAAGTGTTTGTTCCCCTCACTAATAAGTCCACTTTTAAGCTTGTAACATTAGGAAGGCAGGGGTCTCCAAACTTCCTTGGATTACACATTTCTTCACTAAGTCTTGTACCTTATGCCTATTTTGAACTTTTGGAATTCACTCTCATCTACTTCATTATGGTTATAGTGTAAACACACACACACACACACACACACACACACACACACACACACCCTGGTGCAAATGAGTGATTCCCCTTCTAGTTTCTTCCTTTTGTTGAGGGATTGAGGGATTAGGTCCTGGTTTCTGTTGCTGTTGTTGTTTTAAAGTTTATCTTAGAGAGAGAGAGAGAGAGAGAGAGAGAGAGCAAGAGAGAGCAAGAGAGTGGGAGCAAGGGAAGGGTAGAGAGAGAGGGAGAGAGATAATCCCAAGCAGGCTCCATGCTGGCAGTGCAGAGCCCAACACGGGACTTGATCTTATGAATCTTGAGATCATGACCTGAGCCAAAATCAAGAGTTGGAAGCTTAACCAACTGAGTCACCCAGGCTCCCCAGGTCCTGGTTTTTGGATATAATTTTTCTTCTCAAAGCCATGTGGATTGAATTTTTCACTTACTAGGTTTTTTGAAAACAAAAGTATTAATTCCAACCACCTGTTCCTTACTCAAGAGGCAAGACGTGTTCTTAGTCCAAAGGACACAATGCTACCCCACAAATATGCCTGCCAGTTAAAGATAAGGTCTGGGGGAGGGAGGCGCAGGGGCCACCCAGGGCTTTCAGAACATCCCTCTCTGGGTGGCTCCTCCATTCAGCCTCTGGAGCACAGCCACACAGAGATCAGGAGCTGGTGCTTGTCCAGGCTGGTCTCTAATCTCTGAACCCAGGGTTCCCTTAGTTTCTTTGTGAAGGTGAGGCTTTTAGTTTCTCCAAACTTGATCGATCATTCCTCAAGCTAGCCACTGGCCACTTAGTCATCTTTCCATCCAACATGGTGCTTCTATCACCAGCAAGCAATAAGGGGACATGTTTTCTATTGGTAGGACATTCCAGGGGTGGGGGGCAGCTGTCTGTCTCCCTACAGGAGTGGAATTAGGGAACCTCATGGAGTTGAGGAGCTACAGGTATCAGCTAAAGAATAGGAAATCCTGGGGGACAGTTCATACCTATTCTTTATCATTTGCTAAGAAACCTCTATATCACCTCAACCAGGTAAAAAGGCAGAGCTGTTTCTCAGATCAGAAAGGCCCATTTATCTTATAAAAACAGATTAAATTTCCTCTGCTTGGTTAGCACTTGTAGCATGCCTTCTGGCTATGACACTTCATGGTGAATATTTCAGCCTGCTAATAATAAGAGCTAGTTAGTGCTTATTTGGTATTTATTATGTGCCAGGCACATTTCTGATTGTTTCAAAAATTTTAACCCTTTTAATCCACAGAACAGGAATATGGCAAAAGCACTCGTATTAACTCCATTTTATAGGTGGAGGAACAGAGGCGCAGAGAGCTGATAGCTTGCTCCAGGTCACACAGTGAATAGGTGTGGCAGAGCCAGGACTGGAACTAAACACATGTGGCTCCCAAACCCAGGCCTAACCACCGCACCACCCTGCCTCTCCAGGTATTACTGCCCCTTCAGTAAGGCCCGAACTTCCCTTTCCAAGTCCATCTCTTTACTTCCCACGAGTAACACTGGCAAACATTCACCCTTTTCTCAACAACATTCATTTCCCCCACCTCTGTGTCCTCTCACGATCTTTCCTGTGCCTGAAAAGCTTATCTCCATGCCCCAACCCCTGCCTGTAAATCTCATACCCATTTAGGGGAGAATCTATCTCAAAGATACTGGCAAGAAAAAGGGAACAACATTTGCTAAGTTCCTTCTATCTTTTGGGTGCTGCACTGAGGACAGTCACATAAAAGATGTTTAGTTCTCAATCTAAATTTTTGTCATGGGATAATAAGAAAAGGCTTTGAGTTGAGTTCTCTCCTCAGCTAGTGAAGGGCAGAGCTGCTGCGCTGTCCCCGGCACTGTGCACAGCAGTGCCGCAGACACTAAGCCTGTCCTCTCTTTTCCTGTCCCTCCCACGGAGCACTTTGTGTGTTTCTCAGGACTCTTTGCCATACCTTACAGTACAGGTGTTTGTTTACTGCCCCTATAACAAGACTTCTTACAGCAGAAATTGTGTCCCGCTCCTTTTCCTCCTTGGGGTACCCAGCCTGATCCTTTGTACCGAAGTCAATTAATAAATATTTGTATAATTGAATGACATTGAATTGAAGATCAGGGAGGCAATCTTCATGGGGAAGACAGGCTCGTGCATGCCAACCCCAACACTTCTTCCAAGTTCTGAAATAATGAGCTGTCAGTTTCCTTGAGTTGCTAAGCCTTTTGGGAAGGAAGAAGTGAACTGAAACAAGCAAGTACCTGCCTCAGTCCACCAGAAAGAGGAAGCTCCTGCTTTCAGACATGACAAATTTCCAAAATATGCAGTGTTCACTCCAATAGCGTGCATCTAGCACAACTTGAGACTACACAGGCATGTGTGAACCAGCTCAGGAACAAAGAGACATCCTAACCCCAAAGGGGCCAGAATATATGAAAACACCACAACAGCAACATTAACTTGAATATTACATGGTGTCTGCAAAAGAAAATAATTTGTTAATTTTCTTTTATCACATGCCATGTTTTTACTTAAGTATGTCTAATTAGCCTGGGTTTGTTGTGTGCCAGCTGTGTAAGTAATTAGATATGGAGCCCAAGGCACCATGTCTGTTCCACCATGGCTGGATCTTGATTTCAAAAAAATAAAAATAAATACTTCTCTCTTCAATTCCTGTTGCTTTTTATTCTCTATTTTGAAGCCGAAGGCTGAGTGCCATAATGATGTCCTGCCATTCAGGGGCTGCAAAAAGAGCTTCGGGTTGCCAGCCCTCTTTGTCTTGTCCTAATTCCAGATGGCTGAAGATAGGAATGGCTTTAAAATGCATAAACCTGATGATACAATTGCCAATTAAGTATTGGAGGAAGAAAAGGAGGAGGTTAGCTTAACATTTTATCCTATACAGAAGAGCACAGGGAAGATAAGGCAGCATGATGTGGTTGGATTTGAGATTGATCAAAAAGGCTGCATGTGGGAGTGATCAGTTTCAAGAGGGTGAAGAAGTGGATGCAGCAGGACCAAGAGAAAACTATTGTGATCATTTTCTGAAAGATGGTAAGGGCACCCTGAGTCAGCGTTACAAGGAATGATGAGGTGGTGACAAATCTGAGAAGTGTTTGGGATGTACTGGAAAATGTGGGTAATTGATTGAGGATTGGTGTGTGACCAAGGATGATTCCCCTTTCTGCAGGGTGGCTGGGTAGATAGTGTTGTCACCACCTGAAGTGCAAACTATAGGAGCAGCAGGAGGTGTGAGGAGACGATGTAGATGTAGCAGCTTAAGCCTACTTGCTCCAATGTACTGGGTAAGGTAGGAAACACTTTTGAGGCAGGGAAGAACACAGGATCTGTTAAATCAACCCCCTGGCTTCAAATGCCAACTCTGCGTGTAAAAGTTGTGTGATCTTGGGCAAGTTACCTAACCCTCAACTGTAAAGTGGAAGTAAGGATTTTAGTTAGTTATACAGTTATTGTAAGAATTAAATAGGTTAATACACGTGAAGGGCTCAGAAAAACTGCCTGGTACATAGTAAGAACTCAATAAATATTGGTGTTGTTCTCATATATATTTAACCCAAATGTCATCATCCCAAAGAGTCATCTTGTTCTTGATATTAATATTAAAATGACCAAAGGTCCTATCTTTAGCACCTCCCCCAGATTCATGTAGATTCCAGCAGCTCTTGCTTATTAAACCTTCACTTTCTTTCTCACCTCCTGTGCCTGTTCCTTTTTCTACCTGTGGGTCCAAATGTAGAACACAGCCCCTTGTCCTAGATTTCCCCAAAGTATCTCCATCACAAGGCAAGTTAGAAGAATTTTATCTGAGGCTTTGAGGATAGTAGAGTGAGGGGCTTGTCACACAGCCCCGCAACTCACCACAGACTGTCAGCCACCTCTGCTTTCAAAAGTCCGCTGGACATTCCCATTTCCAGGAACGTGTTCCTGCTTTGTCCTACATGCCCGGTTCCTAAGCTCTTCCTCTCTTTGGCTTCACCATCTTCGTCTCCCTTCCTTGTTAGTCTAGTCTCCTCCTGTTCTCTTTCCTGTGCTGCCAAAGGAACACCATCTCTTTTTTCTTCATTATTCACAGCAATTAGCTTTCTCTTTGTGTCACACCTCCACTTTCCAGAACCATGTCCTATCAGAGTGTTTTTCAAATAAAAAATGATATGCTTACTGGGAAAATGCGGCTATTGACTCTGAAATAATTTTTTTCATTAAAAGTACTTATGTTAACAATAAATGCCATATAGTGCTGTTCTACTATTAATGAATAATTCCTCTGTAGATCAATGATTCACAAACTCCAGTGAAAAGTCTCCTTTTATTCAATTTGCTAGTATTTTAGAGATGGAGAAGTTTTCCATCTTTGTTCCTGAGAGAGATTGATTTGCAGTTTTTTTTCTTTATTGTAACATTCTGGACAGTTTTTGGTGTCAAAGTTATCCTGGCCTCAGAAAATGAGTTGAGAATGCATATTCTTTTTCTCTTCTCTGGAATAGTTTGTATAAAGGACTGTTATTTCTTCTATAATATTTGGAAGAGTTCACAGGTGGGAACATTGGACCTGGATATTGTGTGTGTGTGTGTGTGTGTGTGTGTGTGTGTGTGTGTGTGTGTGTGTGAAGGTTTATTTTTGGGAACTCAAATTGTTTTTATCTTAATGTTTCTTATACATGCAAAAAAGAAGAACTAGTTAGAAGAAGTACAAATGTGAAAACAAAATTTATATACTAAAAATCAACAAACCATAAATAAAAACCATAATAATCAAAATTAACAATATTATTTCAGTGTATTGGATAATTGTTTTCTTTGGCTAAGTTGCAGTTTGAAATGTGAATGCAGTGTTGTTTGGGTCTTCTGAGTTTGCTGTACCTAAGCTGTCTTGTGCCAAGGGATGACTCAAATCTCTCATCCCTTTTCTTCATCCAAAGTATGAAAAAGTTTTCTCATAAGGTACGCAGTGACATCATTTGGCTTTCATTTAGCAGAAATGCCTCATCTATGCATTAAATTCTCAACTGCCGTTTTTTACAACTAGTCTTAATCTTTAGAATAGTCCATTATATTACTTGGTGGCAGGAGGTTGTTTCAAGTTGTCAAATCAATCTCATTAGTAACTAATACGTGAAATCAAAATTGCATGCTATTGGAAAAATCTTTTAATTGAAAACTATCATTCAAAAGAGAACTTGAACGTTCATAACTGGTAAAATAGTTCAACGTGAGTGTAATTGAGAATAAGGGGTAGTCAGTCATTTCTGTTTTGATATTAGGACACCTAAGGTCTGGCTGTGTGGTCCCTTAAAGTGACTCCTTTGAGCTACTGTAAACACAAATGCAGGTGCTGGAGCTAAAATTGCATGGTAATATCATTTGAGGATAACATGGTTGTCTAGATGATTACTAATATGTCGATAGTATTTTTTATATTGATAGTATTTTTTAATAGTTACTCATTTTTGAGAGAGAGAGAGCGAGAGCAAGAGAGCGCAGGAGCAGGGGAGGAGGAGAGAGAGAGGGAGACAGAGGATTCAAAGCGGGCCGTGCGCTGACAGCAGAGTGCCCAATGTGGGGCTCAGACTCACAAACCGGGAGATCATAACCTGAGCCGAAGTCAGACGCTCAACCAACTGAGTCATCCAGGTGCCCCAAAGTTCATAGTATTTTTAAAGATTATTATCAAAAGGGAAATATAGACTTAAAAAATTTCTGCAGGGGACACATAGGCCATTGAAAATGTACTTACAGACCCCCATGAGTCCAGGGGCCCTAGTTGAGAAATGCTGTTCTATATAAGGAATGAATTTTTAAAAATTCTGCTATTGTCTGGTGGCCTATTCATCATCCAGTTCTGTTGTCCTTTCCTGTGTGCACTCTACTGTACTCTACCAAAGCCGATGTTTACTTTTAACAGGGTTATTACTATTGAGCAGAAAGATTCTAGGCTCTGCATATGCACATGCAAAGTTTACTCCAAGTGTTGAGCTAAGAAGACTTTGCTGTCCTGTAACAAGTGCTGTAAAGGGAATGGCTGCCTACTATGGCAGGATCGTATTCATCCATGTGGTTTTTGTTATTTAGGTTATTTGTTTATCCTGTGACATGCCCCTCTTCGGGCTGGACCACAGGCTTCCGTTGTCCTGAGCGGATGTCAGCCCAGCAGAGTCAGAGGATAAATGCATTAAATCCTTGGTATTTAAGTGTCATAAAGCCTATCCTATTAAACCTCCGGACTCTGTTCATTAGCCCTTCTGCGCCCTACAGGGTGGGGTCTTAAGAGTTAGGGGAAAACTTAGAGTAGAAGCAGAGAGCAGGATGATGGTGAAGATCTCTAAACAAGTGTGGTATGCCCTGCTCCCCTGCCTTGTGGTTAGCTCTAACATGGGGGAAAAGACAAAAACTAGAACAAGTCTCTAAAACGTGAGAAGCCTTGAGTAGAGGGGACACATGCTCTGCTTCCTGTCTAGAACCCTGGGAAGTATTCATTCAGGAGCATCCCATGACCATAGACTTAGGGACAGAAACATGGGAGCAGGGTTGGACGGGTATGAGGCAGCCTCAGTGGGTTTCCTGCAACCCATTGTATAAGACAAAGGAGTTAGAAGGAGAGCAGAATTTGTCTATAAAAAATAGGCACAAAAAATAGCTACAGGCCAACTGGCAGACCTAAAGTTGTTCTATCAGTTGCAAGGGGATGTCATCAAAAGACATCAGAGGATGGTATGTCTCCAAATCACTAAGAATGTGACTGCTTAGAAGCTGCCAGCAAGGAAGTGGGACAATGACCATGGTTGTGACTGGGCAGATGGCTGTGGACAGATGATTAAAGACTAGATGTCTACCCTCATGCCATGATGGTACATGAACCCCAATATAGATGCCACCTCAGCGAGAAGGAGGGGCAGGGGACAATCCCCAATGACTGAACCTAGGGGAACTACAAAGCTCTGAGATTGACTAATCGTATTTTAATAAAAATTATTTTTCAGTATCTAAATTTGGCAAAACGTTCAGAAGAATCATAAAGTTAATTGACAAGTTCTGTCCTGTAAAAATATTCATCAAAGAAATAGATCCTGAAGGCAGGCCAAGAGATATTTTCCGAGAAAATATCTGGGCTTCTAAATTTGCATACTTCAATATAAAAGTATTGACTTAAGAGTATCCCAAATTTAGCAGAATTTGCTCTGACCTTACCAGGTACCTCAGTAGAGAGAGATTTTATCAGGTAGAGAAAATATACAGAACAGGATTATTTTAAAGCATCAATAATTTAACACTTAATACCCATAAAATGTAAATTTGAGGAAAATTGTAGGCATTTTAATTTTTGTAAACACCATAGTTAAAAAGAAACATTCTAGAAAAAATAGCCAGACATGATGCTGAAAATAGGTAATGTTAAAAAACTGAATAAAGTTTGTGAATATATAGAAAATCAATAATTTTTATATATTTTATAAGGAAACATTTAATTTTAAACGTGTTTAATTTAAACACATTTAATTTTAAATTTGAAATAACGGATCTATAAAGAAGCAAAATACTAAGTGTAGAGTTTATTGAATTTACATAAACTGTAATCAGCAACCAGATGAAAAAAACAGAACACTCCCAGGACTCCAGAAGCCCTCTTCGCAGTGCCTGCCTACCCCTCTCAAGGCAACCAGTATCCTGGCTTCTATCAACATAGATTAGTTTTGCCTCATCTTGAATTCTATTAATGCATTCTTTTGTGTCTGGCTTCTTATGCTCAGTATTAAATTTGTGAGATTGATCTGTGAGTTTGTATGTAGTGGTAGGTTATTTATTCTCATTACTGTGCTCTTCCTTTGTACAAATATACCACAGTTTTTTAGCCATTCTTCTGTTGATGGATATTTGTGATGTTTTTAGTCTGGGGCTTTTGTGAATGGTGCTGTAAATGGTAAAAGTGTATTCTTGTGAGAGTCTTTTGGTAAGTATATGTACACTTTTCTGTTGTATAGTCTTATGAGTGGAATTACTGGATCATATGGTGTATGTAGATTCAGCTTAAAAAGATGATGCCAGACAGTTTGCCAAAGCAGTTGTACCGATTTACATGCCCATCTGCAGTACGATCAGAGTTCCAGTTGCTGACGGCATCCATAACTTGTGCATTTCTTCTTCTCCCACTTCTTTCTCAGTCTTCCTGGTCTACTTTTCTTCCTCTTCCTCTTTCTTTTTCCTTCCCTTCCTCCTTCATTTTCCTTCTCTTCCCCTCCATCTTCCTCTTCCTCCTCCTTTCCCCTCCTTATCCTTCTTCTCCTTCTATATCTCCTCCCTCCTATCTCCTTTTCCTCCACCTCCTCCACCTTCTCCTCCTTCTTTAGCTCTTCTTTCTGATAGATATCTGCTGGTAACATATTGTGGATTTAATTTGTATTTCCTTGATGTCTAATAACTTGATCGTCTTTTCATGTGTACTGGCCATTTCAATATTCCCTATTGTGAAATGCCTGTTCAAGTCTTCTGCCCATTTTTAGAAGTTGGATTACATGCCTTTTCCTTATAGCTGTGGAGGTCATTATATATTCTGGATATGAGTCCTTTGTCAGATATGTGTATTTAAAATATATTCTCTGGGGCACCTGGGTGGCTCAGTCGGTTAAGCGTCCGACTTCAGCTCAGGTCACGGTCTCGCGGTCCATGGGTTCGAGCCCCGCGTCGGGCTCTGGGCTGACAGCTCAGAGCCTGGAGCCTGCTTTGGATTCTGTGTCTCCCTCTCTCTCTGCCCCTCCCCCGTTCATGCTCTGTCTCTCGGTCTCAAAAATAAATAAAATGTTAAAAAAAATTAAAAATAAATAAAATATATTCTCTGACTTGAAAATTATTACCATTAAGTATGATATATGCTATACAGTTTTTATAATCCTCTTTATCAGAAAATGAATTTCCTTTTGAGTCCTAATTTGCTAAAAGTTTATCATAGAAGAGTGTTGCATTTTATTAAGTGCTTTTCTGCATCTTTCAAGTTGATCACATGCTGTTTCTACTTTTTTCTGTTAAAGTAAGTGAGACACATTGATTGAACCTGGAATGGTAAACCAACTTCCAATTCTTGGAACAAACTCAACTTGGTCATTATATATTTTCTTTTCCTTCACATTTCAGAATTTCATTAAAATTTTTTTTTAATGTTTATTTATTTTTGAAGTAGAGAGAGAGCGCAGGCAGGGGAGGGGCAGAGAGAGAGGGAGACAGAATCTGAAGCAGGCTCCAGGCTCTGAGCTGTCAGCACAGAGCCCTAAGTGGGGCTTGAACTCATGAGCCGTGAGATCATCACCTGAGCCACAGTCAGACACCTAACTGACTGAGACACCCAGGCGCCCCAGAATTTCATTTCTTAATATTTCATTCGAGGTTTTTGTATCTATGTTATTGTAAAAACTAATCAATAATTTCCCTTTCTTTTTATGTCCATACCCAGGTTTAATGTCCAGGTTATATGGTCCTATAATACAAGCTGGTAAATATTCTTTCTCTGTGCTCTGAAAAACTACATAAAATCAATTGTTGTTGCTTCCTAAAATGTTTGGAAGAATTCATGAGTAAATCTATCTGGGTGGGGAGTTTTCTTGGTGGGATGGTTTTAAGTTACAGTTTCAACATCTTTAATAAACATAAAATTGTTTAAGTTTTCAATATCGTTTTTCAAGGAATTGGTCTAATTCATCTACATTTTCAAATATATTAACATAAAGTTATTTAGAACTTTTCATTATCATTTCAATATCAGTAGGATCCATAGTGATGTTTCTTTTCCATTTCTGATATTGTATTTGCACTTTTTTTCTCTTTATACTTGATTAGTCTTCTTAGGAATTTATTCTTTTCATTAGTCTTTGCAAAGATCCACCTTTGAATTTCTTGAGTATCTCTATAATGTACCAGTTTTCTATCTTAACAATTTTTGCTTTTTCTTCTTCTTCTTCTTTTTGACTTCCTTTAGGTATATCTGCATTTAACACAATAACTTTTCTTACAAGCACAGCTTTAGCAGTATCCCACATATTTTGATTTGCCATATTTTTATTAACCTTTAAATATTAAAAAATTATTAAAATATCAATAATTTGTAATTAATAAATTATTTATAAATTTATAAATAATTAAAAACATTAAAATTTTAAAAAGTTAAAATATTTTCATTTTCTACTTTTATACCTGCCTTGATTTGTAGTTAATTTCTGAGCAGTTGGAGATTTTTAACTTCTATTTTTGTATTGTTTTTGAGCTTAATTCCACTGTGTTGAGAGCATACTTTGTATGGCTTCCATATTTAAAATTGTTTGAGGTCTGTGAGTAATTAAGGTAACTATTCCATAGACAATTGCAAAGTAGGTATATTCTGAAACTGTTGGTGCAGAGTTCTGTATGTGTAGATTAGGAAAAGTTTGTTAAGCATGTTATTCAAATTGTCTATATCCTTACAATTTTTTTTAATCATTATTTTTATTTTTTTTTCAATATATGAAATTTATTGTCAAATTGGTTTCCATACAACACCCAGTGCTCATCCCAAAAGGTGCCCTCCTCAATACCCATCACCCACCCTCCCCTCCCTCCCACCCCCCATCCTTACAATTTTTTAATCTGATTATTGTATCAGTTACTTGGAGATACATGCTAAATTCTTCCATTATATTTATGGATTATGTAAATTTTCTTTTAGTTTTATAAGTTTTTGCTGTATGTATTTTGAAGCTAAGTTATTAGATGATTACAGGTTTAGTATTTTATGTGTTACAGTCAATTAACTGCTTTGACATGAATAAATGCCCCTTTTATCTTTTGTAATGATTGTTCTCTTAAATACTATCCTTCTGATAATAGTTAAGACTTACCAGTATTTTGGTTAGTGTTTGTATGGTGTATACTTTTCCATTCTGTTTAATCTTATTCTTTCTTTGTTCTTATATTTAAATTGTATTTCTTAGGGGCACCTGGGTGGTGTAGTCAGTTGATTTCGTCTCAGGTCATGATCCCAGGGTCATGGGATCAAGCCCCACATCAGGCTTCAAACTGAGCATGGGGCCTGCTTGGGATTCTCTATTTCTCTCTCTCACTCTACCCCTCATCCCCACTGTATTTGTTTCTCTCTCTCTCACTCTCTTTCTCTCTCTCTCAAAAAATGTATCTCCTATAACCAGCATGTATTTGTGGGTTTTTGAAATTGGGTCTGACAATTTTTTTTTTAATTTTTTTTTTTCAACGTTTATTTATTTTTGGGACAGAGAGAGACAGAGCACGAACGGGGGAGGGGCAGAGAGAGAGGGAGACACAGAATCGGAAACAGACTCCAGGCTCTGAGCCATCAGCCCAGAGCCTGACGCGGGGCTCGAACTCATGGACCGCGAGATCGTGACCTGGCTGAAGTCGGACACTTAACCGACTGCGCCACCCAGGCGCCCCGAGGTCTGACAATTTTTGTCTTTTAGTCAAACTATTTGTTCTATTTATATTTATTTTAATTACTAATATATTTAAGTTTATAATGACTGTCTTACTACTTGTGTTTATCTGACCCACCTGTTCTTCTATTTTTCTCTACTTTTAACTTCCTTTGGATTAATCAAATTTTTTTTATTCCACTTTTCTGCTTGATTATTTTGTTAATTACATACTCTAATACTATTCTTCTACAGCTTGCCCTAGAGATTACACCATGCATTCTTGACTGACTGCAGACTAATATAACTTGTCACTTTTACTTTTTGGGTAATGCAAGAACCAGAGAACTGTTCAACTTTGTTCACCCTTCTTATCCTTTATGTTATTCCTGTATTTTTATTCTACACATATGCTAATCCCTTTAAGACAATATTATCAGTTTTTGTAGAAATAACATTGACTTAGATTTACTCCTAATACTCTTCATTCTTCATTTCTGTGCTTCCATCTTGGGTTATTTTTCTTCTGCTTAAAAAGTCTCTTAGTGTTTCTTTTAGTAAAGGGTCTACTGGCAACAAATGCTTTCAGTTTTTGTCTAAAAAATGTCTTTGTTTCAATTTCATTTTATAAAACAGTATTTTCTTCAGGTTGTGTGTAGTTTTTTAAAACAGTATTTTCTTCAGGTTGTGTGGCAGTTACTTATTTTCAACACTTTGAACATATTCTATCTTTGTCTTCTCAATTCCATTGTTTCTACTGATAAATCAGCTCTCAGACTTATTGTTGTTCCTTTGAAGGTAATGTGTCTTTTATCCTGGCTGCTTTAAATTTGTTTTTCAGCAATCTGATTAGGATGTGCCTAGGTGTGGTTTTCCTGGATTCATAGGATTTTAAAATATGTGATTTGATATCTTTGGTCAGTTTTAGAAAAATCTCAAATATTCCTTCTGCCCCATTCTTTTTCTGGGTTCCAATTATATGTGTCTCAGGCCCTTTCATCATATCCCATCTCTGTCTTACAAATATATTTTCTGTTTGTTTAAACCTTTTTTTCTCTCCTTGTGTTTTATTTATTTTAATGTTTATTTATTTTTGAGAGAGAGAGAGAGTGCAAGCGGGGGTGGGGGGCAGAGAGAGAGGGAGACAGAGAATCCCAGGCAGGCAACATGTTGTCAGTGCAGAGCCTGACATGGGGCTTGAACCCACAAACTGTGAGATCATGACCTGAGCTGAAATCAAGAGTCGGATGCTTAACCGAATGAGCCGCCCAGGTGCCCATCCTCTTATGTTTTAGTTGCTGCACTGCATCACACTCACCTTTCCCAGTTACGATTGATTGAGAGGCTTGTTTTCCCAGCTGCTGGGTATGTTGGTGCTGACAATTCTCACGTGTTGGTTCTTTCCAGGAATTTAATTCAGCTGAAGCTAACCACCTCCCTGAAGTCCATGCCCTCATCCTGGGAACAGCCTATCAAATGACTGATCAATGCAGGAGTATAAAAGATGGGCCCAGTTGCCCCCTTGCTTGAGCGTTTCCCGTGAAATTGGCTGACTCTATTGAGATGCGATTTTTCTCTCTGCCCTTCACTTTCTTTACTTCCCTCCAAATGTTTATCCCAAAGAGCTCTCCCCTGAAAATTTCTGAATTCTACTCTCCGTTTTAGAGTCTGCTTCCTAAGGAATCTGACCTGCAATATGATGCTTCAGTTTGTAATTTTTCTCTTAATCTATCTTGCAGTTCACTAATCCTGTCTATTGCTATGACTAGCTGTGGTTAAAGAATTCTTGAATTTTTAAGTTTAGTTATTTAATTTACAGTTCTATTTCCTTTGTTTTTTTTTTTTTCTTTTAAATAGACTTCACTTATTTGGAGAAACTCCTCATCTTCTTAAAATATAACTTGATAATCATATCTAGATCATCTGTAGATTTGTTTCTGGGTTTTTTTCTTGTTCCTTTCTGTTAACATGCCTAATAACTTTTTAAGTTGAATGTTGAACAATATGAAAAACCATGAAGATTTGGGATGAGGTCTTTTTTCCTCCCAAGAGAGTTTAATTTTCTTCTGGCAGACAGAACAGGGTAGATTACCTCTATGCAGTCAAGTATAGATCTGACTTGAAGGTGGATTTCACCATTTGTAGAAACCTGCTTATTTCTGGTTCACTCTTGCTCCTACATTTAGCTGTATAATAGTCTACCTAGAAGCATGAAGTTTATAACAGCCTCTTACTTTTGTGGGTCCTGAATTTTGTTTTTTCGACAAGTGAGACTCCTGAAAGCTGTTTGTCTTCTCAGGCTGTTATCTGATGCTTTCTGCTCATTCCATGCTGCTTATGTGAAACAAATGCTCCAAAAGAAACAGTGTAGATCTACACCCTCTCTTGGTCTGCTCTAGCACCATCAGAATCCATTTCCTTATTTTTTGCCAGCTTAGTTTGTCACTTGTCACCGTAAACATATGGTAGTTTTAAAAAGGCCTACAAATTATTTGCCCCATTTCCATCAAGAAGTGGAATCTGGGGCACCTGCGTGGCTCAGTCGGTTAAGCGGCCAACTTCGGCTCAGGTCATGATCTCAGTTTGTGAGTTCAAGCCCCGCGTCGGGCTCTGTGCTGACAGCTCAGAGCCTGGAGCCTGCTTCAGATTCTGTGTCTCCCTCTCTCTTTGCTCCTCCCCCACTCACGCTCTGTCCTCCCCCTCTCTCTCTCAAAAATAAACACTAAAAATTTTTTTTCAAAAAGGTGGAATCTATTTCTCCACTTCTTGACAGGCTTCTGACCAGCTTTAACCCACAGAATGTGGAGAAGGCAACGTTACTCAAGTTCTGAATTTGGGCTTCACGAAGGTTTGCAGCTTCTGCAAACCCAAGCAGTGGAAACCATCCCAAAACCTTTGGGCAAACCCAAGCAAGCCTGTTGGTGAATTAGAGACCATATGAACAGTGCACTGCCATCTACTTAAGATCCCAGACATGAGTGAACTCAGACATGAAGAGCTGATCCTGACCCAGATCAGAAGGACCACCCAGGTCTTCTCAGCCCGACTTCATAACCAGACTCATGAGCTAGATAAAACTTTTGTTACTTTAAGCTGCAAAGTTTTGGGTTGGTATGTTATGTAGCAATATGTAAAGCTAATTATGTAATTTTTTTGGCATTTGAGTGTTCTTCTCCTGGATTTGACTTTCTAATTGGTCTCCTGGGGAATGCTGGGCTATAATTAAAAGTCTGAAGGCAATGAGAGGGGGAATTGATGGAACCTGAGGAGACTTCAGGCAGGAACAACTTCCAGCAGTAACTCTGCTCTCACAGGGTGATTAATAGAGTTTGGATAACTCAGAATCCTTATTCCTCCCAAACGTTACCATTCTAATTCTCATGGTTCCACTCTTTCTCAGTCAGTGCTGTTTCACATAAAATACACTAGAAAATTTACTTTCCCACCCTGCACAATGACACTCTGATTTTTATCTGTTTATGGATCCATTTATGGACCAATCGATCTGCTAATGTAGTCTGCCAGCTGATCGATCTGTTGTATTCTGTTGATCGATGTGTTATATTTTATCCAGCTATGTCATTTATGAGATTTTTTTTTAGAAAATGCGAGAAACTCCATGATTCTGTCTTTATCTAAAAGTTGACACTAAGCCTCAATTTTCTTTAAGTTCTGAAGCGTAGGCAAAAGCATTTAATGCCCAGCGCTCCTCTATTTCTTGTGATTCTCCTACTGTGCTGTGGAGGTAGGCCCCATATGCCAAAATCTCTTTCATAGGCACTTTCTCCGTATGGCTAGGATGGTTAAGTAGCTATTTTGCCACTGCCAGTTGTGAATTACAAGTATTCTATTCCTTAATGGCAAATGAATCTTCACTACTGTGTAACCCAACCAAATCAGATAACCAGTTCCAGTCAGTCAAGGTACCTCAATGAGGATCCAGTGGTAGACAACAGAATCCACTCGAGCCAGTTTAAGGAGAGCTTCGGTTGGGGGATTAGATGCTTATAAAACTTTCAAAGAGGAAGAAACAGGCTCTAGGCAAGCTCCCAAAATGGTACTGCAGAATTGGTCTACGAAGTGAGTGAGCTTATGCTCTGTCATTATTAGGAAGCTGGGGAACTCGGAAGCTGCCTCCACAACTGCCGGTTCTAGAAACCGTCTCGCTCCTGACTTCTGCCATGATGTGGACTGGGTGAATGAGTCCTCTGCTCCTTACCTCTCAACCCCGTAAAGCTAGGGATACTCCAAAGAACCAGCTTCTTCTAGGTCCGATACCGAAATACCCTCGTGGCAGTGATTTCCAAAAGAAGTTAATAGAGCACAACTTCTATCTTTGTAGATACCCTAGCATTTGAAGCTTCCAAATTTCATGCAGGTGTATCTGCTTGGCCTAAGCTCTCTGACTGGCTGAACTATAAAGGAATCAGGGAAATGTAGTTTTTCACTTTTCATCTTCTATTTCCTGACTCACAGAGTGTATCTGTTGCCCAGTGGCCTCAGCATCCCCTGTAAGGGAATAGAGATGAAGGAATTTATCTGCTAAAATGCACGTGATCTGCTTGGAAACGTGCCAGTAACATGGATAATGCTTAATTCACGCTGTTTTTATTGTTGGTCTGGGGGAAAGGCAGACTCCAGGATGGGGGGAATCTGAGGCTGCTTCAGGCCAGAGTAGAAACGCACCTTTGTTTTCTTCCTGCTACCAGTGTTGTGCTCTTACAAACGGCTTTCCCAAAATACCAGTGCCGGAAGGGGCTTGGTTTTCGATGAGCAACTTTGCACACCGTCTCTCTCATTGTTAACCCCTTCCATCAATTACCTCAATTTCCCAGTGAAAAATGCCACTTTCTTTCCTCATCTTTGTTAATTTCCTGGTTTCCTCTCTTTCTTGCTTTTCTCTTCCCTCTTTGTCTCCCTTGCCTGCCTTTAAATATAAGGTTTTTTTACATTATTAAAAGCACTTTATATTCTTAAAGTCTTTGACTTCACCATAGTGAGTTAATATTTGTAAAGCATTTAAAACAATTCCAGGCACACAGTAAGCATTGTTTGAAATACTTTTATTTACTAACTTTAATTTATTAACTAAAAAATGGACCTACCTTAGGCATACTTTGGGGCCCACCTTGCCTTATAGTGATGTTCTTTTAAAACTTCAGGAATTAAATCACTTTGGCTGCGATCCAAGATGGACCTATTTTGTACTAAATCTTGCTCTGGAGAGGAACACTGGAGGATGATTCAGTGTTACTATGGCAAAGTCCCAGCCCCCACCCCCCATATTTGCTGTAGAGAACAAACTAATGCTGAGCATCAGGTCTAATTTCATGTGGTTCAACCTAAGTGTTATAAATAAAAACAACCCCGTTGTACATGCTCAATTTTGGATTTCTCTTAACACGTGGTATCACACTTGCTTGTACTTCTGCTTAATAAGATTAGATATTGGTGGTGCCTGGGTGGCTCAGTCGGTTAAGTGTCCAACAGTTGGTTTTGGCTCAGGTCATGATCTCATGGTTCATGGGTTTGAGCCCTGCATCAGATCCTGCTGAGGATTCTCTCTCTCTGTCCTTCCTCTGCTGGTGCATGCACCTGTGCTCTCTCTCAAAATAAACTTAAAAAAAAAAAAAAGACTGGATACTGGCTTTCCAGAAGAATCCAGAAATAATTGAAAGGGAATTACACACCTATTCATCACATATGTTTATATTTTGGACAATTTTAATTTTATCTTAAATGTGTCTTTTTAAGGGCCTTGAAGACAGAAAGGGGTACACTGACATAGAACACTTTAAAATCTGAGAGGATGTACTGGAACCTGCATTCAGAGCCCCAATCCTGGGAAGACCATATCCGGGAAAGCCTTGCTTGTAAAGATGTTATTTAAGATTTGCAGGACGCAAGTCAGGAAACCCTGATTCTGGCTCACCTGGGGCCCTTACAGCTATTAGCTGCTTTGTTTTCCTGCACTTCAAGCAGGGTTTAATAAGGCTGTTTGGTGGTCTTTTTGTCTACACACGCTTCCTTATATTTTCCTTCGCTATGACCAGCCCATATGGATACTGCAGAACTCTCCACCTCTGAGATAGCAATAATTATCTCTTAAGTCCCTTGAAAAGAGCATTTACAACCTCGGCCTCTCAGTTTTGGAATGTGAGGAAATGATTATTCAAAAATTGTGTTTAATATTCATTTTTGAGAGAGCATGAGCAGGGGAGGGGCAGAGAGAGAGGGAGACACAGCATCCAAAGCAGGCTCCAGGCTCCGAGCTGTCAGCACAGAGCCCGATGTAGGGCTTGAACCCACGAACTGCAAGATCATGACCTGAGCTGAAGTTGGGTGCTTAACCGATGGAGCCACCCAGGCACCTCAGGAAATGATCATTTTAAACAAGGGTTGCAACAGACCTCAAATGTGGTGTCTTTTGTTAGATTTACTTTGGGAATAAACATTGTGGCAGAGCTTGATTCAAGAACAGATCCTGATGTTTGCAAACCGTCCCTTACATAGAGTGCATAGGTTGGAATGCAAGTTCATCAACAACACTGATAAAAACCCATAATTTGCTGCCAAGCAAGGATCCAGCTGTTTTCTCCAACCCGAGCATACCCTATCCAGCCTAGTCAGTGTAACTGACCGATGACTACCTTACAGGTAGGATGACTATCTTCACTTTCCAGGACAGTCCTGCATATTGTGCTGCATTGATCCAGTTCATAGTCCCATTCAATCTCAAGCATATCTAGATTTGGATGATAAGCTTTATGGACAACTTATTCTTAAACAAGTAAGAGGTCAGGAAAAAGCTACTCAGGATACACAGATCTGCTCTTGCCCTACAGAGTTCCTGGAGGCCTGATAAATAGTCGGCATTCATGCTAGTTGAATTGGGAACTTAATGGAATCTTCAGTGACAATGGGGCCCCCCTCCTTCCCACTAATCTATACCCTTCTAAGCACTGTATGCTCCCCTTCTAGCCTTCCCTTAAAACTGTTCAAGAGCATTGGCATCAATTAGCTCCTTTCTGCCCTCCCCAGTCCGCTCCATCTCCTACCTGCTGCTGCTGCTGCAACTGTCGTTCCACATTGTTAAGTTACATTTTCTATCTTGGGACACTTTGCTCAACAATTACAATACATATTACGGCCACCCTACAAGAATTTATTTGTACCAATCATATGCTTTACTGGTTACTTGTTCAATTCTTCTATTCCTGTTCTATTTCTTGTGTCCTATCTCCTTCCCATTCTTGGATTACATTTTTATTTTGAGTAATATTTTCAGAAGGTTATGTGGGTGGCAAAATCTCTAAATTGCTTGCATGTTCAAAATTATCTTCATTTTGCCTTCATACTTGAATGCTAATTTGCCTGGGAAAAGTTTCCAAATCCTTTCCCCTCAGAATATTTTGGCAATTCCTTCATGATTTTCTAGCTTTTCAACTTGCTAGTCAGAAGTCTGGTGCCAGTTTCATTCTACGTCCTTTGTAATTTTTCCTTCCCTTCTACCCTTTTTCTGGTTTTAAAAGTTTGTAACGTTTTTATCCTTGGAATTCATAAAAATCACCAAAACGTGTTTTTTAACATTTGCATAAAGCACATGGTGGGCCATTTCAATCTGAACGTACATGTCCTTCTTTAGCATATGGAAATTTCTTCCATTATTTCTTTTTTTTCCCCCTCCATGCTCTGTTCACTTATTGGATAAATATTAGATGTCTGATATAGCTCCATGTGTATTAACTCCTTTCATAGTTTTTCCTTATTTTTGAATGGTGTTCTTGGGGAAAGTCCTTAGCTCAAGCTTCCAGATTGCCTAAGACACCTCCCGTCGTCTGTAGTCTTCTATTCGGTCCTTCTACTCAACTTTCATTCTAGCAACCAGAATTTTAGCTTCTGAAAGTTATTCAGTGTTCTCATGCTTTAAATTTCCTACTGTTCCTTTCTCATTTAATGGCAATGATTTTCTTAAATTGTCAGACACTTCTATAAGTTTAAGATTTTAGTTTTCTTGCATTAATAGTGCTTTCCTTGAGGACAGTTCCTCTACTTGGTCCATTTATTGACTTTTTTTCTCCCCTCAAATACTGGGGCCTGAATCCATATTGGGTGGGTTTGTGTGAAGGCTGGAGAAGCCCATCTTTGGGGTTTGGGGCTCCATGTGCATAGAGGCTGGCAGTGATCTAGGACCTTACCCTACTTCTCTTTCCACCTCCAGGGCTCGTGCTAGGCATTCCCTAGAAGTAAACTCACTTATTTTGAGAGGTATTCTTAGGTCTACAGTCCTAAGAAGAGGCCCTAAGGGGCAAATGCCATAGGCAACTGTTTGGAAAGTAGATTCCTGCACACTGTTTGGTTTTGCCAGTAACCAAGTCCATTTGCTTTATATCATTCATACAGAAATTCCTTAGTATTTTGGTCTGCTAATGACATGGCCTCTGGTTTTCTAGTGCTTTTATGGATTTTTGTTCTGATATTTTGGAGACAGCAATAAGTAGTCCATCCATTTTGAGCTTTAAGGAATACCAATTCACCAACTACTCTAATCCCATGGAAGGTTTGCCGAGTCTGAACTGTATCGACTTCCTGGTTGATAAAATTGACCATAAAGCGCCTCTTAAGGTGCTTCCACTTACCACTTTCTAATTGTCTAAGTTTTCTAATTCCTAATGCATGTTGAAAGACATCCTATCATATGCTACAACATGGATGAACCTTGAGGACATTAGGAGTGAAATAAGCCAGTCATAAAGATACATACTACATAATTCCTCTTCTATCTGAAGTAGTATCTAAAGTATGAAATGCTTAAAAACAAAGTAGAAGGGTGGTTGCTAAGGGACTGTGGGGAAGGGGAAAGGGTTGTTCAGTGGTTACAGAGTTTCAGTTTTGCAAGATCAGGTCCTAGAGATCTGTCCTACAACAAGGTGCTTATAGTGAAGGCTATAATCTTAAAAAAATGGTTAAGATGGTAGATTTTGTTAGATTTCTTACCATAATAAAAAAAATCAGAGCTTTAAATCTCAGTTTGACAGAAGCAGTGTGTGTAACTACTCCAGGGAGAAGGAAACGATTGGCTTAAATTTAGCCATAGCTATAAATGACTAGAATCAGACCCTAGTTTAGCTGCAGGTTTTCACAGAAGCAAGGATGGCAGAGAGTTTTGCATCTTGGGGGCTTCTGACGGACAGGGTGGGCACATGTGATGCCAAGAGGTCAGATGCTAATTGTTACATCAGAATCATGTTCTGATGGTGAGGGGCACATTTAGAGATTCAGCAATACAAGTTTAATTGGTAGATCATATTCCTACAAAACTCTTTCAGGAAGTCAAAGAATGCATGGGAAACAAATTTCTTGTGGAATCCGGTATGTAGTTCATGAAATTACAAGTGTTTTGAAGGGTATATTGTATATGTGAATGTGCTGTGAAAAGCTAACTATATACAAGGTAGGTATTAATCATGGTGAAATCAACAAATTGTTTTGAACAAGTGTTGGTGAGGATATGGAGAAAAAGGAACACTCATGCACTGTTGGTGGGAATGCAAACTGGTACAGCTATTGTGGAAAACAGTATGGAGGTTCCTCAAAAAAAAAAAAAAATTAAAAATAGAACTAACCATGATCCTGCAATTGCACTACTGGGTATTTACCCAAAGAATACAAAAACACTAATTCAAAGGGATACATGCAACACTATGTTTATTGCAGTCTTACTTATAATAACTGGATTTTGGAAGCACCCCAAGTGTCCATCAGTTGATGAATGGATAAAGAGGTGGTGCATATATACACAACGGAATATTATTCAGCCATAAAAAAGAATGAAATCTTGCCATTTGCTATGACCTGGATGGAGATAGAGAGTATGATGCTAGGTAAAATACGTCAGTCAGAGAAACACACGTACCATATGATTTCACTCATATGTGGAATTTAAGGAAAAACAAAGGAGCAAAGGGGAAAAAGAGACAAACCAAGAAACACTCCTAACTGTAGAGAACAAACTGATGGTTACCAGAGGGGAGGTGGATTGGGGATGGGCTAAATAGGTGATGGGGATTAAAGAGTACACTTGTGGTAAGCCCTGGGTGTTGTATGGAAGTGTTGAGTCACTATATTGTACACCGGAAACTAATAATAAACCATTGTATGTTAACTAACTGGATTTAAAATGAAAACTTAAAAAAAAAATGAACAGATGACTTGATCTTGCTATTTTTACATCTCCATTTTGACCCTGCTGTCTTGACTCAGACATTTTACTTTGGAGAACTTTGATCATGCACATGCAAAATTTGTTTTGATTTCTGTGCTTAATAAACATTGAAATCAGAAAAAAATTTGCTTTGACCTGCTTTTCTTCCATCTGCAGTCACCTAACTTTTCTAAAAGCTAAACTTAGAAAAGCTCCATATTGCACGATAACTCTTTAGGCTGCTCTTCTCGGCATGTGCTTCCTATTTCATGGTAATAGCACCACACTAAGTATTAGGGAGAAATTGTAAGAGATCAAAATTCCAAATGAACTACCATACGAAAATTTGGAAATACTGATGTTATCATTTGCGAGATAGTGAGAACAAAAACAATATACAAAATTTTAAGCTGCAATTTTCTTTGGAAGGGAGATTTTCCTTACATAATTTTTAAAATCTCAGGACAAATTATTTAGATAGTTAACATTTTGGGGTGCATGGGTGGCTCCATAGGCTAAGCATCCACCTTCAGCTCAGGTCATGATCTTGCAGATTGTGGGTTCAAGCCCCACATCAGCCTCTGTGCTGACTGACAGCTCACAGCCTAGAGCCTGCTTTGGATTCAGTGTCTCTATTTCTCTGTCCCTCCCTCCTCTCACACTTCTGGCCTCTCTCTCAAAATAAACATTAAAAAAATAAGATGTTACTTTTTAAATTTTTATTTCAGAAGGGTGTTGCTTACATGGTTTTCTGTCCTATCTTCTCATTATTTTCTTAAATATATTCTCATTTGTAATCAAATCAGGTGACTAAATTACTACCTGTGTTAGGATACCTGCATTCAGAAGACTTTGTGCAAGTCATTTCTGTTAACTGTCAAAATCCTTCTTTTAGTTACAACAAAGAAAATACAGATAGAATGGATTTTTAAATTAACAAAATCCTAGATTGCAATTATATATACATATATATATATATATATATATATATATATATATATATATATACCACATCTTTCCATTCATCTCTTGATGGACACTTGGGCTGCTTCCATAATTCGGCTATTGTAAATAAGGCTGCTGTAAACATAAGGGAACATGTATCCCTTTGACTTAGTGTTTTTTCTATTTTGGGTGTAGATACCCAGTAATGCAGCTATTGGATTGTAGAGTAGTTATTTTTTTTAAATATTCATTTATTTTGGGAGAAAGGGAGAGAACCCTAAGCAGGCCCTGCACTTTCAGTGCAGAGCCTGACATAGGGCTCTATGTTATGAAATGCAAGATCATGACCTGAGCTGATCAAGAGTTGGTCACTTAACCAACTGAGCCACCCAGATGCCCAGGGATTGTAGGGTAGTTCGATTTTTAATTTTTTAAGAAATTAATACTGTTTTCCAGAGTAGCTGCACCAGTTTGCATTCTCACCAACAGTGCAAGACGGTTCCCCTTTATTCACATCCTTACCAATGCCTGTTGTTTAGCCATTCTGACAGGTGTGAGGTGATCTCTCAGGTTTTTTTTTTTGTTTTTTTTTTTTTTGTTTTTGTTTTTTTTGCATTTCCCTTATGATGAGTGATGATCATCTCTTCATATGTCTGCTGGAAATCTGGATGTTTTCTTGGGAGAAATGTCTGTTCATGTCCTCTGACCATTTTTAAATTGGATTTTTTTTTTTTGTATTGAAATGTTTCAGTTCTTTATATATTTTGCATGCTAACCCTTTATCAGATATGTCATTTGAAAATACCTTCTCCCATTCAGTAGGTTTCCTTTTAGTTTTGTAGATTGTTTCCTTTGCTGTGCAGAAGTTTTTTGATGTTGTCCCAATAGCTTATTTTTGTTATTTCTCTTGCCTCAGACATAACTAGAAACATGTTGGTACAGCCCATGACAAATATTACTGCCTATAATCTCTTCAAAAATTTTTATGGTTTCAGGTCTCAAATTTTTAGGTCTTTAATCCATTTTTGAGTTTATTTTTGTGTATGGTATAAGAAAGTGGTCCAGTTTTCATTATTTCACATGTGGCTGTTCAGTTTTCCACAACACCATTTGTTGAAGAGACTTTTTCCAAGTCTTTTCTTGCCTCTTTTGTCAAAGATTAATTGACCATATAATTATGGGTTTATTTCTGGGTCTTCTATTCCACTGATCCATGGGTTTATTTTTATGCCAGCCCCACACTGTTTTAATTACCAGCTCTTTGTAATAAATTTGAAATCTGGAATTGTGACACCTCCAGGTTTGCTTTTCTTTTTCAAGATGGCTCTGGCTAGTTGAGGTCTTTAGTGGTTCCATACAAAGTTTAGGGTTGTTTGTTCTAGTTTCATATTGGCATTTTAATAGGGATTGCACTAAATCTGTAAATTGCTTTTGGGTGGTATAGACATTTTAACAATATTCTTCCAATCCATGAATATGGAATGTCTTTCCATTTCTTTCTGTTGTCTTCAGTTTACTTCATCAGTGTTTTATAGTTCTCAGAGTATAGATCTTTAACTTTTTTGTTTAGGTTTATTCCTAGGTATCTTATTTTTGGTGCAATTTTAAATGGGGTTGATTGCTTAATTTCCCTTTCTGCTGCTTCATTCATTATTGGTGTATGATTTTTGTATCCTACAACTTTACTGAATTCGTGTATTAGTTTTAGCCATTTTTTTGGTGGAGTCTTTCAGGTTTTCTATATATAGTATCATGTCATCTTCAAGTAGTGAGAGTTTTACTTCTTTCTTACAGATTTGGATGCTTTTTATTTCTTTAATTTTACCTCCTTGGTTAAGTTTATTCCTGAATGTTTTATTGTTTTTGGTGTATTTGTAAATGGTATTTTCTTAATTTCACTTTCTGCTCCTTCATTATTAGTGGATAGAAATGCAGCAGATTTCTGTACATTCATTTTGTATCCTGTGACTTTACTGAATTCTTCTATTCTAGTAGTTTTTTGGTGGAGTCTTTTGGGTTTTCTAATGTAGTATCATGTCATTTGAAAATACTGAGTTTTACTTCCTGACCAATTTGGATGCCTTTTACTTCTTTTGTCTAATTGCTGTTGCTAGGACTTCCAGTACTATGTTGAATAAAAATGGTGAGAGAGGGCATCCTTGTCTTTTTCCTAACCGTAAAGGAAAAGCTCTGTTTTTCTCCACTGGGTATAATGCAGGCTGTGGATTTTTCACATGAGACCTTTATCATGTGAAAAGGTGTATTCCCTCCAGACCTACTTTGCAGAGGGTTTTTATCATGAATGGATATTGTACTTTGTCAAATGCTTTTGCCTCTACTGAAATGATCATGATTTTTATTCTTTCTCTTATTGATGTGACTTGTTATGTTCTGTGAATATTGAACCACCCTTGCATCCCAGGAATAAATTCCACTTGATCAAGGTGTCTTTTTTTTTTTTTAATGTATCATTGGTTTTGGTTTGCTAATACTTTGTTGAGGATTTTTGCATCTATATTCATGAGAGATATTGTCCTATAGTGTTTTTGTTTTGTTTTTGTTTTTGTCTGTTTTCTTGTGGTGTCTTTATCTGCTTTTGGTATCCGGGTAATGCTGGCCTCATAGAACAAATCTGGAAGTTTTCCTTCCTCTTGTATTTTTTGTAGTAATTTGAAAAGAATAGGTATTAAGTCTTTAAATCATTAGTAGAATTCCCCTGTGAAGATGTCTGGTCCTGGACTTTTGTTTTTTGGGAGTTTTTGATTCTGATTTCATAGCTGGTAATCAGTCTGTTCAAATTTTCTATTTCTTCCTGTTTCAGTCTTGACAGGTTATGATCAGGTCATTTTAAACTCACATCAGCACAGTGTGTATAAGAAACTGTTAATACAGATTAATGGAAAAAATATTTTAACAGAAAAGGGTAAAGAACATAAGCAAATTTCCAGTGATGAAACAGTAGTTATAAACATATCTCTAAATATGTATAAAATTTGTTAATTAAAACAACAAAGTTCTGTATTTCCCCATCATAAAGACAACTATTAAATAATGACAGTATTAAGGAGATGATTATAAGGAGAAATTATAAGGAGATGAATACTATAATATACTACCAGTGAGAGAATAAATTGATAGTTATTTTGGAGAATAATTTGACAGTTTGTATTAAAGTTGTATGTGATCTTTGGCCTGGCTTACGTATATCAGTAATGAACTATGATCTACAGTATTTTTGGAGTGACTAAATTACAAATGACTGTGACTCCAGAAATAGTGTAATAAACATACTATATTAAGCAATGGAGTTACTGTAGTTAAGGCAGTAAATTCAAATCTATATGAATCAACAAAAATTTTAAAAATTATGCTGGGGCGCCTGGGTGGCTCAGTCGGTGAAGTGATTGACTCCGGGTTTCAGCTCAGGTCATGATCTCCCAGTTCATGGGCTCGAGTCCTGCAGTGGGTTCCACGCTGACAGTGTGGGTCCTGCTTGGGATTCTCTCTCTCTCTCTCTCTCCCTCAGCCCCCTTCCATGCTCTCAATCTCTCTCTCTCAAAATAAATAAACTCTAAAAAAATATGCTAATAAAGTTATAGAACATAGTATATAAACTTATATTTAGAAATGACAAAACAATTTTATATTTTTATCCATGGTAAAAAAAAAATGCATGGGCAAAGTCTGGAAAGATACACAGCAAGCTTGTAATACCAACTCCCGCTGGGAATGTGAAAGTAGAAGCTTCCAGGCCTCTTAGAGAACAGCTATAAGATCATTTCAACTACATGCTCTTGGTCAGAGCAACTCTCAGGACCAGCCCAGATTCAAGAGAACCTCATCTCTTAATGGGGCAAGTGGCAAGCACATGGGTAGAGTTGGTGGTGGTAGGATTTATAGCAACCATCTTTGTAGACTACACACCATTTCCCTTTCCTTGTTTTGGCCAATTAACATCCTTTGGCTCTTGGCTCCTTTTCCTGCTCCTATATCAAAGCTTACTTTTAAAGGAAAATTTTATAGGATTCTTCTACTTTAATTGAGAATTGAAAACAGATACAACATTCTAACAGGACAGTTATTTATATCTCTTTGGTCGTGGCGAGAAATAATTTATCTCTTAGGGCAAGTTCAGGCATTAATAAGTGGGAGAAGTGTTTTCCAGAGCCTTGCTTTTGAGTCTCACTTCATAGCTTTCTAAGTGCTGCACCTCTTCCACCCTCTTAAAAGCTGGCTGGGAATTAAAAGGTATTGTCACCCTGGAGGGACTGAGCTCTCCATTCACAGATGCTGCCCAGAGCCTGGCTCTGAGCTTCTGAAGAGGTGTTCATTGCCTGGAATAGAAGTGTCTTTAACCACATTCTTTTCTGGGCCACAGTTAGGTTATTGGCCATGTCAGATATACAGGAGGAGGGGAACAACAAGAAGTCATCCATTCCAAAATATTTGCTGATGACAGTGTGGCTGGATACTATGCAAGGTACTAGATGTACCAGTAGTGAGCAAGACGGGCAGAATCTGCCCTTATAGATGCTGTAGTCTGGTGGGTTGTAGAGACGAAGAACTGGCAAGTGTAAGATGTGTTAAGTACGATAAAAGGAAGGTGCTACAGGAGGACTGCAGAGGGATCTAAAAAGTCGTGTGCTGCTAAGTGTTTAAAGACTGATTTTACCAATAAAACAAAACTGAACTAAAAGGAACCCCCTCCCCCTGACTTGCAGTATTTGCCAATTTTCATGGTGTAAAGATTTCCCGTTAATGTCATGCTACCAACATGATCTCACCGAATGGAATTATAGAGATATGGCTCTTGAAGGCCATATTAGCCAATTGTGGTACATCCCTGGGTCTACTAAACAAGGAGGAAAATACTTTCATAAAGCTCTACCAAACGGTGCTTCATTTCATAACATGATCTAATTAGAAAGTGAACCATGTGATGAATATCCTTCACAGGTGAATTGTTTGAAATAGTCCATTTTCTTTTCATTTTCTTGCACAGTGAGAGGACTGCCATCTCAGCAGCAGCTCTCCGCCTCTAGCAATGGCTGGCCCTCAGTGGCTGGCCAAGGTGTATACCTTTAGGAAAAGAGCTAAATGCAAAGCTGCAAGTGGTTTTAGTTCTCTTTGAATTGCATAGGTTGAAAGAAATGCTGATTAACCATCTGGGAACAGAAGTTTGGGCTGCAGACCAGGTTTAGACAATCTCTTACCAAGTAAAAACCTGGTGATCTTCCAAAATTTTAAGTTACAAAGCTGGCAGTAATAAAACAAATATGCCCATCACTATCTGGAGAACAGTCAAGTTTTCCTTTTGAGAAAGATAATACCAAGAACCTGACCGTAAAATAATCATTCTTGAATAGCTTATTCACAAATGACCCTGATAAAATGCTCTCGGATCCAGTGCCAGGGAGGCTGAGCCATGACGAACAGGGAAGAATCAGGTTTCTGTCTTTCTCCCTGCACCTCCCCGGGCTGGTGGGAAAACTCCAGCTTAGTGACACATACACTTAATGTCAAACTAAGCATAAAGCTTGCTGTCTAGGAACCTTATTGTTAGGGCTACACGCTGCCTGAACCAGACCTGGGACTCAGACCAAGAAGGCCAGTTGCAATGTGGAGGTCATTTTGCTATTACCCTTCCATTCCTGGTCTCAATTTCCCTTTGGTAAAATAGCTATATTTTCCTATGAGTCCATTAAGCTACCCAGTTTGACCAAAATTAGGGTGATCTGGAAAAACGCAGATTACAGTTGAGTTCATGTTTTATTTGGTCACCTCTTGTAACCTTCGTCTGGTCTGGCCTGCACCCATCCAGACCACACGCACGCAGGCATACGTACGCACACAACCATTCTGGAACTAACGTGGCACGTGGTGATGGTAACCATAACACTCTGTACTACTATGGACAGAATCTCCAGATGCGGGGGGGGGGGGGGGGGGGAACTGAACCAATCTCTTTGCATCAAAGACTGTTAATAAGGTTGGTTTTTTTTTTACTTTCACAGAATGTATTAAAGATATTCTTACATTAAGATGCACCATTATTTCATGTACCAATAGAAGAGGAAAAATGCCAACTGAGACTTAATGCTTTCTTTTTTTAAATCTTCATCAGTCTTGGGGCGCCTGGGTGGCTCAGTCGGTTAAGTGTCCGTCTTCGGCTCAGGTTGTGATCTCGCGGTCCGTGAGTTCGAGCCCCGCGTTGGGCTCTGTGCTGACAGCTCGGAGCCTGGAGCCTGTTTCAGATTCTGTGTCTCCCTCTCTTTCTCTGACTCTCCCCCATTCATGCTCTGTCTCTCTCTGTCTCAAAAATAAATAAAAAGGTTAAAAAAATTAAAAAAAATCTTCATCAGTCTTGTTAGAGGATTATCAACTTGGAGTTTTCCAAAGAGCCCGCTTTTGTTTCACTTTTTTCTTTTTTCCCTATTTTCCTGTTTTTGGTTTCATTTATGTTTATTAACTTCCTTCTGGTATGCCTAGGTGGCTCAGTTGTTTGGGCTCTGTGCTGACAGCTCAGAGCCTGGAGCCTGTTTCAGATTCTGTGTCTCCCTCTCTCTCTACCCCTCCCCCGTGCATGCTCACTCGCTCGCGCTCTCTCTCTCTCTCTCTCTCAAAAGTAACGATTAAAAAAAATTTTAAGTAAATTCCTTTCGCTTCCATTTGGTTTATTTTGTACTCTTTCTAGGTTTTTACCATGGGAACTTAGAGATTTGAGACCTCCCTTCATTTCTAATATAACTTAGCACTACAAATTTCTCTCAGCACCACCTTAGATGCATCCTACATATTTTGATATGTTTCTTTTAATTTTTATTCAGTTCTATGTACTTAATTTTCCTTTGATACTTTGACCCAAAGATTATACAGAAGTGTTATTTGACTTCCATACCTTTCTGCTAATAGTTGCTAGTTGATTCCATCATGGTCAGAAAATGCACTCTGTGTGATGTCACTTCTCTTTAATTTGAGGGTTTGTTTTATGACCCAGGATATGATCTGTGTTGGTAAATGTTTCATGCATACTTTGGAAAAAAAAAACTGCAGTGTGCTGCTGCTGGTGGAGTGTTCTGTGTGCATCAGAACCTTTTGATTGTATTGTTTGGATTTTCTATATCTTTACTGATTTTCTGTCTAGTAGTTCTATCGGTTTCTGAGAGATGGGTGGGGAAGTCTGCATCTATAATTGTAGATTCATCTTTCTCTGGTCAGTTTTCACTTCATGTATTTTGAGGCTCTGCTCTCTGGTGTGTGTGTACAAATTTAGGATTGGTAGGTCTTCCTGCTGGATCGATCTTTTTATTATGTACGTGGCAGAGGCAAAGGAACACCTTTTTGTCTCTAATAACTTTTCTCTGAAGTCTATTTTATCACATGAATATAGCCATGCCTACTTTTCTGGGTGATTTTTTTTTAATGTGTATCTTTTTACTCCTTTTTACTTCCAACTTACCTGTGTCAATGAATTAGAAGTGAGTTTCTTAGCATGTAGTTGGGTCATGATTTTTACTCATTTATTATGTGTCTTAAGGTTATTTACTTGTCTTGAGAGCTCATGAGCAGGGGAGAGGCAGAGAGAGAGAGAGAGAGAGAGAGAGAGAGAGAGAGAGAGAGAGAGAGAGAATATGAATGAATCCTAAGCAGGCTCCGTGCCGTCAGTGTAGAGCCTGACATGGGGCTTGATCTCACAAGCTGTGAAATCATGATCTGAGCCAAAATCAAGAGTCTGATGCTTAACTGACTGAGCCACCCAGGTGCCCCTATTCATTCTTTTAACTTTTTTTTTTTTTATTAATGTACTTCAACCACTTACATTTAAGGCATTTGTTGTTATTGCTTAAGTGTGCCATTTTATTGTCTTTTTTTTTTTTCTCATTCTCATTCCTGTTTCTCTTTTCTTGGCTTCCCGTGGATTACTGAAATATTTTTGAGAAATTCACCTTTACTTATGGTGTTTCTGAGTGAATTTTTGTATAGTTCTTATAGCGGCTGCTCTGGCTATTGTAGCATACATGAGTGACTTAAAACAGTCTACTGGTAACATTTTACCACCAGCAGCAAATTGTGAAAACCTCATTTCTGTTTAAGTCTTTCTTGGTTCTCCACTTAAAAAATCATTGCCTTGAGTATTAGATGATACGTTTTCTGATTGAAGTAAAAATTATTTATGAAGCTTGTGAAGAAAAGAATGGTCTACTGCATGTATCCATATTTCTGGTCTTTCCTCTGCTCTTTTCTAATTCTCTAATATTTCTTTTTTTATCACTTATTTTCCGTTTGAAGAACATTCTTTGCTGCATCTTTACGGGTAGGCCATTCACTTAATTTTCCTTTTTCTGAGAATGCTGTTTCCCCTTTCTTCCTGAAAGCTAGTTTTGCTTGATACAGAATTTATGTTGAAACTTCTTTTCTGTCAGCACTTGAAAATGTGCCAGTTCTTTGTGACCTCCACGTGTTTTGATAAGAAATCCTCAGACCTTAAATAAGTGTTCCCCTATAGGTAACGTGTTCCTCTCAGGATGCTTTCAAGCATTTAACAAGTATTTGCATGGATTTCTTTGGATTTTCCTTTTGGGAGTTCACTGAGGTTTTAAAGTATATAGCTTGGCATCTCTCACCAAATTTGGGAAGTCCCTCAGCCATTATTTCTTCAAATTGTCTTTTAGCTTTATCTCTTTTCTTTCTGGGACTCTGTTAATACAAAAATGTATGTGACATTTTTGTCACAGAGGTCAGGAGCCCAGTTCTGTTCTATTGTTTCTTTTTCTAGTCTCCTTCCTCTTTTTTTGTTCAAATTGGATGAATTCTATTTATATTTGCTCAGGTATGCTGATTCTATTCTCTATCTCCATTCTACTGTGCACACCCAATGAATTTTTCTTTATTTAAAAAAAATTTTTTTAAATGTTTATTCATTTTTGAGAGCTAGAAAGAGCATAAGGGGGGAGGGGCAGAGAGAGAGAAGGAGACGCAGAATCTGAATCAGGCTGTAGGCTCTGAGCTGTCAGCCCAGAGCCCGACGCAGGCCTTGAACTCAGACTGCGAGATCATGACCTGAGCGGAAGTCAGACTCCCAACCGGCTGAGCCACCCAGGCACCCCTGAATTTTTCTTTAAATTTCTGTTACATTTTTCCATTTGTAATTTCTAATTATTTTTATAGACTTGAGTTTTTTTTGCTGGAATGTTCTATTTTTTTGTTTTAAGAGAATTTATAATTAACACTGAAGTATTTTTAGAATGGCTACTTTAAAATTCTTGTTAGGAGGGCTGCTCGGGTGGCTCAGTAGGTTAAGCATCAGACTTTGGCTCAGGTCGTGATTTTGTGGTTCATCAGTTCCAGCCCCGCATTGGGCTCTGTGCTGACAGCTCAGAGCCTGGAGCCTGCTTCAGGTTCTGTGTCTCCCTCTCTCTCTCTGCCCCTCCCCTGCTCATGCTCTTTCTCTCTGTCTCTCAAAAACAAACATTAAAAACAATTAAAAATTCTTGCTAGGTAATTTGAACATCTGATTCATCTGTGTTGGCATCAGTTCATCATCTTATTCAAGCTGTAATTTTCTTGGTTCTTGGTGTGGTGGGTGACTTTCAATTGCATATCAAACATTCTATTAAAATCTTTTACTGTAGCAGGCAGCCACTCTGTTTAGATTTGACACACAGGTCTTGACCTACTTTGTGGCTGTAGTGCTTATCAGTTTAGTTTTAAGAATCTTTGTTTTACTTGGTCTGCTTGGTTTATGATTTTTGCTGGGGCTTCTACTGATCCCTGCTGGAGCTGCCTATAAGATGATAAAATGTGTTCTTTAAAGTCACTAAGACTATGGTAATTTGTTATAGCAGCAAAAGGAATCTAATACAGAGTATGTGGAAGGTGTATGCATACATGTGTCTGTGTGGAGTGGGGATTCAATGGGAGCAATCATTTTTTTGTCTGTGCTCTTCTCCTTCTCATCTTTTATCTGATAACTTCAGTGTGTCCTTTAGGATTCAACTGCCAGGATTAACAGGCATCTGATGCCAGAAATCAGAGTACTCTTCACTCCCCAAGCTTGACTTGGGTACTCCCCTTAGAGACTCCGTGGGATCATATGTATGCACATATACACACACACACACGTACACATACACACACGTAATTAGTTTTACTTTTTTTTTCTTCCAAGATTTTATTTAAATTCAAGTTAGTTAACACATAGTATCGTGTTGGTTTCAGGAGTAGAACTTAGTGATTCATCCACTGTATACAACACCCAGTGTGCATCCCAACAAGTGCCTTCCTTAATGCCCATCCGCCACTTAGCCCACCCCCCCTACCCTCCAAACCCCTCAGTTTGTTCTCTATCATTAAGAGTCTCTTATGACTCGCTCCTCTGTTTTTACCTTATTTTATGTTTCCTTCCCTTCCCCTATGTTCATCTGTTTTGTTTTTTAAATTCCATATGAGTGAAATCATGTTGTATTTTTCTGACTTATTTCACTTAGCATAATATACTCTAGTTCCATCCAGTATTTTCGATTTTATATTATAACTGTCTGTATACATGGGCCCCTTCCTCTATAAGCTCCTTAAAGACCAGGACTACTCTGTATTCTTGTGCCTAGGACAGTCTCTGGTGCACGGTCTTCCCTGAATAAGGGTTTGCCCATTAAATTATTCAGCCTGAGTGGCAAGGTGGAGTATTCCCCGGGAGCATTTGACTTAACCTAACTCCCACTTTGAGGACCCAGCTGCAGAAATCATTGCTTCAGGGTATGCTTTGGAACACTTGGAGGATCCCTTCCTTATGGCTGTCGAGTATGTGCTCTAGAGGTATAAGGACTTTCTGATATTCCCAATGATTCTAAGCTAAATCATCTTGGGAATTGCATTATGTAGAAATTATACCAACAGAAATGAAAAAACTGAAGCTCAGTAAAATTGAATGACTTTCCCAAACCATGGATCTGGGACTGAAATCCTGGCCTACTGGCTATGCTGTACTGTTTTCTTTATGTCCTTCCCATGCCTCACCTCTGGCGAGGGTCTGCCCCATCCTTTCTACTTCTGCTTCAGTCATCCGTGACTGTGCCCCCAATCATGAATTGTATTCTCCAATTCTGCCTTTAGACTCAGCTGAAAACATAAAAATTGGCAGCATGTTTTAGTTATTTCCAGAAAATCTAAATTGACAAAAAAATGTTTCTCTGAGTTTTTCATAACTGTAAAAGGAATGGTCTCCGTAGAAAATAACAGAAATCTAGGTTGAAGAATAACCTCACTTATCTTGTTATCTATCATATCCACTCTTAACACTTATGTCTATTTCCGTTTTCCTATTTCTATTCTATTCCATGCATTTTTAATATGTAAAATTGGTATAATGAAACATGCATTCTTTTTTTTTTTTCACTTTATACCATAGTTTCTCATTTTGTTGGTAATGATTCAAAAGCATTTTTAATGACTATGTCCTATTCCAGGCTGTGAAGCTACTAGAATTTATTAAATCATTCCACAATTTTGGGCTTTTGGAGTGTTTCAAAAATGTAGCCCATTATATGTTCAAAGAATACATTAGTAGACAGAAGTCAATTCACTTCTCTGATTTCTTCCTCAGAATAGTTTCTTAGAAGAGTTAGTGGATCAAAAGACACGAACATTATTGTATTTCCTAGTTTCCTGTTGTAACAAATTGTCACAAACTTAGCAACTTAAAACAAGCCTCATTTTACTATCTGCTAGATCTGTGGGTCAGAAGTCTGGCTAACTAGGAAGAGTTCTGTGCTTGGGGTCTCACAAACTTCAAATCAAAGCATTGGTGCCCTGGGCTTCTATTTGGAGAATCAGGAGAACCATTTTCTTGGCTCATTTAAGTTGTTGGCAGAATTCATTTCCTTATGTTTCCACATGGTCTCTTCTGTCTTTAAGCAGCAGTGGCAGTTTGAGGTCCCTCTCATGCTTTGAATCTTTCTGATTTCAGCTGAAGAAAGTTCTCTGATTTTAAGGGCTCATGGGATTAGATCTTTTGGGGGTCTTTCTGCCCACTACAAACATCCTTAGGGATCTTTAAGCATTGCCAGCATGCTTTCCAGATAAGCCAAGCCAGGATTTCTGCTACCACCATTGAACGAGTGTTCAACTCCCCACACTCACCAGCACAAAGGATTAATTTTTCTTATTTTAGTAATGTGACAGACAAAACAATTATATTTGTGTTTTTCCTTGTTTTTGACTCATAGGTCAAATGACTTACACTCATTCACCATTTTTCTTCTGTGATTGCATGTCCATTGCCCATTGTTCTATAAGATTCTTAGTTTCCTTTTTTTTTTTTTTTTAGGTTTATTTTGAGAGAGAGAGCATGGCAGAGGAACAGAAAGAAAGGGAGAGCGAGAAAATCCCAAGCAGGCTCTGCTCTGTCAGTGGGGAGACCAATGCTAGGCTCGAACTCATGAACCACGAGATCATGACCTGAGCTGAAACCAAGAGTCGGGCCACTTAGCTAACTAAGCCACCTGGGTGCCCATCCTTGTTTTTTTTATGTCTTCATACATTAAGGGTATATTGGTTTGTATTTGATACTGGCTGGTATTTTTTTTTTAATGTTGATTTATTTTTGAAAGAGAGCGCACAAGTGGGGAAGGACAGAGAGAGGGAGACAGAGCATCCAAAGAGGGCTCCGTGCTGACAGCAGCGAGCTTGATATGGGGCTGAAACTCACCAACCGTAAGATCATGACCTGAGCTGAAGTTGGTCACTTAACTGACTGAGCCACCCAGGCGCCCCAGTAACTGGTGTTTTCTAAATTGCTCTTTAATGCACTACTGTATAGTCCCATGATCCATGGTTGCCCTTGTAATTTCCTCCACTGTGTCTTACTTCCCTGGGCAGCTGTCAGGTCGTTCTTCCTAAAATGTCGCTGCCTAGGTTTTTGCCTTACTTACTGACTTTTTCCACTTTTGGTGTATGATGTGAAGGAAGGGTCTGAGCTAATTTTCTTTTTTCAATCAGTTTCTTCAATATGGTCTATTGGATAATTAGTACCCAATATTTTCTTGGGAAAAGACCATCACATGCCATAGAAGTAGACGCCCTGCGGACTGCTTCTGCACATGAAGTAATTTCTCCTGTTTCATCTGTATATGCCTGTAACAAGGACTGAGAAAGCTAATGAACTTGATTACAAGTAGCCAGGAAGGGTTTTTGATGTCCTGGGTCTATCTCAGTAGTACTGGGTCTCCTAACCTAGAGTCAAAGTGACTTAGCAATTAGTCAATTATCTATTAAAAAAAAAACTACATTAGTATACTTTCAATAAAGCTCACTAGAAGGCAAGAAAACAGATTATGCTCTGCCTGAAAAAGAGAAGAAGACTTCCTCTCCAAATTTGAAAATCTAAATGTTAATTATAACAATACCATCCTAACTAACTTTATTCTAGTAAGACAGGAATTATTCTAGTAAGCTATACAGACATGGCCCCAGAAAGATATAATTAAGATACCTTTAGGTAAATGAGTAGGCTTGTCCTAGACTGAGAAAGTAGACTGCCATCTGACAAAGGACATGTGTCCAGAATATATAAAGAACTGACAAATCCACAATAAAAAGACAAACAACTTAACTCTTAAAATGGCCAAAAGATTTGAGCAGGCACTTCACAAAAGGAAACATGAATGGCCAGTGAACACATGAAAAATTTCCAACACTAGTCAGCAAGGAAATGGAAATGAGATACCATTTCATGGGGCACCTGGGTGGCTCAGTCAGTTAAGGGTATGACTCTTGATTTCAGCTCAGGTCCTGATCTCATGGTTTGTGAGTTCGAGTCCTGTGTCAGGCTCCGTGCTACCAGCATGGAACTGCTTGGGATCCTCTCTCTCAAATATAAATAAACTTAAAAAAAAATACAATTCCATACCCACTTGAAAGGCTACAAAATACAATGCCAAATGTGGGCAAGGCTGTAGAGCAACTGGGGCTTGTATATATTCTTGATGAAAATGAAAATGGTGGAAACACCTTGGAGAACTATTTGGAAGTTTCTTAGAAAGTCCAGCACTCAACTTAGCGTTTGACCTGATATCCCAGCAATTGTCCATTTCTACCCAATCTGCTGCACTCCTGTGTTGCTTTCCCTTCTCCAAACCTTCCATGTCTCTATTTTACTAATCTTCATATTTCTTTTATTCTTCTTCCATCACAAATGAATTCCTCCTGATTAACTATATAGAGACTCATTCTAGGAGATATGTATGTGATGACATAAATAAAAATGATTTAGGGGATGCCTGGCTTCTCCAGTGGGAAGAGCGTGTGACTCTTGATCTCAGGATTGTGAGTTCAAGCTTTGTGAGGAGTGTAGAGATTACTTAAATAAAAACTTAAAACAAACTTCAGGATTAGCTGTGTATTTTACCAAAATAAGATGGCAACTATGTTTTGACAGCTACAGATTTTAGTTATGTCAAGACTAACAGTGAAAATGGAACATATATCAGTAGAAGACAATATGTAGACTTAAAAATTTTTTCTCATGTACAAATAATTTATAGCCTTCAACAGTAGAAAGAAAATCAAATCAGTCATTTGAAAAGTTCATTTATTATATACCAATATACACTTTCTGTAATAAAAAAAAGCCTCCCAGTACATTGAACCATCTTATAAATGAAATAAGAAAATAAAACTTTCATCTGTTTATAAATGGGGTTAAATTAACCAGTACAAGATACCATATGTAAGCCTGCCCTGCAGTCTATGTGAGCTCCAATCCTGAAAATTGCCATGAGAAAAAAATGGTGCTTTATTATTTGGCACTGTAGTATTGCTCTTGAATATCTGTATAATTACAGACGTTGATATTTTCAAGTTCGTAATTTCAAAGGTAAAGTATTCAGACTAATACAGATTGGATACTTCCCCAATTTTTGAATCAGTCTTCATCTTTATATTTAAATACATTCAGATTAAACCTTTAACACTCAGAAGGTACCTTTTTCCATTTTCTTATTTTGACACACTCTCTAGGTGACCGTTAATAGAAACCTATCTTGAAGATGCTATTTGGCAAGTATTTTCAGATAATAGTGACTCCAAAGTTATGATAGTGTCTAGTAATGCTCAGTTTCCATAACAAAGTGCACCATTTGACAGTATTATGCCTCTAGAAAATAATATATAAAACAAATGTACGTTTTCTTAAGGCACAATACAAAAAACCCTATTGAAATATGATTTAATATTATACTTAGCCGATACTTGTATTTCATACTTGGCTTGACTAAAATATAAAAATCTACAATAAATGTTCTTCCTACCGATTTGGGGGGGAGGAAGTGGCAAAGTCTAGAAATTCTGGGCAGCAAGTGCTAGTTTTTAAATCCATTTTATGTGAGCATGTTGTTGAAGGGAGCAAGAATACCAGTTTGCATCTCTGTAGTGTTAGCACTTTTATGGAGAACCATTCAACATCGCATTAAATGGCAAATGAATGTCAGACTCCTGTGCAAGCTAAAATGAACTAAATCCTATTTTAGACATGCTTAGTTAGAAGAACAACTTTGGTATTGACTATTATTTGCAAACAAGGAACTTATTTTCTTGTAGATGATTGTTGTTTTTGTAAACATTGAAGAGCATTACTGATCTATATATAACTTAGGTTTCAAATTTAAAATATCCCCAATAGGCAGATACATACAAATGGATTTTTGAGTTTATCAACATAATTCCCTGCCCCCACCCTCAATAACATAAACGTTTTGACTGTGAAGAGAGAAAACTACACATGTAAAAAATAAAAATCAAATGTACCATACATCAAAATTCTGATGACTACAGAATAAGATTATATACATACACATATAGCAATCACAGTTTCCTGCACTGAATGTTTATCAAATAAAAATGTATCAAACAATACTGGGTAATGTAGCTCCACATGAATCGTGGTCTATCTAAAAATTGTGAATGACAATGGAAGACGAGAGGGAGAGCATTGTTCAGTGACAAAAAAGCGTGACAAGAGGACTAGGAATAATATTGAAGAACAAATGCTTCCAGAACAGGCAGTTGAGCAATAAGCATTATTTTTGTTGTTGCTCTATAATTTAAAGCCCCTCTCTCTGTTTAGAAGATGTTTTAACATTTATACATAAAAAAAATTGAACGAAGAAGGCACTCCAGTGTCCCAAACAGAAGAGGCGAAACATTCCTTTACTGTTGACAGTAAGGTGTACTGGTGTCTGATCTTTCATGTATGTACCTTTCAGGGACAGTTGATAAGACATGTAGGCATACCTCAGAGATATTGCAGGTTTGGTTCCGGACAATCACAGTAAAGCGAGTATTACAATAAAGCAAGTCAGATAGATTTTTTGGCTTCCCAGTGTATATAAAAGTTATGCTTATGCTATAGTGTACTAAGTGTGCAACAGTATTGTCTAAAAAAATGTACATACCTTAATTAAAAAATTGCTAAAAAGTGCTAACCATATCTGAGCTTTCAGCAAGTCTTAATCACTGATCATAGATCACCATAACAAATATAATAATGAAAAAGTTTGAAATACTATGAGAATTACCAAAATGTGACAGAGGCACAAAGTGAGCAAATGCTGTTGGAAAAATGATGCTCCACGCAAGGTTGTCACGAACCAATTTGTAAACAAACAAACAAACAAACAAACAAAAAACCAACAGGGAAAAAAACCCGCAAAAAACCTCAGTGCTAAGCACAACAAAGCACAAGAAACGAGATATGCCTGTGTTTAATAAGATGTCTTTAACATTTACCAAAAATCTATTGAATGAAGAATTCATTAATTCAGTGTCACAAACAAATGGGCAAATATTCCTTCACTGTTGACAATAAGATGTTCTAGCCGGCTGTCTGATCATTCATGTACCTTACAGGGACAGTTCCTAAGACATGGCTTTTGCCTCTGTTATTAAATAGACCTAGAGTATTTGGTGCTGGATTGGGGGAAGGCATTAAGTGGTGATAGCTTTGCCACCAGGGCATTTTTGTTGGATGTTCTGAGAATACAAGTATTTGGTAATTTGAGGGGGAGGGGAAAAGGTATTATCTGATGACCATTCCATGCAGCTACCCTTATTCTGCTTGTGCAACAGCAAAAATGCATCCTCTCACACTGTTTTAGGAAAACCTGGGTAGAAATGTGCACCGCAGGTTTTAAACCTATAAACAGCCATTCTTGACAAAAATGATGCTTTTTTTTCTTCCACATGTGCCTGGTGATGTTACTATAAACATCTTTGGAATCTTCCTGTTATTTCCTATGAATAACATTCCAATCAATAGAACTCAAATGTCTTTTGCAGCATAATTTGCAACCATTTCCAATAGAAAAGGTATTTTTCTTTGGGTTAGTGATGCTTGGAATTTGGAGGGTTGTAAATCCAGTCAATTATAATGAGTGCCATGCTTCCAATCATGAAGATGATTCCAACCACAAGGAAAATTAAAGCCTGTAAATCAGAGAGCTTGTTAGGGAACACAGAAACCATATTTAGCACAGTTTGCTCTTAGAAATTGTTTACCCAAGACAGCAATCTGATTGGCATATTGAATTGTATTATTCTTATGGCTCAGATGTCTATGCCTAGCAGTTCAGTGAATTTAGAAGCCAAGTTGAGGAAAGAGGGTGAATACAGTGGAGAGATTTAATCGAAGTCTTCAAAATAGATAAATGGTTGATTTGTTACATCAGAATGATGGAATACTCTGTAATCATTAAAAAAAAACAAGTGACAGAAAAAGATACAATGACATTGAGTGTGCTCACAATCTTTTAGGTGAAGGGCATATTATAGTCTATAGGACAGGATTAAATTTACAAAGTAAACAGATAAAAACAAAAGCCTAATCTATGTTACATATTCCTTTAAAAACGTGTGTGTGTGTGTGTGTGTGTGTGTGTGTGTGTGTGTGTGTGTGTGTGTAAAACACTAGAAGGGGCCTTATATATTATCATCACTGGGATCAACCACCTCATTCAATCTATGAGGAAGCAACAGGTGAAGTTTTTCACTAGAAAGGATCAGGGGACAATTTTACTCATTTTTACATCAAACTCAGAATGGGTCACAAACAGGATAAATAATTTGCCATGGTCACCCTTCTGTAAAAGTCCAAGCAAAATAGACTGGAGAGGCTAGGAATTCGGGGGTGGGAGTGGGGAGGAGATGTTGGGAGGAGCTTTGGATACCAAACTGTCCTGAAGTCCCTGAACAGTCCTGAGGAGTGAATGACTCTCAGGCAACATTCAGCATAACTTAGTAAGAGGCACTGTTTTTAAGCCTTAAATGGAAGATATACTTGAATATTATCAATGACTATTTGATAATTAGAAAAACAAGGGGAGCCTGGGTGGCTCAGTGGGTTGAGCATCTGACTTTGGCTTAGGTCATGATCTTGCAGTTTGTGGGTTTGACCCCTGTGTCGGGCTCTGTGCTGACAGCTCAGAGCCTGGAGCCTGCTTCAGATTGTGTGTCTCCCTCTCTCTCTGCCCCTCCCCTGCTGACGCTCTGTCTCTGTCTCTGTCTCTGTCTCTGTCTCTCTCTCAAAAATAAACATTAAAGAAATAATTAGAAAAACAATTTACTCTGGCATGTGTTTCTTTCTTTTTTTTTTTTTAAATATCATGCCAGTGTTTAAAGCAGCACTTTCAACGTGTATTTATTTTTGGGACAGAGAGAGACAGAGCATGAACGGGGGGGGGGGGCAGAGAGAGAGGGAGACACAGAATCGGAAACAGGCTCCAGTCTCTGAGCCATCAGCCCAGAGCCTGACGTGGGGCTCGAACTCCTGGACCGCCAGATCGTGACCTGGCTGAAGTCGGACCCTTAACCGACTGCGCCACCCAGGTGCCCCTGGCATGTGTTTCTATAACATCATTTTGGAAAAGAAATATGCTCTCGCTTAATAAAATTAAATTTTATATCTAAAGAGGTTAACTGGAAAACGATGGTTTTGTTCTGGATCTCAGTCCACTCCAAGGTACTATGGAGGGGGAAACCAGGCAGCATCTTTTCTTTTGGCCTTCCTAACCTAAAAAATATGACTAAAATGTTTCAGTTATTTCATAACACTGTCAGGGAGCCTCATTCCTTCCCACATAATTTCCTGTGGATAGTGCTACAATCTTGGTGGTGGAAACTGGTATCCATATATGCCTGTGGGAAAACTCTTAGTGTTTGATGGGTAGAAAGGACTTAACACAAGATTCTTGATTTATGACGGGAAGAAATCCTGGAATCATCTCAGTACCAGAGATCTACCCTCCTTTCTCTCCACTAAAGTTCCAGCCCATCTCTGATTTTCAGTTCTTGGTCAATCTTTTTGAATTGTATATGTTCGGTTTACTCTCAGTTAAAGAGCAACTTATAACAGGGGAGATTGCAAGCCTTACTTACCCCAACCTTTTGTGGTGACCTAAGAGGTTCTTTCTTGACAAGTTTAAGGTAAAACACTGCTGGAAGTATGAAGATCAGCATAGTGGCAGAAGAAGCCCCTGAGGGGATAAACACAGGCCAGGTCAATGTCTTACTCAGCAAGGCAGAGACTCAAGGTCATGCACTTTAAAAGTCTTAATGCTACCCTAATCTTAGCACTGAAAGTACTATAAACCTGTCTTGGTTGCTTATTCAAATGTTTATCAAGAAAATTAAAATATACCTAACATCATAGTTGTATCCTAAGTACACATAACATATAGTAAACAAAAAAAGGCTGACTTAAAAACTTATATAGGAAACTGACAATAGAAACACATACTAAGGAAGCTGAACTCATCATGCATCCTTCTTATCCACTTCCAACTTTTCAAGTTGCTGACACCTAATCCAAAAAATGTTATATTTAAAATTTGAGTAATCCCTCAAATCAGCAGATGAAAACTATATTAACGGGCCACACAGTTAAGGAAATCTGCTTTATAAGACCAACCTTCTCCACCTCCAAAGATGGCCATCAATGCTCAGCTGATACTGACAGACTCGAGAAAGCATCCTATAGGTAGACTGTGTCTTCCTTACTTTTTGATGCAGAGTTAAGACCTAAATTCAAATCCTGCAATAGTCCAAGATACAGGTATTCCCCACTTTGCAAAAGTTCATATCATGCCACTTCACTTTTAGGAAGGACCTATGTTAGCACCTACCTTCCCTAACTGAAAGAAATCCAAAGAAGATTTCTGTCTTTATGGGGAAAAAAATTAAAAGGTGAAAGTTGCGCCCAGAATTTGTTTTGCAGTAAACATTATGGAGGCAGCGCCCCCTGAGCAGCGAGAGAGGTGTCTCCAGGTCTCTTCCCTGGGGACTACACTTCATCTCGGCATTAAGTTGCCATGGCTTTTGAACCGTTGTGAATATCTGTGTTTTAGGTCGATTTATTTTCTGCATTTGTTATCAATATTGTGTCGTAAGTTATCAGAAGAGTCCAAGAGCGGTTATCTTTTGTGTCTGGGATGCTCAAAAATGCTTCCATATGAATGAATCGTAGTTTCTTCGTAGCTTTATGCCATCAAGGCTTACGAAAGATTTCATATGATGTTCTACTTTTGGATGGAGGGGAAGTGGGGAACTGTATATGACTTGACTTCTGTGGGGTTCCATTTCCGTCAGAAAAGGCAGCTGGACTAGATGACCTATAAGGTAGCTTTTACTGTTGACATTTTCTGATCCTGTGATTAACTTCCAGAGTCACCTGGGAGGGAGGGGAGGTGACCAGGTGGCCCGGCTGGGCTCACGAGAATCCCATGAGTCAAAGATGGAGCAGGGATCCTTGACTTCCCCTCCACCAGCTCCCCGTCTGCCACTTAAGGAGGTATCCACTTGAGCTGATCAAATAAAAGCCTTTCTCAAACTTACCTATGAATCCAAAGATATATTTTATAGTGGGTACAAGGATGACCAGAACATTATTAAGTGCAAGAAGTATGGCTGCAATCAAGAAATGTCTTATCCAACTGAAGGGTCTTTTGGGAAATAAGAGTGTGGTCACTGATGTACGAATCTGCAACAAGAAAGTTCAAAGGCAAGGTTACTAATTTGTTTTTGATTTTCGTCTACTATTTCAAATATTCTTGTCACTCTAAAGCACTTTGTGTTTTTCCTTTTTCTCCCAGAAAAGATCTTGATGCTGATTTGTTTTTCAAAATTTCATTAATGTGGTAAAATATTCATAGTGTTAACTATCATAACTATTTTTAAGTGTACAGTTCAGTTATTAAGTATGTTGATATTGGGGCACCTGAGCCCCGACTTCAGCTCAGGTCATGATCTCATAGCTTGTGGGTTGGAGCTCTGCATCAGGCTCTCTGCTGTCAGTGCAGAGCCCATTTTGGATCCTCTGTCTCCCTCTCTTTCTGCCCCTCCTCTGCTTGCAGGCTCTCAAAACTAACAAAGAAAAAAAGTATGTTGATATTGTTGTGCAGCCTTGATGCTGATATTTCTTTGAGATAGTTATTTTCCTTGTGCTCACTTTCTCAGCTTTCAGAATTTTTTCTTAAAAGTTATCTCAGAGAAAATAACAGGTAAGACTTCAGGGACACAGTAAAACCCTTATTGATTTCTAAACGTGTGTTGTCAAACAGGATTAAGTATTAAGGGCAAGCACTGAATTGATTTGCACTCCTTGTGATTTTTACAAATCTGGGCTTTTTAAAAATTTGGCATCGTATTTAGCATATAATGCTTATTTTGCCACATAATGTTTTTTAAAATGATACTCTTTGTATTTCTTTTTGCCCTTTTGCCCTCCGTTCCCAATTACAGATTATAAATGCACACAAAATGCAAAGAATAGGACCTGGTAATTTTAGCATTCCTCGGAGTTTCTCGTTTGGTGTCTCTTGCACACAGCAGGCACTCAATACATGTTGAATTAAGTTGAACAGAATGAATCCCTTCCCACCCTTCGGGAGCCTTGACAGACTTCAGCCCTATTTCAGCAGCTACAATAAGTAGGTGAAGGGTCAAGAGAGGCTCCATTTGTAGCAGTCTTTCAAGTTACTGTGCTATAACTGGATAATAAAAAGATCCTTGTGGGTGGAGGGAATGCCCTGCATGTTTGAACAGCTTAACAAAGTGGAAAATACTCTCATCTTTAGAATCTTTTAGAGGACACTTTTGACTCAGTGGCATTATTCTGTTGGCTTTTCAATAAGGGAACACTCCAGTTAAGCTCGGACTTCACATTTTTAGAAATGCCGGCATTGATTTTCCACTTAAAATTTTACTTCTGAAGTCTCTTACTGGTGGAGAGATGGGAACTCATGTAAAAGCAAAAATGTAAAATACATTTTTGAAACACATGTATGAACGGCCAAAACTTTGAGCCGAATTGCTTGTAGTGTCTAATGTGACATTCCTTTCATACTGGTCCACCAAAATTAAAGCCATCTGTTTAGGTTTCAAAAGCAATTTCATTTCCAGAATGGCAAACCAGATAGTCTCTGGAAATGGTTTAAGAGTGACTTTGTAAGGGATTTTAAAAATTGGATTAGTGAAAATTATGAAATTCGCTCTGAAAAGTAGGCTGAAGAAAGCAAATGCCTTGATTACATTTTCCCCAGCTGTCCATTAATTCTACATTATGATCCACACTCCATGGTTATTGGATATTGTCCAAACCAGTCTTATTAGGCTTCAACATAAGCTTTCCATGGTACATCCTTATGGCTTAAAGATTTACTTGTCTGAAAGTGCGAAATTTACAGAATAAACAAGTAGAATACAGGTTATTTTCAGGCAGGGGACTTACATATGTGAGTTTTTTTGTTTTTTGTTTTTTGTTTTTTTTGTTTTTGTTTTTGGTCTTTTGTTAAAGGAATACTCTATTCCAGAAGCTGAGTTAGAGGTAAACCTCTAAGTGCAGTTCCCCTGAATGTGAATGTGGTTTCCTAAGGTCTCATGGCTCCCAGAAAGACTAAGGTTTGGCTTGGTGATGTAAGAGTACAGAAGGTTTACAGGAATCATCATTGGAATAAATGATGAAAGCTTGCTCCTCACAGCAAATAAAGAAAAACAAAATCCCAAACAGAACTGAAAGCATGTAGAATTGCCAATGCATTCCTAGAAAGGATCATAGGGCAAGCGGGGAGATAGTAGGGGGCTGGTGGTGGTGGAAAAGAATAGAAGAAAACTTGCCGGTCATTCTATGTTAAAATGCTGCCTTGCGAGGTGAGCCTGGATCAATAGGTCCTGAACAGTTCTATTTACCTATGTCAGGACTGAGGCAACTCTGGCGTGTTACCCACAAAGCACTGCCTGCTGTTCCACTTATCTAAGTGCCTTTTCTCCACTGACACAAACTGATAAGAACCTGGAAATGTGGGTCAGATGCTGTGGGTGGGGAAGTCCTTAGCAACAGCCATGCCCTCTGACCCAGAAGGATTCCAGAAAGGTCCTTTGCAGCTCTAGAGAAAACATCTGTTATTTCCAGAGAGAGTATTCAGAATAGGAGGTGCTATGTTCTAATCTGGGGACCCACTGGGAGGCAGAGTAAAAAGTGGGAACCTTAGGTCTGAACTCTTAAAAAAAATCAATCTTATTGTTTAGAAGCGAATCAGTTTCATTTTGTAAGACTGCCTAGGGTAGGAGTGTTGGAAATATCTGTGGACCACTACTCTATTCCAGTTCTCAGCAACATTTGCCATATTTCTATGCCTATATCTGCATATGATTCAAAACAGATCTGATGGCAACATATGTGGGGAAAAATGATTTCACCATCACAGAATAAAAGAGAAGTAGCTGGAAAATCTGAGATGTGATTTTTTTTTTTTTTTTTTAAGGTATGGCAAATGGAATGTGAGTCTGTGTGTTCTTGATAAACTCTTTAGGATGATCTGGTTTTCTGTTTTTCATGTTAATGGGTGAACTTTACTGCATAAAGGGGAGTACAAGCTGAAAATGGAATTAATAGTCTTTGGGAAGGAGGTGTAGTCCCATAATAGACTACCCTCCCATAAAACCCCCACCCCCAACAATAGAAACAAATGTTGAGCTACTAGTAAAAAAGTAATTCACTTCATTTATTCATCTGTTCAATAATCATTTCTGCACTCAATATGTCTTTTGTTATGGAAAAAACTAGCCTAACTGCAGAAAATAAGATAATAAATAGAGTAATCAAAGGAAAATCCATCTAGTCAACCAAAAACAGCAACGCCCTTCCTTATTGTGTCTTTTTGGGCTCCTAAGAAAAAGAGCCTATTATCCTCTGTTGAAAGAAGTAGAATATACAATTATGCCTAAAATCGAGAGATTTTAATCCAGATTAGGTTTTGTTTGTTTTTGATTACTTGTATATGGGGATATCAAAGCAAAGTAAATAAACTTCTTATTGGTCAAGAGTTTCTTAATTCAAAAAAACTACCGGGAGAACCCTGCTGTGCATGGCTCAGCGTTTGACATGTTGGAAATCATGGCTCTAAATCATAAGAAACAAACACATCACTAATAACTTATCTCACTTTAGGGAGAAAGTGTCTGAAGGTAGTCTTGTGGGTTTGACTGGGACGAAGAGACTTTTTTGTCCTCCATGTTTACTTTTATGTTCTGCATCATACCCATGGACACTTAATTCATTTAGCCCAGCTCCTGACCCGAACTAAAGTTCGTGGCAAATGTTGGCAGGGTGAACAGCTTATGCTATTGCTAGAAAAAGCAGTTTACACATCTCACAAGGCAAGATTCATTTGGAGACCATTTTTCTGGGCGATTGTTGTCAAACTTCTCCTGCACCAGTCACTGTGCCCATTCCTAACCTTTAAGACTTTTAAACCAGGGGAGAAGGTGGACACCTACGCAGATTATCTCAATGTAATAATGTTGTAGGGTCAAAGACAGAATTATGTGCAACATGTTTCGTAAATGCTAACGTTGGGTACAAATACTTAAGGATAAGTTATTTTTTGAAATTTTGGTTCCCATGATCCATTTTGATTCTAAGGGGCATCTAATGGGAGACATTCCCAAACCACTACTGTTCCTGATGGTCAAATTTATATCTGTGCCCTGTCACAAGAGAAAGAACTTCTATGGGGAGATCTGGATTTTAAATGTTGAGGTAAAATGACCATCAGTGTGACTTCCACTTCCTTTATCTTGACCTCAGCCATCAGTGTCCTTCTGTGAGCGGTGCATTAATCAGCTGTAACTAACTGCATGACCACAGGCAAGTCCATTAATCTCCCGAGACCATGACCTCAAACTGCTATATTTAGGGCTTATGAAAAAAGCAATACAGAGCCACATAACAAATTTCTTCTATAAAATGCTTTGACTCGATAATGATGTGAATACCTACTGTGTGCCAAAAATTAGCTCTTTACACACAAAAAGGGCTTTCAACTTTGGTTCCTCAGAGACACTGTTTGCTTAGAAATTTTACCTTATGGTACACTTTGTCAATAGCTGTCTTCTGCCTCATACCCATGATGGAGCTGATTTTAGGCTAAAGCTGTATGCATGTCATTTGAAATACTTACAGACATATGTGAGGCAAGATATTATTTAGGAGTAAAATATTAGCCCTCCTAGTAATAAGGATCTGATTTCATGCACTCATGAAAAAGGAATGTGTTAAAAAATATTTCAGCACACAAGCTGCATTTAAAGTGACCACAGTGTCATTATATGAGTAGTCCTTATATGCTGGGCCCTGTATGGAACATTCTGTACAGGATGGTGCTGGTTACTAGGTCGCTTATTTTCTCCCCTTAATGAATGAGTAAGTTGAGTATTTATGAAAGGAGAAGAGTTGGCAGGAGAATGCGGACTTGTGTTTGTCCATAGGTGGTGGTTTTAACTCACGCAGCCCAAATCTCTTCAACCAGCCCTGCTCTGTGATCCCAGGACAAGTGATGCCAAAGGCAAATGCCAAGAAGGGGTGATCCCAGTATGAGTCTAGTCGAGGGCATGTATCAGTGTTAGGGATAGTAGAAAAGATATAAAGTGGAAAATATAGCTATTTTTCAAGAGATTTAGTTCTAGTAAGTAATTTACTTAATAAAATTCCCCTTCTCATTGGTCTTCAAGGAATCAGATTAAATAAGGCAACATTTGAATGTGACTGCAACAAAACTGTAGGGGAAATTTAAATACCTTCAGAACTGGTGAAAATGCAACAAATTGAAAAGTAATGTAGTTTTTGCCTTTTAAGTTCCAGAAGTTCTATGAACTCCTACTCATTTCTACCAATCCACAAGATAGAAACCCAAGATCTTCTTTCTGAATTGAAGTTTAACAAAAAACTTTGACCTCAATAAAGTTGGAAAATAAATAGAAATTTTGTGATTATATTTTTCCTCCTATATCTTCAAAGTGTTTAACATTTGAGGCGCCTGGGTGCCTCAGTCGGTTAAGCATCCGACCCTTGATATTGGCTCAGGTCACAATGTCATGGTTCATGAGATCGAGCCCCGCATTGGGCTCTGTGCTGGTAGCATGGAGCCTGCTTGGGATTCTCTCTCTCTCTCTCTCTCTCTCTCTCTCCCAAAATAAAGACTTTTTAAAAGGTGTTTAACATCAAAAAATATTTGTTGAATCTACGTATTAAATTGTCCATCTTAAATGGCTCCAAAATGCTGTGTGAAAATAACGTCTTCAGGCATTGCAAATGCAAACTCACATAATTAAATCCATGTCAAATTGGAACATATCTAAGCTAGGAGATTAAGCAGGATTCTTCCATCAAAGCTTCAGGTACTTACTGGGAACAGGACAATGGGCACAGTTAGTGTCACTGCCACAAGGACTGCCAGGCGTACCATGAGGAGAGGGGTGTCAAATGTATATACTTTACTATAAGCATGAAGTAATTCGTCTTCAACTTCTCCTACAAAGAAGAAGAGAATGGGTCCAGTTTGGTGTTTCCAAGTCAGTATTGATTACCAAAAGCAACATTTTACAAAGGGAACACAGTACAACGGAAAAAAACACCCAGGTCTGGGAATCTAGACGCCTGTTTTTATCCTATCTTTGAGCTTATTTATTAGTTGTGTTGATCTTTCTTCAAATGGACAAGGGGGCCAGTGAAGCTTATGAAGTTAAAGAAGCTAGAATAAAATTGTGAAGATGCCTCTCTGGCTCATTTGCTTCGTGATAAGTCTACTCAGTTTGTACAGAAGCCTCACAAGAGACGGGAAGCTGAGGTGCTCTGGTTGAAGGGGATGAAAGGTCCAAGCCCCCACCAGCCTGTCCCTTACATCCTGCCCACTCCCCCCTCTATTCCCACCTGCTAAGTGAGCCTTGATGCAGCTTCTCTGAATCTAGTATGGAAACCTTATGACAAATGATTTTTAATATTTTTTCAAGTTCAATAATTATGACTCTATCATGATACCAATACAGATACTTCCGGGGATTTTTCAAGCTTATCTTATGAAACTCATTAGAATCAGTATAAGTAACATTCAAGGATGAATTAGCATGATCTTAACAGGGTCTCCCAATGAATACTGATCTAAGATTAAGATGCCATGCTCCTGGAAAGCTTATCCACTCAGAATTCCAGACACAAATGACGTGGAGATGCTTATAGAATCAGATGTAGTTCGATTTTTCTCCCTACGCCCCTCCAAATCAGATAAAACGGGGTAAAAATACCTTCAGTGGTATTGATCTAACTTTTATTAATTCACAACCAACAAGCAGTTAATGCCCAATCTAAAGTGAATGCTTGGTTAATAGCCAACTATTAGTCAAATAGAAAAAAAAACCCCAAGTAAATGGTGCTCCCTCCCCAGTCTTTTCCTCCACAATTTGTCTAGTAATCAATTTAATTTAGTGAATCAGAAGAAAAAAACAACTAAAAAGTTAGAGAAGTTTAAACAAAAGGTTTATTTATGTTGATTACACTGATTAGTGATAACAGGTCAATGTTTACGTCCCTGAAATTTGTCTATTAGGCTATGCTTCAATGGAGTGCAATAACAATCCTACTTTTGTGTCCATTAAGATGCCATAGACAAATTGTTTTAGGCATAATCTAATGTGTCCATAGTAACTTTTTTTGTTTTTGGTAGTGCACTCCCAGATTGAGTGGAACTCTGTCATGTCGTCTTTTCTCAGGAAACTGTTCATTATAACAGAATAGAATGGGATAAGCCAGAAAATTTACCTAATGCTCCAAGCCCCCAGATCCCACTTGACTGGTAAACAAGAAGCAGGTTCCAAATCAAGGACTTTGCACTTTCCCTACCATTTGCTTAGTAGTTAGTTATTCCACCAAGAAAGCTTTACAACATATGATTGGATTCACTGTGATTGCTCCTAGCATGAGATGGCCTAAGAAGTCAAAGTCAAGGAAATATAATCTATCCCGTAAGGAAAATAATGTAGATTTGAGGGCTGGTTTTTCATAAAACATGTATGAATTCACAAATTGTTGTAACTTGTTAGCTAGACTGGTTCAGGTCCCATTTTCTTAGGTCAAGTGACAAGGCTAAAATAGCATGTTAGTTGACTACATGGACTATAGATCATGCTGCTTATAGAGGGTAATTAAAAGAATTATACCTACCCGGGTTAATGATCAGTCCAACTAGGATTTGCACAAAGAGAATGACTTTGACAGAGTGACCTACCATAGAAGGTTAGGTAACCAAAGAGGGCAGCAAGCAGGTACATGATGAGCATTCCCGTGATGGAAATATTTGACACTGTTTGCATCTTCCTCCGGGACCGACTGAAATGAAAAAAAAAAAAAAAGCTCAGTGTTTTTTTTTTTTATCATTTTTTTAGTAAAAAAAATTTCTAAAATAGTGAAAGAATGTATGCCTGTGTACTATTATAAAACCAAATATCTCATACAGAAACATAGCTTCTTTAAACTTGTCCTAAAGAGCTGTGGGGGATTTGTTTTCATTTTTCTTAACTACTACTCTGTCAGTCTTAGAGACAACTATTTTCCTAGAAGAAGACTGGTTTATTTTGTGTTGATAAATATACTTGTCTACTGAGTACACAAGAATGTAATTAACACAAAGATCCAACTGTCTGCCAATGTAGAAAGCTTTCATACTTCATAGTGAGATGGGATTCATATTTCATGTGGGAGGACACAAACCTACTAGAATCAGCAAAGCACAAGTTGCATGAGTCCAGACCACAAGAGAGCCTAGAAGCGTCTGGAAACCATTCTGGAGGGCACCCAGCTGCTTAAAGTCAATTGCTGGGCTTCTGGAGTAACTGCTATCACTTCTTGATCTTCGGTTAAGGTCAAGTGTAGAGTAAATGCCGCATGTGATTTTCCAAGTAAAGCGAAAATTATTGAAAGTGTTCCCCCAATTTTTTATAAGTTAAATCAGAATTTGTGAAGCAATTATTGCTATGTACTGAGAATAAAGAGTGAGGTTACTGATATCCGGATTAAATAAAGTGAGAATTACTATAGGCCACCTTTTTCTAAAGGTAAAGGGGAAAGCAGTGCTAGAGGGCTCAGACACACTACATACCTAAGTAGATGTCAACAGCCTCAAAGGGAAAAGACTACAAACGAATCCTAGAATTTCAGCTAGAAGAAACAAGATTGTCTAGCCATTGTCTCCATTGTACAGATAAGACAATGAAGGCCAGGTTTTGGCACATCCCTGTGGTGAATGTCTTCTAGACAAGGGTTAAAGACAGAGCACAAGTGACATCAATGGCTTAGCAAGGTCACCTTAGCCATAATTTTTGGTCTTCATGGGTGCGGTCATTTATAGCTGAGGTGACATCATTCCTAGCAAATTTCAAATTCAAATTTCTCATTCCTGCCAAAATTCTTCTAGCCATTGGCTCTTCCTCCCCCTGACCTAAATTCCTCTTGTGGACCATTAGGATGAAGAAATGGGAGAGAAGGAAGCAGATACGGTAGTGTAGGGAGGGGGCTAATTCATACCTTTTTGGTTAAAATACATTACTGATGAGTGGTATGTACCACAAACCTTCTCTGAAGAGAAAGCCATTAACCATGCTTTTGTATAAAGCACCTCTGAACATATGAGCACATTTTCAAAACAAGTTAGAATGTTAAAATGATGGCTGCCTTACTCTTTAAGTTCACTGTATATGGGAAGGACCTCAGGGTGGCACACAAAAGCAAATGCTAGGATGGGAATTGCGTAGGCCGTCTGAAAAACAAAGACAACAACGCATGTGTAGCTTTTCAACACAGATGGCAATCCCAAGCCATCTCAGCTTATAAAATGAAGACCCAGCCGTTTTGGTAGGCTCATCACTTACCCGGGAGTTGAACACAAAGTATTTGGGTTGACACTTGTCATCACTGTGTGCTTCATACTCTACTCCACTGCCATGAAGAGAGCCCTTGGCCTGGTTCTCATCTAGCCCTGCAGGATTTTGGTGGGTGTAATCCATCATGAAGTTCACGCCATTAATCTCAGAGTTGTTAGGTAATATTACCATGTGCACTGGAAGTGTATTGTTGAATGTCAGATTTCCAACATTGTGATCCAGAACAGGCAGAGGGCAGGGTATTTGGAATTTCTTGTAAATCACCTAGGCCCAGCCATTAAAAAAAAAATTATCAGCTTTTTGAGGAGAACAGTGAAACAAAAATCCATTTATATAGCTTATGGGGTAGTGGTGAGGGGCCTCTGCTGAAGATTCCCTTTAGGCTAATAGACAATGGAGACTCTCTAGCCTCTGCTCTAAGGAAAGAGTTGGAAGGATGGTTGTCCCTGAGAATCAATAGGACAGTATTTTGCATGAATCTCTTCTAAGAATCATCCATATTCTTCTGTGATAAAGATGATCATTTCCTTGCTATATTTCATATCTTTCATTTCTTCAAATTAATATGGATTATCAAAAAATTTCCCATCTTCTTTTGCCTTTTTTGGGGAAATGCTGTATACATTTTGGCATCCAGGATATTACAGAAGTTTCCCTTTTTGGCAGGGAGTGGGGGCAATGGGGAGAAGGATCTCTTCTTTAATTCCACTGGGATTACCCTCTTTTCATGGGTGGAATGTGTAGGAGAAAATGGCTGACTGATGTAGACATGAATAATTCTATAGCTCATTGATTTCTGGGACTCTTCACCTCTTCCTCCACCTTTCTAAATACTAGATCATTGTCATGTTACTGCTTGAAGGGTTCCTTTTGTCCAAATATATATCCAGTGTGCTTAGAACATACTATTAGCAATGGCCTTGACATTCTAACTCAACTATTTTTAAAATCATGACTGTTCTTTTCTCATTCCAAATTAGAATATAAGAAAATGGCTTGTGATGCAAGAAGTATTTGATGCTAGTGAATTGCTTGAACAAAAATGAGGACACTAATTCAGGGACTATGTGTCTCATGCTCACCAACCTACAAGGATCATGTCAATAAATCACTTACCACACTGACAAAAAACACCATGCAGGTAAGAGAAAATCCACTGGTGTAACCAAGGTAACCTAAAAGTTAGCAGAGAAATTCTGTAAGGTGAATACAGTATCTACAATCGACTTACCTATTGGAATAGGAAATGAAAATAAAAACTAAAGATGACTTTACCTAAATTTTTAAGAAGAGAAAGTGGGAGAATGATTCCAAGAGACACAAATATGACGAGGTAGTTGCCATTGAGGTACCATTCTCTACAAGGGAAAGAGCGTCAAGAATATTAGGATCAGAAAAGACCAAGTAGAATCAGCCAAAGGATGTTGTAGAGAGAACATAAGACATACCCAGTATTTTCTTCAAGTCCCATGAATGCTCTGATTACTTCAGGTAGCTCATATTTAATGATAAAGAGGTAGCTTGACATTGCTAAAATGGAAAACGTGACAGCTTAGTGGTGCACATAGCACTAAAGTCACAGGCAAGTTGTGAGAAGTCCTGGCCTTTGGGACATTCAGTCTTCCCGTCAGATGTGCATCTGATCCCCTGAACAGAAAGAAAAGCCACCCGGTATATCTTGTACTGCTTCCGAGTTCTTTTCAAAAATAGGTATTTGGCCCTCTGGCTCTTGCACATGGACCTTTGCTGACAGTATCAATGCTGATTCTGTTTTTAATCCAGCTCTGAGGTTTTTAGTAAAGTTGTTCCATCAGTTAGACGTCATGATGGCCTGTACTAAGTGTGCCTGTTTTTGTGTCCATCATTTGGGCAGGGGCCTGGCAACAACAGGCATCGGCCAGAGGAGAGAGGGCAGAAGTGTAGGGCGGTGCTGTGTAGATTATATGTCACTCTGGCTTCCCCGGGTGGGCGCTAGTCTAGTCCTCTGTAACCTCCCTGATGGGCACCCAAAGCCTCAGACCACTAATTGTCTAAACTGGAGGCTGACTGGATTGATAAAAGAATGAAAGAAATGATAGCTTTCCCACTTTTGTCAGTGAATTTTCTCTTCTCTATATCCCAGTCTCCTCTTGACCAAATAAGAAATTATACCAAGTGGCAAAAGCTCTTGAGCATCTTGACAAATGATCCACGTGTGATCATGTACTGTTCTGAAAATCTGATATAATCTATAAACCCTCTCCCTGGAAAAAGATGTATGTATACATATGCATAACATATAATCTTGCCAAGTTATAGGGATTTATGCAACATCTTTTCTAAGTCCATCCACTCCGTGAAGTAGAATGCTAATTTGACACATGGTCCAGTAAATTAAAAATAAAATACATTTTGGGGCACCTGGGTGGCTCAGTCCGTTAAGCATCTGGCTTCTGCTCAGGTCATGATCTCATGGTTCATGGTTCTAGCCCCACATCCAGCTCTGTGCTGACAGCTCAGAGCCTGGAGCCTGCTTCAGATTCTGTGTCTGCCTCTATCTCTGCCCCTCCCCTGCTCACACTCTGTCTTGCTTTCAAAAGTAAATAAACATTGAAAACATTAAAAAATAAAAATACATTTTATTAACTTAAAAATAAAACTGACGGGTTTTGCATTGCTAAAAAAAAAAAAAGTGTGTGCTCCATCCTTCTGGTGAAGTTTTGCTCACAGACACGTAAAGCAGATTTCTAGGTTGCAAATTGTGCTATTAGTAGTTTCAAAATACTTAACCTCAAACAAGTAATAATGGTGATAATAACTCCCTGTGTTGTTTAGTACTGCACTTCACTCCATTTGATCAGCTGAAAAGCCTTGTAAATCAGCAAGATGTATGTTATCTTCATTCCACAGCTGAGGGCATAAAGGTTTGAAAGCTTAGATGACATACCCAAGATCACACAGATTGAAAACGACAGACCACATCCAAAATAGAAGATCCCCGATCCCCAGGCCAGTGTTTCTCTTCTATTGTGAAGTGAAATGATTTTTACAATACCTGATGTGTCTTCTGTAAATATTATTTGGTTAATCTTTACAAAGACCTTGGCTAAAGCTAAATCTTACGGTGCGTAAACAGAGGAGATATTTCTGATTAACTGGCTCAGTGAGGTACCATTCAATTTTAGAGCTATTAATTGCTGACTTTCAGTGATGTCACCACTGTTAATGTGTTTGGTCTTCGAAAATTTAGAATGATCCAGACCTGTCTGGGTAATGTCAACATTATTCTGCTAATGTTGAAACATCTGTGGTAAATGTTAATTTTTCAGGGGATTGAGAAAGTTAAATGTTCTAAATGTGGAGTTGCTAAATACAGAAATACAAGTGATTTCCCTTAGGCTAAAATAACTACTAATCACACAGAGTAACCAAAGTGAGAGCATTTTCAGGAATGGTATATGAAATTTTGTGTTAGCGCCTTAAAGCCATACTTCCCTCATGTGTGTGCATCTTGAGAGACCATTTTATAGTTTATTCCATTACTTAGTAGCTACACTTTGAGCCACAGATGTTGTGGTTGTCCCCCAACCCTTGGGGTTTAGGGCCAGATATGTGTCAGGGTATTTCAGTTATTCAGACAAATAAATTAGATCAGCTATGAGGTGATACTATGAAATGCTTGATGTTTTAAGTCTTGAAAAGGCTAAAAATTTGAACCAAATGTAAAGCGGTCTATTTGGTGGGAATGGGGAGCTTCTATGCTTGTGGCCCAAACCCAGTAAAATGAATGAAACAATCCTGGAATTCCTGCCAAATTCTACCCGGAGCTGTGATCTTAATATATACAAATATGAAAAGAAATAAATACAAATCACGAAGGTATGCCTGGATTTTATTTATCTGCTTACCGACTGTCCTTTAGCAGGAGAAGTTAGAATTGGATAAAGGTTACTAAAGGAATTGCTGAATTTGGGAAATCCTAGATAACTCCAGTGACTTTATTATTTTTCTTTTAATGAAAAAAACATTTTAATGTTTATTTTTGAGAAAGAGAGAGAGTGCAAGCAGGGGAGGGATAGATAGGGAGACACAGAATCTGAAGCAGGCTCCAGGCTCCAAGGTGTCAGCACAGAGCCCGATAAGGAGCTTGAACTCAGGCTTAACCAACTAAGCCACCCAGGCGCCCCTCCAGTGATTTTATTAAGAAGGGTTACCTCCTTGCAAGATTGCTGTGCAAATTTATTTATTGTAGCAATTGTTTGGATGGTTTCCAGTTTTTCACTATTACAGTGTCAATAAGGGATTCAGTAAACCAATTATGGTACATTTGTACAATGGAAAATTCAAAGCCATTAAAAAGAATATGCAAATACATTCAAGGCATATTGTCAGGTAAAGAAAAAAGGAAGCTGCAAATCCGTGTTATAAGATGATCCAATTTTAACAGTAACAATATACTTATTAAATTTTGCATAGAGAAATTACTGAAGTAGTTATTTCTAAGGGTGACTTATATAAACATCTCTATAATTTATGTATTTATGTCATGTTCCAGTTTTTCACAGTTAGTATGTATTTGTCTTATAATTATGCCCATTTAAAAAAAAAATCAGGAGGGCTCCAGTGACATTGAATCTGAGAACTGGGGAGGAAAGGATGTACTGAACCCTCATTATGTGCCATATGTTGTCTGATTTCATCCTCAAAATGACCTTGTGAGATGGAATAATACTCCCATTCTCATAGATGGACAAATTAGACTCACTGGAGTAAAGTCACAGTGGCAGAAACAGACTCACATTTGGGTGCATCAGACTCTAAAAGTCTATTCTCAATGGTTTTAAAATATTTTTTAAAAACAATAACATATCAGATATATATAAATGGGGGCACAAGGGAGCCCAGGGGAACTAGTACCTAATAATCTGGAGAAGTCATGGGAGCAAACAGAACGAGTGTGTGTGTGTGTGTGTGTGTGTGTGTGTGTGTGTGTGTGTGTGTTAGGGTGGCAGGCCTACGAAAGGGGAACTGAATATGGTTTGTTATGGTATGACAGGACATATAGAAGCTAGGTAGCTAGGTAGATATGGGGGTGATAGGAAAGGTGTCAGAAAAATAGGCAGATGAAGACCCTTCTATGTCAGACCAAGGAGTTTAAACTCTACCCTGAAAATAATGAGGGCATGCTAAAGAATTTTATGTGTGTGAGAAGCAACACTAGATTTGAATCTGATCTGGAGATCAGAGCAGGAGAAACTCAAGGCAGAAAGCCCAGTTAGAAGGCTAATGCAAGAGTCTGAGCAGAAACAATGATCACTTGAACTATGGGGGAGAGACTAGAAAGAGAGGAGAGCTTCACAAGGCAGGTAAGATAATAGACTGGACAGGAGGTGGTATTTGGACATTCAGGGTTAGGGAGAACGGGAGAAGTTTAGGATGATATGTGAGATTCCTGGCTTAAGAAACTGGATGTTGCTGGTATTCATTGAGAGAAGAAAGAAAAGAATAGAACGGCAGGTTTGGGGACAGGAGAGGTGAGGAAAGAAGTGCTGCTGTGTGATGATAGCTTCCAGGCCAAGCAAGAGGACATAGACAGTAGGACATAGGAAAATGGGTCTGGATGCCTTCTGGGGGTCAAAGACTCCACGGGACCAGTGAAGCTGGTGGGCAAACATATCACCTGGAACACTATTACAAATGCGTATTTCTAGGCTCTGGAAATTATAATTTAGTAGGAATTATAAGAATCTGTAGAACCAAGGATTTGTGGTTTTATCATAATGCTTCTGGTGTCTAGCCGAATTTCTGCTTTGGCACAATTTCTCGGGACACACTCCAATGGGCTGGTTCTGTACAGGCTATCTGAAGGATACCCCATACTTGGATATACCCCTCAGATACTTAATTTTCAGTTTGACGAAATAAACCCCATCATACGTAGGAAACCTCAACTGTTCCAACAATGAAGTAAGCACTAATGCTTTAATTTTTCTTAAGTAAAATTAAGGCCATGATAGCATTTGATATCAAGAGGTTTTGTTCTATACTTCTAGAATACATTTGGTGGGATCTTATATAATATTTTCTTAGATATTGTTATTTTTGATTAAGGAACAGTAAATCTACTTAACAATCTTCTTGTCTTTTAAATTTCTGAATGTAAAGCAGCTGTTTTTTTGTATTTAAAGTGCTTGTTCCTTGCTGTAAGAGTTTTCTTATTTATTGAACATTCTCTCGAAAGTGTAAGTGGTAGGGAAAGCTATGTGCCCTTACCTCCAATGTTCTGCATTGTAATGGAAACAAAAGCTCCGATTTTCCCAGGCCATCCAAATGCCTTTTCCCCTAGTTTTTCATAAATTAAAGACCCTATAATAAAAAATAAAACACTTTTTAAAAGGATTGTTTGTTTTTGTTTGAGAGAGAGAGGAAGAGGGGCAGAAGGAGAGAGAGAGAATATTAAGCAGGTTCCATGCACAGGGCTCGATCTCATGAATCGTGAGATCATGACCTGAGCTGAAATCAAGAGTCAGACGCTTAACCGACTGAGCCACCCAGGCGCCCCTAAAAGGATTGTTTTAATGACTAAAATATTTCTATAATTGCACACTGGAGTCTCAAATGTGTACATAAACACCACACAGAAATTATAAACCCAAAAGATGCAATCTCAAAAGCCAATACCAAATATGTTACATGTTCTCCAGACAAGAAGCAATGGCTTCATTCATCTTAGCTCTGTGCGGCACGTCAGAACTGTTATTTCTGTCATCCATCAAGGCTCCTTTTTTCTATTTGGCTTAAACCTGAGCCAGTTGCCTTTCACTTCCCTGAGCTGCCCAAATTACTAAAAACATTGAGAGGCCGTGTCATTGGGGTCAGAGAAAATGCAATGTGAAATTAACTAAAATCATCCTCCAGTTCTAGAGCTATCGACTGAAATACCTTTAACAAGAATCAAAATAGGACGTCTTGGACTTAAGGGGTAGCATACCTCCTTCCTTGGCGGTCTTTAATAAAAGGTGAACTGAGTACAGGGATAATATTGCTACCGCAAGCAGCATGATTCTAGGAAGGGAATAGAGAGTAGAAAATAAATGTCTATAATAAAGAAGACACAACTCATGTTAGATATTATTATAATAAATTATCACATGGGCCCTTGCAGTCATTAACCTTCCAAAAGTATGTGGATTGGGGGGAAGCTGAGAAATTCTTTTCAGAACTCTACACATACCCTTTCCTGTCACACAACGGGAATTTGCTATATTTTATGTGCTAAAACGTACCACCAGAAGTTCCTAACCTTTCCACTAGTGGAATCTGGTTTACAACTTAGATGCTGAATGTACAGCAAAATTAGCAAACACTATGCCTACTTACTCAGCATATGGGTATATGTACATCAGGTGTGTGTGATAGTCTCAGCCACATTTATAATTTAAGGGCTATTTGACGGCCTGGCTAAATTTTAATGTAAAATCTGGAAATACAGACACCAAAGCATGCAGAGTCTAAACTCCTCTACTGATCCTGCATGTTAGATGGCAAGATACTTGTGAGCCACAGCTCAGGCAATTGCCTGTAAAATAGAAAAAAAGAGAAGGAAGTATAGGGTGCAGGAAAATGCCTTTATATGTGTTCAGAAAGAATCCTTTCTGGTTCAGCCTCCTCCACATGTCCACAGGCACGTAGGGATTCTTATACAGTGATCAGTGTTTCTCCAAAAACAAGATTTGGAAAGCAGAAATAAGAGCATAGATAGAAGCACCTATATAATAAATAAAGGAACAATACTAACCTTTACCTAAAACCTAAAGAACAAAACAACAACAACAACAACAAAAAACCCTTATTCTTTATTTTACACAACAATAAACATTTTGCCACAATTGATCTAATTCTTTGGTATTTCCTGACGGAGTCAACTTTGCAAATGTACATTTGGGCCATGAATTTCAAGTGTTTCTAACTAGCTATATTGTGCTCTCGCTTTCCACAAAGTCTGTTTACCGGAACTGTAATCAATGACTTATTCGTAAATTTTTCCATATGCCCTGTGAACTTCCCTGTTTTTAAAGATGCAATTCAGATGGCATAATTTTGTTTCCTGGAAAAATAATGAGCATTCCCTGTATTCTAAACATATAATTGCTTTGGCCAAAAATACTAAAAGTAAAACCAATGAAATCCTGTGTCACTTGTTGAGAATTAAGGGAGACGGCTGCATTCAGTCTGTGCCACTTGGATACACAGAACATACCCCATCATGTATAACAGTTTAATTGCTCTGAACATCTTAATCTGTTAAATGTTGTTTAGGCCTGAAATGAGGCTGTCGGTTTTAAAAGTGGAATATTCTTCCTTGAAAATAATCTTGTGGCCCTAGGATCGGGGGAAGAGTTTCTTATTTCTGTTCATCAGTAAGCGATGATAACTTCTGATTGTAATGGCATGTGTAATTACTAAGGAGAAGGCAGTCTTAGAGATAGCATACATTACAGAAGTATACGACTATGTATACGAACACATCTCTAAGCCATTAAGATTCAGAGAATTAAAAAAAAACCCTTTATTTCAAACATGACATAAAGAGTGGTTGACATAAAAATCCATTCAGCTAAAAAATGTTATACCTAAAACAGGCCAAAGCACTAACACAATATAAATATTTATAGTCCTGCTGATCCTTAGCCCTCAAATAGCTGTGTGATTAGATAATCACAAATGATGTTCAAAACATAAATAGCATATATTTATATATAATATAAGCATTGCATTCTTAGACAGTTATTTAACGCCCTGGCATTGCATTAGGGGTGGCAATCTGCATTCACACGGATGCCTGACTAATATTAGACTTTATTCCTGTGAAGAATTTCACTACTGCCAACTGTGTCTTGGAAAATACCAGGCTGTACGTAAGGTACACAAACACCTGTGGCCGTCTGTCATAGATGATGTGATATCCATCCTCCAGGTCAGCTATGTGGCGCTGCTGTCCTTAGGCAGCATTTGACCAAGTACATAGGTCTAGGAATACATTTTGGCTACTCTGCAAATATTTCTATGCCAAGCACTATGCTAGGTCTTGGGGATACAGACATCTGGTGGGTGAAAACAGACAATGGCTCGATCCTCTGGAGATTATAGTCTGGCAAGGAAGAAGATAGACACTAACCAAATATATCAGACAACTGCACTAAAATATTAAAACTGTGGGGAGTGTTTGTCCCAGTCATGGAAGTCAGGGAAGGTATCGATGAGGGGGAGGGGGAGATGTGCTATGAGGAGTTAACTAGATGAGGAAGAAAGGGAAAAGGATACTAGAACCATGTGCAAAGGCCCTGTGGTGAGAAGGAATATGGCAACTTCTGGGATGGAGAGAAGGCCAGTGTGCCCATCGTATCAGGCATTTAGGGGGCGTAGGGGATGGGGCACAAGAAGAGATCGGAGCATGCAGGGATCTGTAGGCCTGGATTGGAATGGGATCTTTCCTAAGAGTGTGATAAAGCCAGATCTGCTTCTGGGAAAGATCTTTTTACGGTGAATCACTTTGTGAATTGCTTTCTACGGACTGGTAGGGCTGTTCCAGCACCCTGGGTGGTTGAGCACATATACTTTCTGCCATTTGGTTAGGGGCAGTTGGTTGAACAAGCACCAGGATGAGTATGCTCTGATCATTCCTCAGGTTGCTGTTCTATCTATAAGCCCAAGAATATGCTAATACTTTCTCAGAGCATTATTGTTCACAAAGATCAGACTTGAGGTTGTTACCTGAAAGAACACCAGGTGTGCATGGGCTTTGAACCGAATACTTACATAAAAAGTATGATCCCCGTGTTGGCCATGGCGTAGGAGAGGCCCAAGATCCCACTTCCCATGATAGCATTACTCAGGTTGAATGAAGACATTCCAAAGGAGGTGGTTCCAGGATGCTTAAAGAAAAAGGGGCACGTTTGAAGCAAATATTTGCCAAAAGGGTGACCTCTTTCAAATTATTCTTATTCTCACATTATCTTTGCTGGAGAAGATTATGGTTCAAAATTGAAGACTAAGATAAAATCACAGTGAACAAAAGCTGTTACTTCAGTAAAAGCATGTAATTTTCAATGGAATGGAATGCTTGGTTTTAGCAAGGGTCTCAGTAAAAATAAAAAATACAGGCTGAGTAACATAAAGAAAGGAAAGCATGTATGATTGCAGACTACATTTGGGTTAGAATGATTTCTCCAAAAAACAAATGAATTTCATAAATGATTTATGTAGCCATATGGCGAACAGGAAAAACAAGTCCTTATTCCAGTAAGGGCCTGAATAAACAGAGAATGTGCTGATCAAGGCTTGGAAAATTTCAGTCACATTGTTTTCCCACAGAGACCTAGGTAGATCAGACACCCTCAAGTCCTGTTTACTGCCTGAAAGCAGAGATTCACTTACATGTTCATCATCGTAATCTGCCAGCTTCTTTTCCCCCAAAAATCCATTTGTCAGGAATTTCTGACTTTCAGCATCTTCGTTAGTAAATTGACTGAACGCACATAAAAAAAAGAAATAAAGTAAAAACATCTAAGTAAATGCTCTGAATTGTATTTGTTTCGGGTGACCTAAGTAACTGGATCAGGGAGGAAAAACAAGGCGCTGAAACCTTTTCCCCCCTTCTCTTCCTTGTCTTCCTTCCCCCCTTCTCTTCATATCAGTGGTCTTCCCAGACCAGCAACTGCCCTCCACTTATGAATGTCCTTTGGGAAGGAGAGACGAAGTTAGGAAAGGAGAAAATTTTTTCAGTTGGCATCTTCTTTTAAGCCACATTTCTTCTTCCCACATTAACTCTGCAAGAAAGAGAATGACAGCTAACGCGGTTTCCATTTAGGGCCCTCACAAAGAGAGGGTACCGGAGCAGTGACTGAGTTTTCTCAACTCCTGCCCCACTATAATCAGATGATTCTCTCAATTCAGTAGATATTTGCTAAGGGCCTAGGCCTGTGATCTTCAACTCAGTCGATGCTCGAATATCCCTGTGAGAGGAACTTGCACGCCCCTACTCTGAGGATGAGGTGACCATGGCTCAGAAAAGGGAAGTACCATGCCTACACCCACTAGGCTCCAAGTCTAGGGTCTTCCATGGCGCCCTGCAGCCCCAGGCAGGGCCCTGTAGCTGGTATTTTTTTCCTTTTTTTTTTTTTGCTCCACCTGTGTATTCACCTATCCCGTGCTGGAATGTAGTTCAATGGTAGCTCGGTGTCGTGTTTGGTTTTTGTGTCTGAGTGTGAGGATTTTAACTGCTCTGGAAATACATTTGGCTTATTAGACGATGAGAAAGGAAGAAAAGCATTAAAGACACCCATGAAATTGGAAGAGCCGGGAAGGAAGCAGGACCTTAAAATGTCACGATCTGTGAACACCGTGGTGATTGTGGGCTACTTGGGCAGAGGCTGGCAACTGCACATTGCCTTCCTGTACAGGTCCCACAGTTGTCTGCCAGGGGTTTTGAGGATATAGATCTACTACCACCACGTTTCCAAAAGGCTTGACTAATAATTATAGGCGATCTGTACAAGTTATCCTTTGTAATAGAAGCTAATCCTGAAAATATCTTGCGAGCAAGAGGGACAACCAGGTTCCTTTTTGAGAATGTGGAACAACGTAAAGTGTATGCAGGACCAGCTGACAAAATTACTAAGCTTTATGTGCTTTTCCAGATGCTTCCCGTGCACAAGTTAGGAACATTTCCTGGCATCCTCCTATTTCTTATAGGGAGCGTCGTGCCCTCAGATGCTGCTTTCTTTCCTCCCCGCACTAACCCCCACAACCCCCTGCTCCCTTTTGGTGCTTTATTTCAATCGTCGGTAGTTAATATACTTGCTGCGTGGAGACTGGTACATAACGCTCATAGTTGGAAACAGACAATAAGATGAAATGGAGCCTAAAGCAGGCCTAAGGATTATAAAGCAAAAGTGTCATCTAGATTTAAACTCTGGAATGCCAACATTCTTTTTTTTTTTCTTTTTTTTTTTTTTTTTTACCTTAATCAATACATTAGAATCCTTTAGTCCAGGAGTAGTTTTTACAATGTAAAATGTAAAAGTAAGTAAGAGTTTCCTTCTTGAGTCGTTCGTAAGTTTTTATTTTGGCATGTGATGAATTATAATAACACATGACAATATTGGATAAAATATATGAGAAATGTTTTGAACGTCTTAAATGTTTTGATACTGAACCCAGCCTGTATTGAAAACATAAGTATAATGATGTCAAATAAATGAATTGTGAACTTTTGGGAAATTAAACGTATTTAGGGGAACAATCCAAACCAAATGTAAGCAAAACCCATCTTTTAAGAGTGATTGTAAAATTGCAAAATGATGACCCGTGTTTGAGTCAGGAGTTAAAAGCTAAGGCACTGTAAGTGGCCCAGAACACTCTATACACTTTTAACAAAAGCATTCCTGCTCTTTCCATTATGGCTTTCAGAGCCCAAATCGAATGACCCTGTAGGACTGTTCTCGGGCGGGCATCCCCTTCAGCTCGGCCACCTCTGCAGAGATCACATCTGTGCTCATCTTTCTCAGAAACGAGAGCCATCAGAGTTGATCAGTTTACTAAGGGTGATGAAGTGGAGGACAAAGAAACAAGGTTTACTGAGTATCAGCGATCTTTCAGGTATTCACTTCACCCCGAGAATGGTAGGTGCTGGTTTGTCATTCTGCATTTTTCACTGAGGCTTCCGGAAGATACATATCGTCTCCAAACTCAGATATCCACTCTACAGATTCCAGAGCCCTGTGTTCTGCCACATCATGCATTCTCAAGGATTGCTCAACCTAGAAAACACCACGATTTGCATGTCTGTGGCCTCTCTGGTCCAACAGCGTGAAAGTTTACTCCACTGGCTCCATGGAGGAAGAACAGTGCTTCCTCCTGCGGCCTTTCCTGGATGTTGTGAAATGAAGTGAGCTGTCCTTGTCTAAGGATATTCTCTACCTCAACCCGAGATTTGGTCAAAAATTTCCTTCTAAGTGTCTTAAGTCGTGCATCATTCATGTTATATACCATACGGTGAGGAGTTAGTTTACTTCATCAAATGGCTGTTGTGCACCTATCACATTCCAGGCCGTGTGATTTGTGCTGGGGCCACAGAAGCCATTAGCCTGTTGTAGCAGTATAATGACGAGAGAGGGCACACAAAGGAGCAGGTAGTCACTTCCACCTCCGGACTTCATAAGAGTTCTGACTTTGAGCTGTGCCTTGAAGGATGAATGGTATCAATAGAGAGAAAGGGGCAGGTAGGTGGGTGACACTGAAAGAGGATATTCCAGGCAGATGGAGCAGAATGAGTGAAGGCACAGGGAACTGGGAGTGGCTCAACAAGGCTTCCCTACAAAAAGGGAGCAGAGCAAGAGATGAACAGGAGAGCTAGGCGAGCGACAGATCATTGCCAAGCAACGTGTAGCCCAATCTTTGTCTTATAGCTAATGGGGAGCCACTGAAAGGCTTTACCGAGGGATGGAACAGGAGTCCCTTGGCAACTGTAAAAGATTACTTTTGCAGGGATGTGAAGAGCTAGTTGGGGGAGAGCAAACTGTAAGACAGGGAGACCAACCTGCCTGTTTTAATAGGCGACAGATAAGGACCTAAAGTGAGATGGCAGTAGAATGGGTACACAGAAGTGGGTGGATTTCAAGTATTCAAAGAGGTGGAACCAACTGACCACAATCAAACATTGGATGTGTGGTTTGAGGGAAGGGACAACTCAGGGTTGTTAATCGGGGTCTTCAGATTGTGTTGCTGTATGATAGTGGTGACTTTCACTGTGGTGGGGACTCCTGGAGGAGGAGCAGGTTTGGAAGAGAATTATAGGAGTTCAATATTAGACATTACAAGTTTGACTTTATACATGAGGCGGTTCTGACATGTGAGACACCCCGTACAGATGTGCAGCACACAGTTGGGTATAACGATCTGAAAGGAAGTGGAGATGTCTAACAGGCCCAAGACGTGGCATGCGTTCAGTGGGTGAGACCGTGATAGTTGTGAATGAGCTTGCTCACAGGACACTTTTAGTGACCAAAGAATCCCTACAGAATTCTGGAGACGCAGCAGCATTTAAGGGGCAGTCAAAGGAAGAGGGATCAGAGAAAATAGTCCAAGAGGTAAAAGAAATGGTAGGCTAATATAACTGGAAGTATCCTATATTAATGACACAAGAATGCTATAACTTCAATTCTAAATTAGTCACACACAGTCTAAATCAGAGACACAGAATAATGATGTAATAATGAATACTTTAGGATCAGAAAGTTGATGTGTTAACATCGATGTCATTGTTATCTCTCAAATAGGTAATGAATTGAAAAACATTATTTCTCACATCCACAAACCTCTCATTTTTCCATGGAACCTGGTCATCTTTAACCCCATACCTGCTCATTGCTGCCTTTTCTAAATTTCCCATCCCAGTGTAGCCATCTTGAACACTTTCTCCACTGATGCTCTCATCATCAGGTTCGATGTTGACATTTCTCAGTTCCATGGGATCCATTTCAGCTGTCAGCGCTTCTTGTCCACACACAAGCTCCTTCAGTGTAAACAGTAGGCTGTACCTTCAGCTTAAGGTTCTTCCTCTTTGGGCTGATGTTCAGAACACTCTGTTCTGTGAGCGGAACACAAAATAAACCATTGTAATTTTCTTTGACTAGATAAATGAATATAGAATCACCTACTTTGTGTATGGTCTCTATAAAAACATGGAAAGAAAGTAAACTCCTGAAACTGTCATATAAATATGTCTGGCAAGTTTCCTTTACCCAATACAAAAAAGGGAAAATCAAAGAGAAGAAGGAAAATCATTAATAAATTGCTCAATCAGCAGATATTTATAGAGTGCCTATGTATATCAACATGGCAAGTGTTTTACTATTCACTGTGGGAAGAAAAAAAATAACACCTGGCTGTGATCTTGAAGAAGCTTTTCTGTTTGTAAGCAAATTGCATGGTTTAAAAGAAAGGAAAAGTGAATTGTTGACAAAGACTTAACAAAGCAGAATCTAATGGTCTGCTTGAATTTGCTAATTGGGCATGAAAGAATTAACATCACCAAAATGCTTGATAACAGGCAACACAGGATAGGAGGATCATGCTAAGGGAGCTGCTTTCCAGGCACTTGGATCATGAAGCCAAGATCTTTGAGTAAGCATCAGTCAACGTCCATATAAAAATTAAAATGCATTTTAACAACAAAGAGACTCAGCTTTTAGGTTCTACTCTGCCTTTAATGCTTTGAATCCCAGCACTTTTCTTTTCTTTTTTTTTACCTCATTTTCATAGTAACATAAAAAGGGGTGGACTGGCATTGTGTTTAAAAAAAAAAACAAAAAACTGTGAATCCATCATATGTTGTTGACACAATTTCTTAAGTTTTTACTATTAGAATCAGTCCATTCTTTAACTGTTATAGTGGGAGAAATACTATCACTCTTGGAAGGTGTTCTCAAATGTGCACTACCTGTTTGGTAAGAAAATCCTGAGCACAGAAACTAACATAAAAATTTCTCTAACTCATGAAATCCACAAGTCCCCTGACAGATATAAAACAACCACATGGAAATGCCTCTGCAATCCAGTGAGCTAGTAGCACATCTGTGGAAGGAACACTTGACGAGTTCACAACCCTAAATTACAAAAGCCACATGAAAACTCAGGAAGAACATCAGTAAGCATGAGATATAAGATTCATACTTAAGTAACTAGAGATGGCAAAGCAATTTACTTATTTCTTTTTTAATTAAAAAAAATTGTTTTTCATGTTTATTTTTGAGAGAGACAGAGAGACAGAGCACGAGCAGGGAAGGGACAGAGAGAGAAGGAGACACAGAATCCGAAGCAGGCTCCAGGCTCTGAGCTGTCAGCACAGAACCCAATGTGGGGCTCAAACTCATAGACCATGAGATCAGGACCTGAGCCGAAAGTCGGACGCTCAACTGACTGAGCCACCCAGGCGCCCTGAGATGGCAAAGCAACTTAAAAGAGACTTTACAACATAATAAAAAGTAATAGGAAGATTCAAAATAAGAAACAAAATTCATAAAATAAGAACATTGTAAAAGATCAGGCTTATTTGAAAAAGAGCTGAAAAGGAATTCTTAAAAAAAAAAAAAAAGTCATTGAAATAAAGAGAACTCAGCTGAAGGGAGAGTCATGAAACTGGAAGATAGGTCCATGGAAATCACTCAAATTATATCACAAATAGGTAAAGAAAGACAAATACAAAGTTAAGAGACATGGTGGGGGGAAGCAAGAATAAGAAATTTAACATATTCTTTTTTAAAAATTTTTTTTCAACGTTTATTTATTTTTGAGACAGAGAGAGACAGAACATGAACGGGGAGAGGGTCAGAGAGAGAGGGAGACACAGAATCAGAAGCAGGCCTCAAACTCACGGACCGTGAGATCAGGACCTGAGCCGAAGTCAGACGCTCAACCGACTGAGCCACCCAGTTGCCCCGAAATTTAACATATTCTAATAACCCTCCTAATATGAGAAACATGTAAGGCCAGGGAGAAACAAAATAGAAAGACATAATGGCAGAGAATTGTCCAGAACCAAAAAAAAGATAGTAGCTCTCAGGATTAAGAAAAAAAAAAAAACATATAGTGTATGTATTTTAAGTAGAAGGAATAAAAACGAATATATTCATGAACATGAGGTTGTGTGTGTGTGTGTGTGTGTGTATAATAACAAATGAAAAATTATAAAAAACTATAAAAGTCAAAGAATGGAAGACATGCGTATGGTTAAAGAAAAAAATAGAAACTTGTGTTAAATGAGTAAAAAATTTTCTCACCCATCACACAGACCAGTTTCGCTTGAGAGCAAGAACCATTAATGACCGTTTCTATTTTTAGTTCTTTATATAAAGTTAGTCCTTCTAAATTATTCACTAAAACCTCTGAGATGGTTTATCAATTCTAGACTCGTGCACATGACAGATGAGGAAATTAGTGTACTTCTTTCTATCCATCCTCTCACACACTTCTAATTGTTCTGGTTAATGAAATGCTTTTTATGATATTGAGATTCATAATACTTTCATATTATTCTGTAAAACAACTAAGTCTCGTAATTTTCTGTAGGTTGTTTTGAACACTAAAAACCAACAATCAGCATTTACAACATTATGATTGTGTTAATACTATGCTCCAAAGAACCAGTGGTATATTTGACAGCATAATAAATGATATAGAAGTCCTCTGTGATTAAAACTTTGAAAGTGAATTTTTCATCACTGTTACTTTCTGAATGGTCTCCTCCTCCACACTTGGGGTCTCACTCAGCTGCCAATGTCCTCTGAACACCATTCTATCTTCTTTCTTCAGTTCATTTTGCATTGTGCTGGAATCCACCTTGATTGACTCCTCTTACACAGTGTGTCCATGTTTGTAAACAGAATTTCTGAGTTGTTTCACATTGGAAAAATGACTTGGCTTTGCCCTCAGACTTGGTCTGAAGAAGTATTAAGTAGAAAAACAGTTTATTTTGTTAAGTTTTTATTTAAATTCCAGTGAGTTAACCTACAGTGTAAATATTAGTTTCAGGTGCAGAATTTAGTGATTCAACACTTCCATACAATACCTGGTGCTCATCACAAGTGCACTCCTTTATCCCCATCACCTGTTTCACCCATGCCCCCACCACTTCTGCTCTGATAACCATCAGTTTGTTCTCTATAGTTAAGTCTGTTCCTTCGTTTGCTTTCTCCTCTTTTTCCTCCTTTGCTCGTTTGTTTTGTTTCTTAAATTCCACATGTGAGTGAAATCATGTGACTTTCTCTGACTGACTTATTTCTCTTAGCATGATACTCCCTAGCTCCCTCCATGTCCTTGCAAATGACAAGATTTCATTCTTTTTATGGCTGAGTAGTATTCTATTGTATAACACACATTACTTTTAAGCTATATCTATTTTATTTATTTTTAATTTAATTTTTTAATGTTTATTTTGAGAGAGAGAGAGAGACAGATAGAGTGCAAGTAGGTAAGGGGCAGAGAGAGGAGACACAGAATCTGAAGCAGGCTCCAGGCTCCAAGGTGTCAGCACAGAGCCCATAGCAGGGCTCGAACCCACAAACTGTGAGATCATGACCTGAGCCACAGTCAGATGTCCAACCGACTGAGCCACCCAGGCGCCCCCTATTTTACTTTTTGACCTGTCCACTAACTATTTTTCACAGTCATGTTTTGAGTTTATAATAACTTGGTTTTGAACTTCTCCCTCTTTTTTTCATCCTATCTTTTTATGTTTGTTTTGCAGATGCAATATTTCCTCAAATCTTTCTAAGGACGTTGATTGGAAGTTTTCAAAAGCTTCTTTTGCTCCTTACATTTATGTATTTTTTTTTTCTGGAGTTAATTCTGTTTGTTCAACTTGGTCCTTCTCTTGCTTGCTGGTTTTCCTTAAATTCTTAGTGACCTTAGGTTGTCTATCTTTGTGAATGAAGGGGACATGGGTTAACTTAGGTAGTACTTGAGGTTGCTCTTAAATCTTGCAGGTTTTGGGGCACCTGGGTGGCGCAGTCGGTTAAGCGTCCGACTTCAGCCAGGTCACGATCTCGTGGTCTGTGAGTTCGAGCCCCACGTCAGACTCTGGGCTGATGGCTCAGAGCCTGGAGCCTGTTTCCGACTCTGTGTCTCCCTCTCTCTCTGCCCCTCCCCCGTTCATGCTCTGTCTCTCTCTGTCCCAAAAATAAATAAAAAACGTTGAAAAAAAAATTAAAAAAAATCTTGCAGGTTTCATCGATGGGTTGCTCTCTTGTAGGTCCTGTAAGTGGCTTCTCTGCAGATGTCTGTGTATGGAGCATCCCCTGAGAACCCCACTCCCAGACACGGGGGGCACTCTAGGAGAGGTTTCTGTGGGAGCAAAATGCTGTCATGTGTTTTCCTCGTGGATAGAGCTTCCATTCCTGCTTGTAACTCCTCTCTGTCTGCTGTGGAGGCCCTAGTGTCTTCTGTAAAGGCCCTAGATCACAGCCTTATCCTTTGAGCGAAGGCGGCAGCCCAAATGGGGTAAGATGTCCAGATTGAGGTTCCTTGGTGACCCCCTGGTCAGTGGTTGCCAGTGATCCACACCTTCTCTTCGTGTACGTTGATTTAACTTGGAGCTGCTGCCAGGCTTATTCTGGGGAAAAAAAGCCCACATACCTTGGTCTACCCTGGCTTCCTTCTCTCTTTCACAGACTTTTCCAGTGAAAAATATCTGCTCTCTGCCTTTGAAGAATGCTTCCAAACTTGTGTTTATTAATGACACTGATATTTTTTGGAACTTCTTGGTTTTTTCTTTTAAACAGTATTTTGCTTAACACTTCGTTGCTTAAATTTCTCAACATTAGGTCCTAAACCCCCCAGTCTTCCAATCTACTCGCAAGACTTCATATCCCAAGGACTGCTCAAGTGACATCCTTATCCAGGCCTCTCTTCTCTCCAGGTGCACATGTCCAGTGTCCTAACTGATGTATATACTTGGATATCTCAAAGGCAGTTTAAATTCCATGTGACCCAAATCTAACTTGTAACAGTGTCCTCTTCTTCCGATGTTTCCTAACCAGAGAATATCGTTACCATTTATCAAGTTACTCAAACTGGAAGCATGAGTCTTCTCTTAAAATTTTCCTACCTTACCCCCACATCCGGTCCTTTATAAAGTCTGGTTGATTTTACACCTAGTCAGAGTATTTCTCAAGTTAGTCTACTACTGTCTATTTCTGCCTCCATCAGTCGTGGCCAAGCTACCATCATTTCTTCTGCTGTCAACTGTAACAGTCCTAATCCCTGTCCTTGAACCCTCTCTTGCCTCTCTTCTCCGGCAATTTGCTTTTCACACAAAAAACGAGAGTGACCTTTTAAAAACAAAACCTGGATCATATTTACTTGCTTAAAACCCTTTCCTGTCCTCCCCTTGTTCTTAGGAGAAAATCTAAATTCTCAACATGGTTCTACAGGGTTCACCCTCTTTTCTGGTTCCCTCTCCTCCCCACCTCACTGTTCTAGCTTCATTAGCCCTGGTGCAGTTGCAGGAACTCAACAGGTTCTCTACCGCCTCAGGCTGTTTGCACAGCTGAGTCACGGTACCTGGAATGCACTGTATTCTGTGCTTTAGTCAACCCCTCTAGGGGGTTCCCAGAATATATGTGGCAGTAGGCCTGGGGGCTTCAGTTAAATTCCATTTCATTGCATATTTATTCAAAGGAACCTCACTGATTTTATTCATATTAAGCTAACCTGATATAAAAAAGTATATAAAATGTGGCAGTACTTACCACATGCCGACACTGTTATAGAGCTTCATATCTATTAACAAGGATCAGAAACTCTGGCTCTGATGATAAATATAACGTGGTATAAATCTTGGCCGAATTAACTAACTTCTGACATTTCCGTCTTCCCGTATGTAAAATGAGGGTAATATTATTTACCACAAAGCAGTGCTATCAGGATTTAGGAGATATCATGCTCATCAAAGTTTGGCACGGAGTAGCAGTAAATTCCTGTTCTTTCTTTTAATAATCAGAATTTAATTGCTATTTTTATCAGCATGCCAACATATATAGCATCTTACATGTATATCTACAGTTTTCATAAAAGAGGACTTTAGAGTTCTCCAAACTCAGAAAAAATGTAAGCAAGGTAGGTATCCTTAAAAATATGGGAATCGAGACTTAATCTCATGCTGTTTGTACCATATATAAATCATTACATTCTCTTTTGAAGATGACATAATATAGCCCATGAAGTATGAATTAGTGGTTTAAGATCTTGGCCCCTAATCCTGATTTTGGTCCTGGCGAAGGGATATCTTCTCATAAAAGCTGGGACACATCTTCCTATCTCATATCTTTAGCTCTAAAGATTGTATGACTGGCCACTCAAGGAAACAGCCAAGAGCAAAATTTAAAAAGAATTAGAACATGAGAAACTAAATATTCTGCATCATGTGCCTGTAGCAGAAAGTACATACTTTGAAACACTCAGCGCATAATTATTAAAATTTACTAACATGATTATACTTCAGTGTGGAAGTATTTTACAGATGGTATTTATTCATTCAACAAATATTGAGAATGAAATGTGGGCCAGAAACTCTGAAAGATAAAGCACGAATAAGACAGAATTGCTGTAGCTGATGAACTGTTTAGTAGAAAAAAACAGATTTTGAACTATTAAAACATAATTTACATTTTCACTTTTTCTCTAAATAGCTACTTCTCGAACAATCAATGAATCATTGCATGGGCAGACCAGAAAAGAATGATGTTGGCATACACCTTGATTGAAAAATATAATATATGTAATATACTATATACGGTACATTATATGTGACATTAAAATAGAATAAAATGTTCATAGACACAGATTCTCCTGCCCCCATCTCAGTACACAGCACTGTCATTAACCCAACTGCTCACAGGAAGAATCTGGCTATAGGTATTGACACCTCTCATTCTCTATCCTGAATCTTTCTATCCATGTCCAATCTATCACCAAGTCCTATCAGTCCTTCTTTCAAAATTAAAAAAAAAAAACAAAACGATTTTTTTCATTACTCTTTAGAATCAAGTCAAATTTCCTACTACGTTACAGAGATCTCCCTACTTGAACACACATGTTGCTCTTTAGGCCCAAACTGAACGGCACCTCCCTTCACTCCCTGGGCCTTTTTCATTTCTCCTTGCCACCTCGGGACCTTTTAACATGCTGTTCTTTCCACCTGGAATGTTCTTTCCCACATTCTTAAACCCAGGTGTCTCCCGAAGTTAAAAGAATCTGGAAATCTTTAAATGTGGTCAGAGAGGCCTGCCATCTAAACTAGACCCCGGTGGGGGAGGGGGTGGTCATCTGCATTGTTGCTTCACTCATTCGTGAAGATACAAAATCAGAACTGGAAACGAAGGTATTTAGGATACTATTACTATTAGAAGGCTTTGTTTTTTCACATTTATTAAGTGCTATCTTAAATGTCATCATAGCTGATTCCTTATGTCCAAATTCTAGTTACTAAACATTGTGCCTTGTTTGAATAGGTGCCCAAAAAATGCAGGCTGGAAGATTCTCAGAAAAGCAAACTTGTGTGTTACTTATGTAGTTCAACGTCAAAGAAAGACCTCAAATCTGGGAAGCCAAACTGTCCTTGAGTCAAGAGGCAAAAGTTATGACCTTTCCTAGTGACTGTAAACATTTATTTTACCTGATAAGGGAAAGGGAAAAGGAAGCTAGCACTGGCAGAGCATTTCCCACCATCCAGTCTGTCTAGTCTTTCATGCCAAGTTCTGATGAATCTACCCTGAAATCTAGGTTTAGGTAGCAGATAGCCTGACATCTCATTTACCCTTTGGTTGAGCAACTGGGAAGTAGCTGGTCATACAACTTCTAAGAGCCAAATGATCTTTGCATCCAAGCAATGGACTTAAATCCACACCCCAAATGTACCTTAGGTAAATGAATACAGCGTTAACAATGGAGTCAATCTAACATTACCTTTATATTAGATTCTTTTAAACAGTTTCCCCAACGGTGTCTTTCTGGTCACATATTGAGAGTCAGATGGCTTGTTAGTCTGTGGCATGATTTTTCACAGAAATTAGCTTCCACAAAAGCATTTGGTATCATTCAGTCTGAGGTACCTCTTAGAAAAGAAACTGCCAATGGCAGCAAAACTGTTTACTTGACTACTTCTATTGCTGGTGCTAATATTTTAACATTTCCATTCCTTTCCTCTACTCAGCCATACCTTAGAAATAGTACCTGGGGAGAACTAGAAAAGTTAAAAGAAATAACCCTATGTTGAGATCTTTTCCTTTTGTAAGAAGATTAAATGCTTGCTGATATAAGCATAAAGCAGTCATTTGAATCATATAAAGGACAATTCATAAAATGTGAATATGTTAAATGTTATTTTCTTATATTTTATAAGCAAAATAGCATTTCTAGCTCTGTTCTTAGATGGTAACAGAGGTTCTCTATCATCTTAAACATGAAGAAGCCTCTTATATTTGTGCATAAGTTTCAGTTCCTATTTCCTCAAACAGTAGTTTCCAGAAATGTAGAAAGATCTGTCCCATATGATATATCAGAGTGAATTCTGTATGCTTCATGTATTAAAGCATGATATTTCAGAACCTGAATTGTGGATGCAATAAATTCTAAGATGTCAACATGCTTTATAATAGATACTAGATTACCCTCAGAGGTACTTTTTTAAAATAATTTATTTTACTTTTTCTAAAGCAAATCATATTAAAACATGGTTATAGAAAACACAAGAATTTAGTCCTCAAAACTGCATTTCTCAGTACTTAAATCTTACTGATATACTTCATAGGAGTAGAAAAATAAAGACTTTCAAGAAAATCCAAAAATATCACCTAAATATAAATCTGAACAACTGGAGGGTCTTGGCCTATAAAATAAATGGTAGTCTTTTCTAGAAAACACACCTAAATTTCTTCAGTGTGTCAAAAATCAAACTTTCAGCCAACTGACCATGAATGTGATATATATCATCAGTTTAAATACTTTTTTCAATGAGTTAGGAAACACTCTTTGCTACCACCTGGGAATTTAGGTGAGACCCTTACTTTATGTTCAGCAAGATACCCAAAATATGCAGATACTTAAACCCATGGAGAATTTCCCCCATCTGATTGATAAATTTGAGGAATATAGCTTTATTTTTAGATAATTGATTCTAGTCCTTCAAAACCTAAAGCTATGTTTCTATTCTTATTCTCATATATATTCTTATATTCTATTCACTTTTCCAGTTTCTTTTAGTAAATTTGCTCTAAAAATACTCCTTCATTAAAATGGACACATAAGGGGGCGCCTGGGTGGCGCAGTCGGTTAAGCTTCCGACTTCAGCCAGGTCACTATCTCGCGGTCCGTGAGTTCGAGCCCCGCGTCAGGCTCTGGGCTGATGGCTCGGAGCCTGGAGCCTGTTTCCGATTCTGTGTCTCCCTCTCTCTCTGCCCCTCCCCTGTTCATGCTCTGTCTCTCTCTGTCCCAAAAATAAAAAATAAAAAACGTTGAAAAAAAAAATTAAAAAAAAAATAAATAAAATGGACACATAAGCAGCAAGGTAAAACACAACTGTGTCTTTTGCATTTACCAATGGTGCAGCCCAAACTCTTAGCCATTGATACCTGCTGCAGTCATGGGATGTTCCTCCTTTCATTGGTTTTTGTGGGCATTTTTGTTTTCAAGACAAGGAAAATCTTTAATGTTATAGCATTTGGAATGTACTTCTAAAACCTTATAATTTTACTAAGACAAATTAAGTCAACTCTTTACTCAGTGGTTAACCAGGAGATGTAAATAACTAAATACTTGTTACCTAACCCTTTTTTCTCTTTTCTATTATCCACTGTCCTAATTTTATGCTCAAACCTAAAATTATCTGCAAAAGAAAGCTGCAGTCAAGATGTGGGTAAATAATTCCAATTTTATCTTTTTTAAATGAGAAAAGAATTGCCCAAGTACTATTTTCAAACATTTGATTTGTAATAAATAATCAACACCATAAAAAGAAGAAGGGAAGCATTATCTTAACACTGCAACTATTCATGTAAAAAGAACTTTACCTTAATTATTTATCCAGTCCTGTGCGATCTTTCTGGAATTGTTTGAAATGGCAGACCCCTGCGACAGTGTTGACTTATATGAACCTTTGGGGCTCTAGACAATGATTTAAAGACCAGTGGGCGTGAATGAGACAGGCCAATCAGACCACCACCACCTTGCCCCAATGTCTCCCTCTGTCCAACTTGCGTCAGCTCTCAAAAAAAAAAAAAAAAAAAAAAAAGAGGCAGCTAACTCAGTTGACTGTTGTACATTTGGATTAAACATCAGTTACACCAATTTCTATTTGTTTGTAGAATTTTGGCTTTTATACAGCAAAATACTCATTTACTGAAAGTTTTATCTTGACTGCTCTCATTCTGTATGAAGATGATATAAGTTGGTAGATAAAGCTTTTGGAAAATTGATGTTTCTAGGTGTATGAACTGAAGCCAAAGCATAATAATACAATAATAATAGTTATGGAGTCTGATTGTTGACTGAAGCATTATAATCAGAATGCATAGAAAATATTAGGTATAGGGGATATATATTCAAATATATTTGAATTTCTGGCTTATTCGGAGGAAATTTTATAGAATGACAGACACTTCCAAATGGCACCAACTTACTTAAGGCACCGCAAGATTGAAAATTGTAAGCTCTGTCTACCACTGTTACCATTCCAAAGGCACTGAGCTGAATAAGCACAATGCTATTTGGAGTTTTTTATTTAAAAAAAATGTTTAGAGAGAACACGAGTGGGAGAGAGGGGCAGAAGGAGAGAGAGAAAGAGAATCTTAAGCAGGCTCCTCCGACCCTGAGATCATGATCTGAGCAGAACTCAAGAGTTGGACGCTCAACCAAATAAGTTCTCCAGGCACCCCTGTTTGGAGTTTGTACAGAACTTCTAAATGAACATTTCCTCCTTTTCAAAAAATCTATTTGGCTTTCCACAAATTAGAGAAAGTCAAAGTGTGTTGGCATATAATTTGTTCTGTTATGAAAATGTATCAATTACACATATCGGAGTGAGGTGAAAAAAAGATTAAAAATCAATCCAGAATTCAGGGTTCTTTGCCTTTTAAATATTTATGACATGAGTGAACAATCTGATGACCAATCAGAAGAAATGTTAGATTACAACACATGGGTCAGCTCTCTATTTCTCTAAAAACACAACTAAGCATTGTTCTTTGAGTAAGAAATTCTTAATAGTTAGTGCCCTGCAGCAGCTTAAGTAAAATGTCCATTCACCCCTTTCTAATTTCCTTTTCAAATGTGCCCATTTGGTCTATTAACTTTAATATGGTATCTTGGCTTGTATTTGTGTCTTAGTTAGCTTGTTCTTTATTTTTCAAAATCACTCTGTAGATTTGTTTTTTTGTGAAAATTATTATGGCCTAGGGAAAAATTATAACAAATATATTAATTTTAACTTCAGAAAAATTTAAAGACTATTCCTTTTCAAAGCACTTCCATTGTTTAAACTGTGATCTTTCCAACTTAAGATTTTTCTTTTTGCAAAGTTACCAGATGAGTATAAGATTGAACAAGCAAAAACCTGCACTAATTGTTAGAAGATTAAATATCTGTATTCTAGTAACATTCCATTTCATAGTGGGTCAGCTGAAAAAAAATCTAATATGTGAATTTCATTCCATGGTATCTTCATATTAAAAAGGATAGAGATAAATGTATAAATCACTAAAGTTTTCCTCTCTTAAAATTTTAGTTTAGATTTCATTTATAATTCAGAGCTTCTTCAAATACGCTAAATTATAGTAAACTAGCATATCAGATTAAAAGAAAAAACACACATAAGAGAGGTCTATATTTCTTCTGAATCTATTCTAATTGCAAAATTCTTATCACAAACTTTGCTAACACTGACTTAAAACTCAAATATATACATATGAAAATTAATTTGATAAAAGTTAGCTAAATTAAAACAGCCTAGGAGCTTGTCTGACTATTTTCTTCCCTCAATTTTTGACATGTTTAGGTATTTCAATTAATGAAAAAACATATAGTCTGCTTTTGATGAAACTCATTGTAACTTGCCTTTCATCAGGAAAACAGACTTAACGCTATAGTTTCATGTTCTACATATTTCTTAAAATCATACGTGATGTAATTTTATATACATTTGGTAATAGGTCTTTGCTCTTTTGATTTTTAAAGCCTGGCAAATGCAACATATTCATTTAGTCTCTGATTTGGCTCCAGTAGCACTCTAGGAAGAGGTAATGAACCAGAATACGTACCGACTTTAAAAAGTGAATACAATGAAAAATCTGTGGGTAGTGAAAAATGAAGCAAGTCTGGGCAAGAAGATGACAAACACTTTAACTGATCCTTCATAAAAGGAATTCATGTAAGTGTTACCAGGAGCAGATATAGGAGACTTGGTACATGGGCTAAGGAGAAAGGGGACCCAAGGGATAAGATATGACCACATAAAGGGATACCTGACTTCCCAGACTATAACACAGTTAATGTCAGCATAATGCACAGGACTCTGGAAGATGAAGAGTCCCCTGGGGCTGAAACCATCCAAGAAGGAGTTATGGAGCCCATGGACTTTGAGGAGGACCTTCAAAGTCCACATGAGATCCCAATAGGTAGAAAGAAAAAGGAAAGGCATCCTGGGTGAAAACTGTAAACAGACTAAAGCGTGTTCTGGCAAAAAAAACCAAAACAAACAAACAAACAAAAAAAAAAACATAGAATGGAATAGTCCAGACTGTAAAAGAAGCTCAGAATTTTAATGATAAGGATCTCTTGAAGGCTTCTGAAAAAAAAAATTATAAAATCAGCAGGAAGGGGAGGCAGGTAGGAAGAAGGAGGAGATGGAGGCAGGGACATGGAGGTCAGTGAGGAGGTTGAATGATAGTTTGGCTTTGGTGATATTTACCTATCTGAGGATAATGGCAGAAGAAAAGGCAGATGGAAAGGATCTAAACCAAGGTCACTGGTGGTTTGACTCTTTCTTATACTACTGTTCCGATTTATCACTTTTACTAGCTCACCACACATGCCATGAATTTTATGTGACTACCCTATGAAAAACAAGAAACTTGCAATACAATCTTCATTTTTCTTTATATACAGGAAGAGAATACATGGTGATAACGCATCCATTTTGGCACCTCATCCATCCATCTGTGGCTATCATTTTCAGATAGTACAGAGAAGGTCTTAGAGCGTATATCCCAATATGTTATCTGTTGAAAGTACAAAATTGTTGGCTCAAAATAAGTTCAGATCCTACCTATACATTGAATTAAAATTTTTCTTGCTTATATTTAAAATCACTGATTATCTTGTTTAAAATTTCCACTTTCAGTGCTGTCCTCAGAAAGTTCCAGCTGGATCAAGTCAAAATGAGTCAACAATTAAAAAAATGCCTTAGCCAGACCATCATGGCATTTTGCAATGACACTGAGAAAGATAACCTCTTGTTCTCATCAGAACTGCACCCAAATTTCTAATTTTAGTCATGGGACAAAATAATACTTGGAAATATGATCTGATTATAGCCAAACTGGCAGAAGAGGGTAGAAACAGTATTGACTAAGAAGAAACCAAATTACCTAATTTTTAATAATTTTGTATCACATCTGTACCTGCATTCCCTTCCTTTTCTTTGCTCCTGTTTTAACTTCTCTTTAGGTCACCTACCTTTTTCTCGTCTTTCTTTTTAACCTTGCTAAAAAAGTGACACTCTTTTAGAGCAGAAAAGAACTATGTTCTTTTTGTGATGTCTTATTTTCCAAGAAGTTACTTTTTTTTTTTATCATTTTCAGCCTTTAGCTTCATAAACTCAAAATCTAATAAAGTAGATCAAGTCCCGAGACTGTATGTCCATCATCCTACAGTCAATATTAGTGCTTCCAAATATGGGCACTTACATTAATCCAACTATTTCCTATCGTATTGTGGGTAAATGTCTACCTGATTTACCAAGTCATTCTTAAAAATAGACACTAGGACAACTGCAGTCAGAAACAAGATCTTGATTATTTCTTTTTGATGTAGTTTTTACCCTCTGGATTTTCATTTTCAGGCTTACAGTGTTGAAGAGAATTTGTGATTTTTTTTTTTTTTGATGTCATGCTTTGGCACTCCAAGTCCTTCATTTTATCTCTCAATATGGACACAAGAAAAAATGAAAGAAAAAAAATTCCGTGCAGAAATGTTACAGAAATTTTCCTAAATAATTCAAATAACAGAATTCTATGATCCCGAAGGTGAGTTGGCTGTGTATATACTTGAGCTGCAATAGTCTTTGTATCACTTGCAGAATGATGAAAGCTTAGGTATTGCTGTAGGTGTCTTTTTCTATGGTTTTATAGTTATTAACCTCAACTCACAGAATAAAAAATACAGAATAAAGGCAGATAAAACGGAATACCCCCAAAGAGCCACATGCCAAATTAATTGTAGACACAGAGCTAAAGATTAAGGGGCGCCTGGGTGGCTCAGTCGGTTAAGCATCCGACTCCTAATTTAGGTTCAGGTCATGATCTCATGGTTTGTGAGATCAAGCCCCACATCGGGCTCTGCACTGACAGCTTGGAGCCTGCTTGGGGTTCTCTCTCTCCCCCTCTCTCTGGCCCTCTCTTCCTCACTCTCTCACTCTCTCTCTGAAAAATAAATAAATAAACTTAAAAAAAAAGAACTAAAGATTAATGTTTGTCTAATCCTCCTTCAGCACAGCCTGTCAGATGTCCATCGAATCTTAGGCCACTTCCATTTTTTAAGGCTCCAAATATATTTAAAAATTTACTTAAAGCCCAAAACAGGCTTATTAAATGTAGTACATTATCAACGTGTCTATTTAGCAAATTAACACCTAAACACACATACAATACAAATGACTTTCAATAGCCTCATTTGGGGATACCTTCAGAAACTCGAAACACTCTCAAATAAGAGACCTCAAAGGACTTCCCAGCCCAGGCCCCTGGAAGAGACCTTGCTTTTCTGCTCTAAAAACTCCCTGACCAAGAAAAATGCAATGACCCATGCATTCTGAGAAAGTTACTTAGTTGATGGCCTGCCCCTCTTTTCAACCCAGCCTACAGCACCTTTACAGTTATACAATGGAATGTTTTGGAAATGTTTGCATAGTCAACTACTATGTTGCAAAATTAGCAAACAAGTTTGGAGCAGGTTGACAAATTTAAGAGACTTTGCCACAGACCTAAATAGAAGATTCCTTTTAGCCTCAGCTGACCAAAAAACAAAAACAAAAACCAAAAAACAAAATGAAACAAACAAAAAACAAAAATAAAAAAACAAAAAAACCCCCAAAAAACAAAAACAAAAAACAAAAAATCTAGTTAGAAGACAGCTCATGTTGTTATTTTTGCTCTCTGCCATTTGTCTTTTCAGCAACTCAAATTCTTGTCAATCTTTATTTTTTGATCCCACATTGAAATGATGCAAAGAAAACAGTATCAAAAGTTCATTCCAACTTCTGCCTAAGCAGATCTGTCGGGGTAAAAGATAACAAGGTCTGTGAGGCTTATGGCTGGTTACGATTTAAAATAATATACCGAAATTCTAAATGCTAAATTAGAGCTTTTAAAAGTTTGCTTTGAAGAATGATTCCTACCCTTTACAATGCCTGCTTGAGGAGTCAGCCCTGGGAAGGAAGGTGATGTAGAACTATAATGATAACAACACTTCCAGCTAAATCACCTTGTTCATCTCAGTTCTTTGTACAGAATGCAGTATTAACACAATGGGAGCTTGAGTTGACTGCCTTTCTAATGAAGAACAATTGAGGGTTTAAAAATTATTCTTTGGGGCCACAGCACAGTAAGTTCCATTGCTCTCCTTTATATTCCCATCCACCCCTTTCCTTTAAAAGCAAATTCTCTACCACAACATTTTCTAGACATTTTGATTTTGTAATTTTATCATTGATTGGAGATTGTAAACCTGGTGCCATCTTGCCTGAACTTGGACTCCCAACAGTATCTTGAGCTGTGACCCAATAGGCTGTAAGGAGGCAGAAGAACACTCAATGGGATCTTTAATGGGAAGGGGGTTCCCAAAAGTTGAGGACATGAACTTGTGCTGTAAAGGAATCAGTGTCCCTGTTAACAAGCGATATGGTCAGGCTGGCCTCAATGTTGAAATAAAGTGTGCATGTCTACCACAAACTGTTTTTCAAAGGAATCTGAGCAGAGTGAGATCTGTCACAGTTGACAATGACAGTTCTCACGGAACTGAGTCTCTCACGGAGGATTTCCTGCATCAGGTCTGTGTAGTAAATGAGGTGCAGGTTTCTGCCAGGAATGTTCATCTCTCCTGCTGGGCTGTCAGCAACTCCAGGGCAGGGCCATAGGCTCAGAGCTCTTTGCAGGGGCTTACAGACTGATACACTCATCCTCTCTGCTACAAGGGTTACCGGTGCCCAGCGGCAGTAAGACTACCTGGGTTTTTTTGTACTTTGTGGGTGGCTTGAATGAGGAATTATAATTCCTGGAAAGCTGAGTGTAAAGTTGGTAGCATCAATCTTTCTTTAAATATAGGAAAATTGACTCAGGTAAAGTAAATGTCTTGACCTTACTTAGCAGGACAGCAGCAGAGGGGGGGACATTCAGTCAGATGGTTTAGGAGGTTTGGGGATGGATTCAAGTATGTCTAGACAGCCAATTTAGTTGTAAACAATTTCTTTTGCTTGCTTAACCTTGATTAATTTTAGCCTATGCTTGGGTTATAATAGGCACTGTATAAATGTTGAATTAATGAAAGTCTCTGTTAAGGACAATGATTTCAATCTGTGCATCCAAAACCTTTCTTTGGAACTTATATATGAGGTTGCAACAAGAAACATTGTAATAATTATTTCAATTGATGGATCCTGTGATATGTTAAAATGCAATAGTTCCTGAGTTGTTCTTCTCAGAGCCAGTGGTAAGGTGGGGTAAAGCGAATGCTCATATTGTATGCATTAGTCCTTTTATAGAGAACTGCCTTCCCAGAATATAAAGCAATAATTACCAGTCATGTGTTCAAAGAATATTCGAGGAATAATAAAGGTATGCAAAAATTGTAACTATAGGCTTTAAAAGCAAATCACAAAATCTAATAGTAATATGATCCCTGTGTTTTTAAACTTCCGTATATGTACACAAACAGATTCAAAGGAAAAATGCCTGAAAGAACACCTATCAAAATACGAATAGTGGTTATCTCCCAATTGGGGAAACATGGATAATCTCTTTCTCATCAATATTTGCAAATAATCTTTAAAAATTATGGATTACTTTCACCATAAGAAAAACAATAAACGTGTATTAAAGACAAAAACAATATAAAGAGTTCCTCTCCTAGGTTTTGTAACAATTCTTTATCCCGGATAAATGTCTATTTCTGGTGAGGGTATTTTGGGTGCTTGACCAGCAATAATCAACCCTCTTGAAAAATCTTCGATTCTGAATGGGCACTTATGAGTTATTTAGAGTCAAGACAAAGTTATACATGTCCAGTTTGTTTGAAAGGAGGGATTGCTTTTTCCCCACCAGCAGGAGGTACGCTAATAGTTCTCAAAATATTGTGGAGAAAAATGGACATCACTATTTCTAGCATAATGCTGTGAGATAGTCAATTTCTATTACAGTGGAAGGAGTTATCTTCATCTACTCACTCATTATTGAACACCTATGAACCAGACTTTGTGGGAGGGACTAAGGCAATAGAGACAATAAAAAATGAAGATCCAGTCTCTGAAGCCCTGGACTCTCAAGGGAATCCACTGCTTATGTAGGTCAGGCCACTGTAAGGTAGTAGGTGAGATGCCTGTAAGAGCTGAGGGGAAGGTTAAGTGTGGCACCCAACTCAGTTTGAGAAAGATGGACAGGACTTCCTGGAGATGACAGCTGGGCTGAGACTAAAAGAATAAACAGGAGCTCGCCAGGATCCGAGGGATGGGGAGCAGACCACCAGCGCAGGGACAGCATGAGCAAAGGCAAAGGAGGCAAGAAGCAGCAAGCTTGGAGGCAAGCGATGGGAGAGGTAGCAGGTGGGAAGTGGGATCTCACCAGGCTTTGGGTGCCTTGTCTTTCTGTTGTTGTTGTTTTGTTCAAATGAGCTTATAAAAAAGAGCAGCCGAACAGTACGAACACTTCAGATATGTGAAGAAAATGTGTTAGATATTGTGATAATAAAGATTGCAAACAGGAAACACACACACACACACACACACACACACACACACGCACACACACCACTAGGGTAGCCTGGGGCAATTCTTGCCTGCATTACATTCTTGGAGGAAGTGTTCAGGTGGGCTGGGGCCTCTGCTTTGTGTTTAGACCATCAGGGTTGTTATCATATAATTTGGCTAAGAACAGAAAAGTTTAGGTTTATAGGTATTTTGCTTCATATCATGTAAAATACACGAGAAAGGAGCTAATTACAAGTCTTACAGAAATTGAAGTTTTAACTATAGAAATCTTGACTCTTTCTATTCTCTCCTTGCTATTTGAAGGTTATTTTTAAATTTAGAATCTAAGGTTCAACATATCTAAACTTAATTATTTTAAAATACATCGAAGTAAAGATTGATGCATAATTATGAGTAATTTATCCAGTAATATTGGTATCTTAATTTGTAAGCATCTATATTCAAATTCCTTTTTATAGCACCTAGAGTAGTATGATAAATAACAGCTTAAAGACTGATACTTCTTAATTATGGGTGATCTGATATTTACATATGCATAAGATAATCACATAGATTCAAATAGTTGTGCTTGTGCTCTTAAGTTTTAAAGCTGATGGCACTTCCTTTGAATCTTGCATAAGACGTTTAACATTAGTTTTTTCATAGGAGGCCTGAAAAGAGCTTCACACTTTTGTCTTGAAAGGATCCCTATTCATCCCTTGCAGTCTACCTGGAAAGTTTTTGACGCCCAAAAGGATCTGAATGGCTGAACAAGTTCTTCTTCCTTTGTTATGCTAGCACTTGACATTTGCAATTCAGGAAATCTGGGTTCAAGTTCTAATTCCATCATTCACTAGCTATGGGAACTATCAACAAATTGGTAAACTCTCTGGGTCTTCATTTTCTCATTTATAAAAAGTATATAATTCTTGGGATAATAACAGGACCATTGGGAAGAGCAAATGAACTTCACATTATCATTTATTGGGGACCTACTATGTGCCAAAAATACACTTACAAATACAACTACTGTGTGCCAAAAATACGCTTAGAAGTACACCTACAAACTGGCCAAATATTTATTTCCTGTGGAGTTCTTTTTGCCACTGCTTGGACTGCAAAACGTAGAAATGTAAATAGTTGGTAGCCACGCTTATACAGTGGTCAAAGAAATGTCAGAATGGTTGTCCAATAGAGACCTGTTCATCATAAAATTGGTATGTTGACATGAAATCCTGATTCTAAATGTTTCAGTTTACCTAATTCTCATCAAAATTTTCAACAAGGTTAAAAGGTGAGCAACAGAATGCATCATCTCTAGTCTTTTTTTCTTGCTTGTTTTCAGTAAATCAATCAGTCAGCCAGTAATCACTGAATATCTATTATATGCCCAGAATGATGCTCATCACTGTCTCCATGTCTTTAGGCCTTTCTCCTACTTTCGAGTAGAATATCTGTTGTTGTTTTTTTTTCTGACTGACTGCAAGCCTTAGAATAACTGAGGAATTTTGCAGTTGATTTGATATACTTGAGAGTTCTGCTGGTATCTACATATATATTAAATTATGTGTTATATGTGTTATGCATGTATGTATTACACAGATGATGAGAGGGAGATCTGTATACCTGTATCTTATATCTGTTAGGAACCACAGTGCTTTCTTTTTCCTATTTAGAGAAGCATGGTCTTTATCCTTTGGTTCACATGCTATGTTCCTATGAGCGCATTGCTTTCTTATTGTCATTCTAAACCCTTTTATCAAATATGGGCCTGCCCTATGAAATGGAGAGCACACGGACTCTGGAGTCCAAATTCATGGATTTGGATCTGATTCCCATTCTGCCGCCTGCCAGCTGAGAGCTTCTGGACAAGTTAGAGTTAATCATCCCTCCTCCGCACCCTCTGCTTCCTACGAACTGTACTGACACGTTTGTCTACATGTCTGCCCTTTTAGACTTTGAAAGTCCTTGGGAGCAGATGCTGTGCCTTATTCAGCATAGCACAGGGTCAACTAGTATAGATTCAATCCGGGCTTGAATGCCTGGATTTAAATCCAATTTCTGTCACTTATTAGCTGTCGGACTTGGGGCAAGTTGGCCATTTCCCTGCCTCAGGCCCTTCATCTGTAAAGAGGAGGTTATGATAGTGCCTGCCTTATACCGCTGTTATGAGGAATAACTAAGTTCATATTTGTAGAGAATTTAGAAGAGTGGCACATGGTAAACATTATGTATTTGTGTCTTTAACGAATTGTCTCTGACTTCAAAACCCAGTATCACCCACTTAATGCATCTTTGTTGAATAAGCAGATAAAGTCACGTAAATATTCTGGAATTCAATTTTCTCTTTCAGACTGGTCTAACAGAAACCATTATCCCAGGTTACTGTGAGAGGTAAATGAGATAATGGATATTTAATCATTATAAATGTAAAAGGTAGATGTGTTTTTTTCTTTTTTGCTGTTTATAAGGGCAATAGGACATTAGCAAAATTGATTGATCATAAAATAGTTTCGACACCTTTGCTTTGGAAGTGTATTGTTACTGTTTAATTAGACCGTTATTCCACTTGTTACACTATTGATTAGCCCTGTCGAAAAGCTAGAAAATGGCAGGTTTTGACCCTGACCCGTGGAATCTCAGAAAACAACCTCGTAATAAGACATGATTTGCAATATGTGTTTGTTTAACATTAACCAACCTGTGAAGCTGAACAGCCCCATGGTACATATTTACCCCTGAACCTGTCCTCAGAGCCAGTGTTTAAACATGTAAATGTACTGGTAGGTTTGGGTGAGGGAGAGGGTTGGCTTGGCTCGGCTTTGGGTTATTTATTTATTTTTTTATTTCTTTGGTGACACTAACAAAACATGAAGACCCACAGATATACCGAGAACACATTTTCCAAATGCCAAAGGAAGTGACCTACATTTTGCTTATACTCTGGGATCTGAGCTCTTGCTGGGCATTTTTACTAATTCTAATACTAATACTAATTTTAATACCTATTTAATACTAATACTAGTATTAGTTTTAATACTAATTTCTACAAATTCTCAACTATAATTTCTACTCTCCTCAGCTATAATTCTGATCCAGTCATTGTCACTTGATTCAGCTGCAAGATCCTTTTCATCATTATCGATCAGTGCATGGCTAAGCAAGCAGGCAACGTGAAGGGCTCTCTGAGGCAGCTTCTTGATCAAACAGGACCCCATCACTTCCATCTTTACATCTCTTCAACACGAACAAGTCTTACAAGCAGGCACATAGGCTCCTTCTCGCTAATGTGAGGCTAACCTGGATACAACTGCTTAGAATTTGAACTGAAGTCTTTGAGACTGTGCTGTCAAATCCTGTATGAGTTCCAGTTTAATTCGGTCTTTGTTAGAAATGGGAAAGCATACACGCAGGTGTTTTCATACAGAATGCTTTATAGACATTAAAAATAACATTTGATTACAATCTTTAGTGTTCTTATAAAATATTCTTAACACTATTTGGGAAACATACCAGGTTTTTTTTTTTTTTTTTTTTTTTTTACCCATTAGGTGGTATGGGTATGAATGTGAATAACCGTGTGCTGCTGATGGAAGTTGGTGATATGTACGCTGGTATTTTACTTCCTTTCTACCTCTTCCCCTTTCAGATAGTTGCTCTTTGGGTGCCTGGGTGGCTTAGTCAGTTAAACGTCCGACTTCAGCTCAGGGCATGATTTCATGCTTTGTGAGTTCGAGCCCCGCATCGGGCTGTCAGCGCAGAGCCCACTTCAGATCCTCTATCTCCCTCTCTCTCTGCCCCTCCCCCCTTTCTTTCTCAAAAATAAGTAAACATTAAAAAAAAAAACAAAAAAAACCCAGACAGTTGCTCTTCCAGTTGCTGACATATTGAGCTGTTTTCACACCAGTGTGAATATACTGACATGAACAAGTCCCTGTTGTCCTCCAAAACAGTAATATTGAAGTATATTTATTACATGACTATAGATGTCTTTAGGCATCGTTAGGTGTCATTATGGTAGTACCTACCCAGACTACTAAGATTCATGGTCTCAACAACCCAGTTTAAATGTCATAAGGGAGGCACCTGGGGGGCTCAGTTGGTTAAGAGTCCGACTTCGGCTCAGGTCATGATCTCACGGTTCATGAGTTCAAGACCCGTGTTGGGCTCTGTGCTGACAGCTCAGAGCCTGGAGCCTGCCTCAGATTCTGTTGCCTCCCTCGCTCTCTGCCTCTCCCGGGTTCATGCTCAGCCTCTCTTGCTTTCAAAAATAAATAAACATTTAAAAAAACAAAAAAAAAGTTTTAAGGTAAAAGGTAAACTTAGTTAAAAAAAAAAAAAGAGTCAGCCCCACTATTTGGTGGTAAGATAACAAAACGAATCTGCTGAATTAGTTACAGCCCAATGTATACACTGGTTTTCCTGGGGCAATTGTTAAGTACACAATGTTTGTATCACTCCCATGGGCCATTGTCACTGCCAATGCCCCTTTAAGAAGAGAAACAATAGGAGCAAGAGCTACGTAATGAAAGAGAAGAGGGGCGCCTGGGTGGCGCAGTCGGTTAAGCGTCCGACTTCAGCCAGGTCACGATCTCGCGGTCCGTGAGTTCGAGCCCCGCGTCAGGCTCTGGGCTGATGGCTCAGAGCCTGGAGCCTGCTTCCGATTCTGTGTCTCCCTCTCTCTCTGCCCCTCCCCCGTTCATGCTCTGTCTCTCTCTGTCCCAAAAATAAATAAACGTTGAAAAAAAAATTTAAAAAAGAAAGAAGAGAAAATGAGGAGGCCAGAGTGAATTGTTGAAAGACTCCCTAGGATTGTACTCAGTGTGTTCTGGTCAGGTTTTGGATCACAAGAAACATTATTTAAATATTTCTTAAATATCCGACACAACTTATTTTTATTACACTAATATAAGGATTGAGAAATATGTGGCAAAAAGATGAAACACATTTTCAGATGTCTTAGAGAAATCTCCTCATGATGACCTCAATAAGCTGAATCATTCCAGCTGGAGTGAAAAACTGAGGGCTCTGTTTATTCTTTTTCCTGGGATTTCAGCAAATAAAAGCACTCAGTTTTTATTATATACATGGTCACAGATGTTTTGATATCCCCAAGAGGAATATTTAGGTGTATAAGCAGATTCACTTTTAGTATGCAGAAAAAGATGAGGTCGTATGGCTTTGTGGCACATGCATTTTCACCTAAAATGTTTAGGAAAGGATTTTCTTTTAAAGCACTGCATTATCTCATCTAACCACCATCAGTTATTCCATGTTGTGGTCACTGAAATCATTTGAGGATAATTGGCACAACTGATACATAAGAGAGGATGCCTGCATTGACTAGATGGGGGAAGAAAACAGTTTTTCAAGGGTTCTTGTTGTTCAGAGGGCATTTGTCTCCCCCTCTGACTCTGTGAGTCTTATGGAGATGCCCTCACTTTATGTCTTAGGTAGATGGGTAAATTAAGACCTCTTTTTATTTTTTAGTTCCTCATTTTTGCACAGAACAGTAACTGATTAAAGAAGGCATATGTATGCTTTATGTTTCCCCAAGTAAGATAATAACATGTAAGGAGCTGAGAATAGGACCTGAGATACAGTAAGGACTAAATAAATATTATTTATTGTTGGTGGCGGTTGTATATTTTTAAATCAGTGAACCACATAAAATAGCCTAAGTCCTTAAAATTTTTATGAGAAGCTACTGTTAAGCAGGGGATTATTTTTGATTCAGAAAGAATAATGGTCATGTACAAACCGCAATTGAAAAATTTTAGTCGGTATTCTTGGCTGAAAACCAGTTGGCAAGTTGAATTTCTAGGCCTACTGGCCATTTCAGGAATGGTCTCCAAACTTTTGTTATTTATAATATTCACAGATCTCCAGAAGAAATGGCTTCATTTTCTTTCCTATTTTAGGGCCCCTTAAAACATTCAGCCACTTGGGCAATAGCATTTGTTGTCTTGTGTTAACTTCTTACAGAGTTAACATTTCACATGTAGGAAACCCTGAAAAAATATATATTTATAACAGACATGCTGACAAGGTCTTGATGCCCCTAGCACCACCTCTGTTGCAACGTCTGTTTGCTCTGGTCTGGTATTTAATAAAATATACAGACTTGTCATAGCAACCACTGCAACACAAAGCATATATGTGTTTCTACGATAAGGAGAGCTTTTTTTTTTTTTTTTTTTTTTATTAAAGGAACATTCAAAAAAGTATGTTAGATGCACAGATAGTTTAGATATTTGGCAAAATGGAAATGTATGCAGTGATGTTTTCATAGGAGACCATGATAATACTGAGAAATATTTAGAATATTCCTAAGTACTTTTCATTACTTTTTTTTCCTCAAAAAGAATCTTAAAGGTTTAGTATATTGGGCTGCATAATAGGGACTCTGGCAAAGAAGACACAACCACAGCAGTGTAAGAGTTTGGGCTAATGACTATCATTTTATTAAATGCATGACATATAAATATGCCTTATTTTTATTTTGTCTGATAGTTTCTATACAAGTTTGAGTTTGTTAAAAGTGAAACCCACAGAATCCAAAAAGAACCCCAAACAATTTCTAAGGAGCAAATGTAAAACATCTCTTTATTTATTGTGAGAAAATTATTTGTTTTATGGCTGATGGGCAAATGACTGGGCCTTCTTTTGGCCTCAATTAGTGTATTTGGTGACCAAAGTCCCGTGGAATTTGAAGCCCATCCCGCTTGACTATTTCTGTCCTTTCCCTACTCAAAAGTGTGCTCCCTAATTTATTTTTCTCAACTAATTTTGGTGGAGAATAAAGGAGTAATAAAAATGTACTCACATGGGCTACTGAATTGTTTTCCCAAATCTTTTGCCAAACTTAAAATGTTTACAAATCTGCAAATTCAGAAATGGATACATAAATAATAATTTTGCTGGATGAATTATGATTGGATTTTTATTTCAATTCTGATTAAAAGTGTTTCAAAAAGTGACTGTGTAAGAAGCACCAGCTCAGAGGCACTGGGGGATCTGAGTGCAGAATAACCTCTCACCCGCTGAGAGGATCAAATTCTTAGTCTGTGACAGGAGAATTCCAGGTCGGGTAACTTAATAGCTTACAGAGAAGATTAGTTTGGGATTAGGGTCAAGCCAAGCCTGTGTGACTCTGTATAATATTTTTACACTCATAAAAGTAAAAGTGTTACCAATGATATTTTGCGTATTTTAAATTGGTAATCGTGAGGATAATTAAATTTAGATTTGTCACCTTTTGTTCATGAAAATGTCTCTAAGGCCTCTCCCAGAGTTCCAACAATTGCAAACTCCCACTGCTTTGTTGTATATAAATCTACATATACCAGGGTACATTTTCAGTGTATGACCTCATTCTAATAAAATGTCTAATGTCTTTCTGATCTTACGGATTAGAGGCATTGTCTCCTGCTTGCTACCTCTCAGTGTGGGCCCAGAAACAGGATTAACACAGACGCTTGAGATGGAGAAACTTCTGGAAGGCTTTCAGTAACATACTAGGCCTAGAGGAATAGATAATTCTGAAGCCTATTCCTCTGTCTCTCGAAGCAGGTATTTCTAACCTGAGACATGAACACACACTGCCAGCCCCCCTTCACACTGCTTGTAGCTTCCTCCCCTCAAAGTGAGAACCCAGCAAGCCTTACCCTAGGACCTGTGTTCCACTTATGTGTTCCAAGCCTTCACACAAAAGCATTTCTTCTTACTGTGCATCCGTTTTCCTTTCCTTTCCACTTTCAGCCTCAGTTCTTACTCTTTCCCTTAATTATTCTCAACTGGACTGACTGGGAATTCGTATATACCGTATGGGATTAAATTCATGCAACTTCAGAAAAGATGTAATGAAGCAGGTCCCTATATACGAGAGTTTTGTAGTTGCATGGCTGATTACAGTTAAAAATTACCCTTGGATGTAAGTTTAAAAAAATAATAAATGCCATCATAAATTATTTCACTTACATTTCATGTACATTTCAGGTACATTTCACGTACATTTCACTTAAATTTAATTAACAGAAAATTATTGATAAAGGCTATATGCCCTTTAAAAGGCATTTCCTAGTATATATGACTAATGTAAGCATAAGGTGCTAAATTCTCTTTTCAACAATTGAACAAAATAAAGAGAAATCCGACTAAAGTTAAAAGCTGATAGGTTTTTGAAAAGGTTTGTGTTTGACTTTTCACCTTGGAAAATAGGACCTGCACGTTCCTCTAGCGTAGTAGCAGGGAGAGGTAGTAAGTGTGACCTTCATAATCTATCCTAGAATCTTTTTTTATGGCATAATCAAATAGGTTGGTTCACGCCTCTTCTGGGAGTCTTTCGTTAGCTATTAGTAGGCTCCAGGGGCACGTCAGTGAGTTCTACCACACCAGAGTCTTAAGACAGACCACAAAACCTATGAAGCACCTTTGCATGAGTCCTGTTTCAAATCATTCCAAACCATGTCCCCATTTTATTTAAATATTACTTATATGATGATTTCATTTTACTTTAAAACTGATTTGTTTTTAGGCAAACCAGACTTCCGGAATAGGATAAGCAAGTGCATGTTCCTTAGGCACAATTTTTTTAATGTTATTTATTTTGAGAGAGAGAAAGAGAGAGAGAGAGAAAGGAGGTGAAGGGCAAAGGGGGAGAGAATCCCAAGCAGGCTCCATGTGCAGCATGAGCCTGATGTAGGACTTGAACTCACGACTGTGAGATCATGACCTGAGCGGATATCAAGAGTTGAACGCTTTACTGACTGAACCACCCAGGCGCTCCCTTAGGCATGATTTTTTTGATGATTTTTAGCAAAGGTGTCACAACATAGGCCCCTAAAATGTTTCATTATTTAGCTTGGGTAATATAGTATATGTCATTTATTATGGAAAACCTCAAATTTATACAAATGTCAATTGGATCATGTAGTGAAACGTCACAGATGCACTATCTAGCTTGAACAGTTATCAACCGTGGCAGTCTTCCTACATCCAAACCACCACTCTTACTCCCCTATGATTTTAAAGCAAATCCCAAATACGTAATTTCCTAGTAAATATACTTGTATATGTCGTAATCAAAAAGGACTTTTTAAAAAGCAGTCATGTGGCATGATTTTTAAATTCAAAGCAACCTAGTGTTTACTGGTGATGTCTTGAGACAATACAGAGAAAGCTGAGTAAGCACCTGGGTGAGGAGGCCAGTACACATTTTGAAATCTGACCTAAGGGCATTCCAGGTTGGACAGGTTCTATCAGGAAGAAGTGTTAGGTAAATCATAGGCATTAAAATGAAGGATATTTGGACAAAATTTGGCAAAATGTAGGCTGGAGGATCCTCAAAGAAACAGGCAAAGAATGACAAGGTATAATTTTTCTTTAAAAGAGAAGCAATTTAGGGGTGCCTGGGTGGCTCAGTTGGTTGAGCATCCGACTCTTGATTTCAGCTCAGGTCATGATCTCACTCTTCATGATTTTGAGCCCTATGTTGGGCTCTGTGCTGACGGTGCTGTGGAGGCTGCTTGGGATTCTCTCTCTCCCTCTCTCTGTCCCCCCAACCCCCCCGCCCCCGCTCACTCTCTCTCTCAAAATAAATAAACATTTTAAAAGAGAGAGAAGCAATTTTATGAGGGTTAGATTTAAAGAAGGCAGACTATTAAAACTTGAGGATGACATTTTAAAAGTTTTGGAAATCAACAAAATTCAGAGTATGGGAAATTTCATAGGACAAATGACTTGGTTTCACCATCCAATAAATTGCAAGTGAGAAAAGAGATGAGGATTGGCTGAACTTATGTCTGTCTCTTAAACCTCTTTTAATCCATATCAACCAAAGAGTGTGTGAACCCCATTTCGATTCTGATTCAAACAAACTAGGGGTAAAATAAAGAGACAATCAGACATATATGAACACTGCTTGGAAATTTGGTAATATTAAGAAAATGGCTTATTTAAGGTGTGATGATTTGGTTATTCTTCAAGACTTACCTTTGTGAGATACATATTGAATCATGTATGGATCAAATTATTTGGTGACTTAGATTCTCTTGGAACTAATGTAGTAATGGTTGTGGTGAGGGTAGCAGGGAGGAAAGATATGGGTATGGATGAAATATAACAGACAAGTATTAATAACTGTTGAAGTTTTGCAAAGGTGCAGTATCATTGTCTATATTCTACTTCGGAATATATTAGAAACCATATTAAAAAGGTTTACGTTTCCTAGTTTAGAACTTTTCCATATGTTTTTCTTGGTATTCCTACCAAAAGGTTGAAAGCAGAAGGAAGATACTCTAAATTCCTTCAACTAACCAGAAATTCCTATTACCTAGCATTTTTGAGTTTTGCCATTATTGATGACGTCAACAAAAGATTAAATCATGTTGAGTAAAATTCTAATTTTAAAATGGGTCTTGCTGTATTCTGATTTTTTGAAAATTGACAATCCATGATAGGTATAACTTCATCTGAACCAGAACACTGCGCTAATTATGTAAGAGTTTTTCTATCTCCTTAGCTAGACAAATGAAACTTGTTTTTATATTTATTTCTTTTGAGAGAGAGAGAGCAAGTGGGGAGAGAGGGAGAGACAGAATCGCTAGGTGGGGCTTGATCTCACAGACCATGAGATCATGACTTAGCTGAAATCAATCAAGAGTTGGATGCTCAACCGGTTGAGCTACACAGGCACCCCAACAAATGAGACTTTTGAACAGAATTTTTCTCTTCTATGCCTGTGAAATTTATAAATATCCATGTGTACATGTGCACCTCACCAAATTTTTGTGGACATCTTCGGGGTTGGGGGGTTGTTATTTGCAATACTTGTACACATAGAGTGTCTATCACTTGGCGAAAAGTAGTATTTAAGGTATGGCCCCAAGAACAAGATAAAATCAGAATCTGTATGTGACTCCCCCCCCCCATCCCAAACTAATCTACTTTGCTATTTATTTAAAGTATCCCCATTCTGTTTGTAATTGCATGCTGTGGTCTGAACCCATCATTTTTAGATCTGTAATTCAAGACACAAAAAGGGTTTGTTTAGAAACCCGTGAACACAGAGTGCACTAATGATTATGCCCTTGATTGGACTGAACCTACGCTTCAGTGAAATATCAACCAGTTTGTAAGGGAATATCAGAAAACCTACTAATTTGGCATTATGCACATTCAACAACCGGTTAATTCATCAAACTTTTCACTTTTCTAAGGCTACCGATTGTATTGGTAATAGCTTCGACGATGGATGACTACTTTCATTACTCTTTGAAGTCAACATCTACTATTTGTTCCCTTCATAGAAATTTACTCATCATTTGATCACTTCTTACTAAAAATAAAATCGGTGCCAAGCCGCACATATTTATGTTAGATCTAAGAAGGAAAGAATCTCTCTGCTTCACTCTGTTTGAGTCCCATCTTAGTGGGTGGGGATTAGAGATTGCCTTCCTTGATAGGCATAAAGGGACCCTGTCCCTTCCTATGACAGCAGGTAGGGTTGAGAAACACAGAGAAGCCTGAACTACCAAGTTTTCTAGTCTGCATCCTCCACTCAGACCATAAGCCTGTTAATTTTGTAAAGTCTGAAATCTCATTTTTAAAGTTCTCATTAGTAATCATATCGATGACAGCCAGCCCTATGCTAAGCATGTTACATGTATCAAATCAGTAATACCCTAACCTTTGAGGTAGGTAGTATTATTATCCCCATTTTACATGTAAGGCAACCGATGCTCAAGAAGACTGAGTAATTTACCCAGAGACCAAAGCTGGTGAACAGGTGACTGAGCCGGGACTCACCCCCAGCCCCACATCTGACTGCAGAGCCCAGCTCCTGACAACATTCCATCACTACTGGGTACCTACTTTTTTGTTGGACACTATTCATAACAGGATACCTGTCTTCAAGACCTGGAACTGAACTGGAGAGCTCCGTGTGGGAACTGGGACAAATGGAACAGGTTTCATGGAGGAATAATGGTATGACTCCAGAGAGAGGAGGGTGGTTCCAGGCAGGAGAAATGGGATCAGAAGTTTGGCCCCAGTAATACCAAGACAATTGGAGTCTACTGCAGCTCACATGGAGTGTTTGTGTAGAGTCTGGCTGAGGTTGACCTTGACGGCCGCGTTAAGGAGTTTGAACTTTACGGAATTCTGGTATAAAGAATAATGTAAACCATTATATTTGGTGTCATTCTGTAAAGTGTGGATACTGCTCTAGCATTACAAAATTGTTCAAAAGTAATTGTACAGCTGTTTGGGTTTTGTCTACACTGATATAGTACATGAGGCATTTCTATTTTCTTTCAGAAAAGCTCTGGGTTTTTTTTCGCTTTAAAGAGTTTAAGAAACAAACAAACCCCCTCAGTTATCCCTTAAAAAAACCAAAGTCCGCAATGTTGGGAACCATAGCCTATGTCTGCATTTCGCATCACACCCTTGGAATGACTGTCATCATTAGTTAAATAAGTAATACCGGGGCACCTGGGTGGCTCAGTCGGTTAAGCGTCCGGCTTCAGCTCAGGTCATGATCTCACGGCTCGTGAGTTCGAGCCCCACGTCGGGTCTGTGCTGACAGCCCAGAGCCTGGAGCCTGCTTCAGATTCTGTGTCTCACTCTCTCTCTCTGACCCTCCCCCGTTCATGCTCTGTCTCTCTCTGTCTCAAAAGTAAATAAACATTAAGATATTAAAAAAAAAAAGTAATAGCATAATAGCAAGAGAGGTGAACAAAATTCAGCAAGCCTTTTGTTCAGTCTCCTGACTCACAGCCGAGTGTTCACTCCCTCAAGATTACTAGGCTGCATTCTGTCCTACCACAGGCTGTGGGACCTTAGGGTCCACATAAAGGAGATGTAACCCAGCAGAACAGCCTGCAAAGCGATGTGAGGCATCTAACATTCACACAAAATAAAATAAATTACATAGATGGTACAAAGATTCTGTCCCATTTTGAAAGATTCAGGAGAGCAGATGTGCCTATAAAAGGAGTTCTAAATTATTTTAGCTGTGACAGTCCATATATGTTTATGCTTTGGAACCAGCATCCTGTACCTACCCTCTATCCTCTGGCAGAGTTTGGAATAAGGAATATGTTTCTGGTAACAGAAATCATTAAATTGGTGACTTAGCATGATGCCTTCAGTTAGACTTGGATCTAGTCAGGGCTCTAGACTGTTATTTTGTGAAATGACAATATGTCTGTGAAAAGTGTGAAATTCTAAAAACACAAATGGGTATTTATACTTTCAGATGCTGGTAGATAATTTGTTCCCTCCACTGTTTGGGGAGGACAGGGTGGGGGGAGAGAACTTTAGGTGCCAACTAAAGGGGGGGGGGGTAAGCCTAACTCTTCTAAGTACTATTCAGAAGTGCTGCACTTCCCTGAGCTAGTTACAGCTGTTGGAGTCCAGGTTCCCGATGCTTCTGGGTGTTCAGGTGCAGAAGAACATCCTTGCTTCAAAACCTGACTTAGAGGGCAACCTGGGTGGCTCAGTGGTTGAACGTCCTACTTCTGCTCTTGTCATGATCTCGCAGTTTGTGGGTTCAAGCCCAGCGTCGGGCTCTGTGCTGACAGTTCAGAGCCTGGAGCCTGCTTTGGATTGTATCTCCCTCTCTCTCTCTCTGACCCTCTCCCACTTGTGCTCTCTCATTCTCTCTCTCTTTCTCTCTCCCTCTCTCTTTCTCTGTCAAAAGTAAAAGAAACATTAAAAAACAAAAACAAAAAACCAAAAACACCTGACTTAAGTGAACTCTGGGAGATGCTCCCCCCACTGGTAGATGGGGTGAATGCCCAGAAGAGTATAATGCTGACAGTCTTGATAGATGACTTGATAGATGCCCTGGGGCTAAAGATGCTATTTTGACTCTCAGAGACCCCTGTCAAACTGGAGAGCCACTCAGTCATTTCCAGCCATGCCCCCTGAGTTATCAGCTATGTGACTGAGCACAGACTGGCAGGGAAATCCCTACTGCAGAAGCATTTTTAAAATTAGCTTCAAGAAACCAGAGTTATCCTAACTAATGCTAAAAGGCACAGAACACATAATCCTATCGGTGTAGAAATCTTAAAAAGTGCCATGTTTTATATCTTATTGTCTAAATTCATAGTTTTTTTTCTGCCATATTCCTTTTCTCCTTTCCAGTTGGCCAGTCATCTGTTTTACATAAAAATGTAGTTTATACATCCTTTTGCCCTGTAACACACACATGTCATTTTGAAGTTAAAAACTTATCCAAATTTGTCCTCACACTTTCCCCAAGTACCCTCAGTATCCCTTTAATCCAACTGGCGTTCTAGACAAGTCTATCCTTTGAGAAGACAACTCACCACCAAATATGGTGAAGCAGCCGGAATACTACTTCACAGCGAAAAGGACCCAACTATTGACACAACAACTTGAATAGATCTCAGGAATGGTATGCTGAATGAAAAAAAAAAATCAACTGCAAAAAGATCACATATCCTAGGATCCTGCTTATGTAACGTTCTCAAAACAATTAAAATAGGGAGATGGGAAACATCTCATTGTCAGGGAAAGGGAGAAGGAGGTGAGTATGGCTATAAAGGAGTCGCACAAGGGAGGTCATCCGGGTAATGGAAGTTCTAGGTGTTTCTGGCGGTGGCTGCACAAATTTGTCCACATGATAAAATGACACGGAAACTATACATATTGTACACACATATTGTACCAACATCGATTTCCTGGTTTCGATATTGCCCGGAAGTTGTCAGATGTAACCATTGGAGGAAACTGGATCAAAGGTGTATGGGGCCTCCCTGTGCTACCTTTACAACTTCCTGTGACTCTATAATGACTTCAAAATAAGAAGCTTAAATGTATGGAAGTCCACCAACAGCATGGACTCCTCTGTACAGCAAGTATAATGACATACAGCGTCGTGACACATGCCAAAAAGTGTCAGATTTTTTTAAAATGTGCTGTTTCTAAAGAATTGCTTCAAAAACCACAAAGGAGTAACACAGTGATGAAATGTGTTCTCTGGACTATAATAAAATCGCTCCATTTATGTCGTGCTGTGAAGCATAGGATTGCTTTTCAGGCATTCATGAAGCAAGGTTGGAAACACGAATGTTTTTAGTTAGACCACTTTAACAATCAAGATCAGTTTGATCATACAGTTCATAAGAACATTCGGCATCTATGTACCACATTCCTCCCATTTGGAGAAATTCCAGAAAATAAGACTGTAGCATGGGTAGCCCCATGTCGCATGCAGGAAACCTTTCTTAAAAAACAGAAAGGGCTGCCCTCCCTCTCCCCTCCTTTTTCAGTTTTTTTTTCTACTTCTCTTTCCAAGTCCATCTCCCTCACTCGCCTGGTTTCTCTAGTGAAGTCTCAGCAAAAGCAGGCAAAGTCGTGAGCAGCGCCTGTCCCTGACGTGGTGGCCTCCTGCGGTCCTCCCTGGCGCCGCGACCCAGCTCATGCTCCCAGCGCGCAAACGGGTGGTGGCTGAGCAGGACACGCGTCGCCCATAAGCCACCGGCCACTGCCAGAGATGCTCTGGACAGCACACTCCACACTCCGAGTAGCAACACTGCAGACACAGCGGTGGCCCGACCAGCTGATGGCCAAAGTTGCCTCTTGGGGGGATTACATCTTTTTTTTTTCCTTTTTTTTCTTTAACATTTTTATAGTGCCATGAGTGTACCCAGTGGTATAAAATTATGCCAAAACAAAGAGCAAAGTCCTTGTCCTGAGGAGTATGCAGTGTGAAAAGCGCATGAATGACGCAAGGCAAAATGACAGGACAAACACAGGGTGGGTGGGGAGGAAAAGTTACCCTGAAACAGAAGGCAGAATCAATATGATTTTCAATGGACCAAAAAATGGAAAAGCCACGTCAGGGCCCCAACTCCTCATAGCAGAAACATAGAAATAAGGATTTGCCATAATAGCAATAGTAATGGTAACATTACCATTTATAATGTGCCGTGCAGTATCATCACCCGAATTCTATAAGGCTGGTATTAGTATTCCATCGAATTCGAAAACTAGTCTCTTTAGCTGCTTAACAAACACTCCTAAATTTCACCATGTGCCACGTATAATTGTTTTATCCTCATGAAATCGTTATGAAGTAGGAAACGTTTCCCTCATTTTATAGAGGAAGAGAATGAAGCCGTGAGGTTAAGTAACTAGCTCTATCTGGGCCACTCAGGTAGAAAGCGGGAGAGCCAAACTGGAAGCCAGCACATCCAGATGATAGAACCAAGATCTGAATCCAGGAAGCCCAGCTGTATGATGGAGCAGGGATTCCTGTCCACACACCCTGATTCCCTGCCTGCACGCTTAATGGTGTGCAATAATGTACACTGAATAAGTAATTTATTTAAAAAGATTTACATTGACGGTCAGTAAGGCACAAATTCACTTTGCAAAAGCCTTTAATATTTCAGTGAAAACATGCTTGCTTGAAGAATAAATTGTTTTGAGGTGCTTGGGTGGCTCAGTCAGTTAAAGCGGCCGACTTTGGCTTAGGTCATGATCTCACGGTTGCTGAGTTCGAACCCCGCTTCGGGCTCTGCGCTGACAGTTCAGAGCCTGGAGCCTGCTTCCAATTCTGTGTCTCCCTCTCTTCCTGCCCCTCCCCTGTTTTCCTTCCTTCCTTTCTTCAGCAGACATGCATGAGTATTTGTTTGTGCCAGGCACTGTGTGAGGCACCATGGAGACAAAAATGAGAGAAAACAAGGGAATTGGAGATGATGTTCATTTTGATGACGGATACACACGAGATTTATCAGGAGAAATAGGGGCAAATAGCCAACAGGAAATAAGGGAACATTTCAATCTCATTATGCAGGGAATGATGTTATTCTGGGCTGGACCATCCTGTGTATTATTTATCCTTTTTCATTTCCTCTCTTCTGCTTCCTTCATTTTAGTTATGACAGAGGAAAACACATGGTCAAAGAACATATAGACATTTGTTAGCATTTCAAATAATGCTTTGGGTGGCAGAATAAATAACATTAACAATAATAGCAATCCCATATTGAGTGCTCACTATGAGTCAGGCATTAGTCTAAGCATTTTACATGTGTTAACTCATTTAATCCTCATAACAATCCCATGAGGTAGGTGCTATTATGATCTCAATTTTGTAGTTGAAGAGAAGCTCAAAAAGATTAAAAAAATTTGCCCAGGGATATAATGCTAAAAAGTCGAGGATTTAATGTATTAACTGAAATTAGATTTTGGATTATTTGTAGATTTCATTTACCCTTTGAATTCCCTTCCAAATAAGAAGAGTTTGAGTAACAGTATTTTACAAGTGTGGAAATGGTGAAGAGGCAGGCAGACCTCTGAGCCTGGGATGAAAAACTGGCATAAAAGATCCCTAATGAAGCAAGAGACTGTGGGAGTTAAATTCTCCAAATCTGTTATCAAAAGCCAGAATCTAAACTGGCATAAACATCTACTTTGGAGTTGGAGGTTGACATCATTACTGTCACTCCGTTCCCTATCTCACTTTGGGTTTTTTGTTTGTTTTTTTTTTTTTTTAATAAATTTTTCCTTCCAGACTCTTCTGCAACACAGTAAAATAAATAAAACCACTAAAAACTAAAATAAGGAGACAAATCCTCCCCAGCTACCCCTCCCCGTCAGAAAAACACAGAAAAGCATTTGTTTGGGAATAGTTTTTTGTGATTGTGTAAATTGTATCTTTGTTAAAATGGAATATCCCCTCAAGAGCTAGAAAAATAATTGATTTTCCCATACAGAGGACACCAAAGTCTGGTCTTCCCATTTGAGCACAGTGTTTCAAACCCTAACATTATAAGGAGTCTAAAAAATTATAGTTCTCTATTATATGACCATAATCAAATGATAAAATAATAAAATGTGTTGCCAATTCCTGTATTCAGTCATTTTGTTCCTTGTTAGGACGGTTCACTTCTGAAATGCAAGGGCAAGGCAGAGCTTTGGGACCCCTGCAGACAGAATGAGTGAGGACCTCACAGGACACTCCTCCCTCCCAGCCTCTTCCCTTACATGTTCCACTTCCCAGTACTGAACTCCTAAGTTCCCTAAGTGGCTCACACTTTCTCCTTTCTCCCTTCAGGCTGGTCTCTGTTGAGAATCTTCTCCCACTTCCTTCACTTCTTTGCCTAACTTTTATTTCTACTTCATAACCTAGCTCAGGTGTTAGCTAGTCTTGAAATGTTCTCTGGCCCCCTCCCTAAGCCAGCTTCAGAGGTGCCATACTCCAATCTGAATTTTTCCTGGCCATCAACACGCTGTTAGTGTGACTGTTTGCTTGCTTATTCTTTCCTTGACTAGACTAATTCACTTATTCAACAAACATCTCTTGGGCACATTTGCCCGGGACTGTGGTAGGTGTTAGGGAAACAGGGATAAAAGAAACTCCTTAACAGGGTAACTGGAAGGTAATGATACTCAGTGACTGTGGAATGAATGAATGGAATTAAGTCATTACAAAAATAGGAGAAGGAGGACCAGAAGAAGGTTAGCAGTCATACAAAAGGGAATTGGCAGTTCATTTCTCCCGTCGTGCATATCCTACCCTATTGTGCAACATCTTTCTAAACCTCTTTTGTCCTTAAGTTTTGGTTTTCCTAGTCCTCTTTCTTTGTGCTGGCTCAAATGGAGGCAGGAACTCAGGCACGGAAGGGACTTAGTTCTGATGCCAGCACTGTCACTTACCAGCTGGGTGACCCTTGGCTCTTTCCTCCATTTCTATGAGCTTCAGTTTCCTCCTCTGTAAACTGGAGATAACAAACACCTATACCATGGAAGTCTGTGTGAAGATTAAAGGTGATTCACATTTGGGACATAAGGACTTAGCTATAAAAGTCTGGCTCTTAACAGAGTTCTCCTCTCCTTTCTTTCTCTCTCCCCTACTCCCGCCCCTTACCCTTCCTACAAGATGTCCCCAGGGCAGTTGTGGCAAGGAGGATAACTTCAGGTGATACATGAAGCACGTTCAAAAAAAAAAAAAAAAACCAAACTGTACTATTTTGATAGATATCAAAAATATATAAGTAGACATAAACCCCATTATTCCTTTGATTTTTTTTTTTTCATAGAAGTCATTGCTTTGGAGAGTAAAAATTAAATTAAGCCCTTCTTGGTGTTTTTTTGTTTTTAACAATAGTTAGAAAATATTAGTAAGTCAGTACAAAAGATAAGGGGGAAGAAAAAGAAATAGATGCCTGAAAAACACTGAGGAAATAAACAATGGCAATGACATGAAAGAAGAAAAACATTTAACACAGAAGTCCACGGCAGCTGTATTTATCATGCTCGTCCCCAGCATTTGATAAACTGACAGGTAACCACAGGCATACTATGCATTTCTCAAATGTCACTTATTGAAAAAAATCTAGTTCTGGGCCTGCGAAGATTCAGTCTATAGCTGTATGATCATGCCTTGGCTTTCTTAGCATCGGTTTGGTCTGTAACAGGCCAAACAGCCAGCTTTGGGTCTCTGAAAGTCACCTGTCCAGTTCTGCCCCTGATAAAGTCCAAAGTGAAAGAGAACTGTTCGTTTAGATTTAAGAACAAGTAATTGCCCAAATAGGACTTCCAAAGAGGTTCTATGTTCCCTGCACTGTATATGTCCCAATCTTGCTCTGTAAAATGAGTATAATAATAGAGTCTATTTCCTAAGGTGGTTATGAGGACTTCACATAAAAGAAGCAAAACAGAATAAATATAATAACGGATATGTATGTGTAAGTCATTGTCATCACTAATCCAGTACAGACTAGCCTCCTTGGAGCACCTTGCATTACATACTCACCCATCCCTGCAGCCTTGAAAATATTTGTCCCCTTACACCAATCTCCCTTCGTTTTAGTGTTTTGTGACAGAATCAGCCCAATAAAAGCTTTCTGTCTCTGAACACATGGCATTCAATAATTTGGCAAAGTTCACATAGTCTTCAGTTTCTCTGTCCTTAACAAACTTCTACCCAGACTGTGGATTTTCTGTAGATTTCATGTGTTAGCATTTGCGAAGCTACATACACATGTGCACACGCACGTGCACGTACACACACTTCTTGTGTTCCAAGTGAGAGAGTCTACCAACCTCGATGACTCCTTAGGGACTTGTTTGCAGTGGGGCTTATCCCCCCCCCACTTCACCCCCAAATTAAGTTCTATAAAAGGGTATAACCGAAGTTGAACCAAACCCAAAGTACAGCCCTAGCTACCGGGCCCTGGAGATAGTGATCCAGGCATAGGGTGTTCTTTTTACAACATAAGACAATTCAGTCATAATGACTGTGTCTGCGCTGCCGGGAAGCAAATACGAATATAAGAAAGCGGTAAACTGGGAAACAGGCCAACTCTCCTTTCTTCCCCAGGGGTGAGAAGCTGCACCGCTCCCAAATGCATAACAAAGAAAGCCGGCCCAGGAGCCGGGGGTGGGGGGAGGAGTGGGGAGGGGCCCCTGGCGAATAGGTGTCTGTGGGATGCGCCTGGGCGGCCAGGGTCTGCTTATACCGTCAGGGCCACAGCTACCCCTTTGCCTCTTTTCTCAGGGTGTAAGATGCCCGGAGACAGGTAGAGATGCACTTTTGCCCTGAGAAATTGACTTCCAGACACACTCTGTCCTCTGGTGAAACCAGGACCAGGTCTCTAAACACTCGGCTTAGAACTGAGGCTCGGGATCTCTAGGTCCTCGCCGAGTCTCTCAAGGACCCAACTACTGCGCCGTCACTGCCCGGTGCCACCCTGGCACACCAGCCACCAAGCCTCCCAGGCTGGGCTTCCTAGTTTATCGCTTTCTCTGCCCAAGTCAGCAGGCGGGTACGCATCTCCTGGGCCGTCCCGGTGCTCACGGCACCGGAGGGGCATTCTCCCTACCTGTCCTTGCTGGATCGCTAAGAGAAGCTGGGGGCCCCGAGGGGTGCACCGCGTGCCTCGGCGCCCCACCCCTGCCAGCGGCCGGGGCGCGGCGCCCACCGGTGCCACTGCCTGTGAAAAGCCACTCCCCGTGCCGCTCCCAGCACACAGCCCGCTCGTCCCCGCGGTCACCTCTCTCCTCTCTCGGACTCCGGACTCCGAGGCTCCCAGGTCACCCCCAGGAGCTCCCTGCGTGTGCGCTCCCTTCGCTCTTCTCATTCATTCTCTTTTCTCCATTTTCCCTCCAACCCTCACGCTCTCCGGGGCTCTGGCCTCTTATCGCCTCTCGCCTTCACCCCTCTCTCTGATGTCCCCTCGACGTCCCCTCGACGTCCCCTCGATTCCACTCGCCTTTCCCGCTCCGCGTTTCTGCACCTCTCCTCCCTTCTCTCCAGTGCGCCCCGGGCTTCCCGGTCCCCTGGAGCGGGCGCTGGACACCTCCGTCGGAACTTCGGCCTCAGTGTTCGAACCCGCCGCTGCCGCCCGCAGTCAGGGCCCCCAGACCCAGCAAGGCTCTCGCCTTCCTCCTCCCCTCAAGGAGACACTCTCGGGACTCCTCCTGGGGCCACAGCCCCCCACCAAGGGAACCGTGCTGGCCTGGCCCAGGCAGCCCAGCTGTCAGGGACAACGGGTCTATTTTAGGTCCAGCACCCAATGTCCCCGCCCTGAGGACACCGGCCCCGGCCCCGCGACTTGGGTAGCACTTGCCAGCACTGATCGCAAGCCGACTCGACTCGAGCGAGGCTGGTGGCAGGGCCACCGCTGTGGAAGGCGGTCGCTGGACACCCAACTGGAAATCCCAAGGGTTTAGGAAATCCGGGGGGGGGGGGGGCAAGCCCCAGCCACCCCCTCCCGCCTCCTGGGAATGGGCTACCTTGGAACCGCCACCTCTCTTGCAAAGAGAGCCACACACGAGCCTTCCCAGCTAGTTCCCTTTACCTCTGTATGCCCTGGTTTACTTAATTTCTAGTCAATCGGTCATTAGCCTGCAATAACCCACCCAAAGCATGATCCTTTAGAAAATCTAAGAAGAATTAGGGTCAATCAACAAACAAGTTACGAAGAGCCGCAATGCCTAACCTAAGCCCCAGAAGGTTGAGCAAACGGACCGCACACGCGTGCGTGTCCCTGTGCGCGCAATCACACACGCGCACCCACACCAACACCGGCGAACCAGCCACCAGTTCGCACACTGACAAGTCTCTAAGTCTAGCAGAGATTAGAAGTGTCACTCACCTGTGTCGTTTTCTACTTCTGCCGATTGGGATCCGGGGGAAGTATCGGAAGAGGGTGGATTGAGAGACCCTCCTTTCTTTTCTTTTCGCCTTTCTAAAGAGTGGAAATTTCCATCATGTGATAGGGGGCAGCATCCCCAGTGTCGCCTTTCCTGAGGACCCTCCCTTCCAGCCCAGCCACCAATCGCCAGGCGGCAACCTGAGATGTAAACAGAAGCATCCTCCCAGGTGGGCTGAGTTGTCCAGCTGTCCCGCAAGAGTGAAGCCTGGGAGCCGCCGGCCCCTCTCCCTCCTCTCTGGGTCCCCGACAGCGGAGAATACCTTGGTGTGAGTTCGGGTTTTCGCGGTTGTTGTTTGGTTGTTTGTGGTTTTGTAATGAAGTCTCCTCAATAGTCAAGGTTGCATTTGTTGAGTCTGCCCTACATGCAGAAATGCATGTTGATCTTCCCTTCGAAGTCAGGAAAAAAGTCTTTCGGGTAGGTGTCCCTAAACTGCCTCCAGGTTTGGGGATGTCGAACCTGAGCCTGATGTAAAAGGGGGGAAAATGGAGGAAGGGGTATAAATGAAAAACCTGTCAGTCACCATTAAAGCCCCTTTATGCATCAGTGAAGCTGGGGGTAGCTTGGTGGCATTTAACTATGAGTGGCGATCTTGGCGGCAATTTCTTTTCTGGGATTTCAATTTAAGCATAACCCTCAGTATGTATGGAGAAGGAATTAGGATGTGATAAATAGCACTATAATTTTAATTCTCTTCACTAAAGGCATTAACCTGCCATTTCAAGGAAAACCGTTCACGTGAAAGCCATTTTCTGATGGTAAGCAAAATTCTTATTTCAAAGAAGGCTTCTGTAACCCATTTGTTCATAGCCCTGTGTTTATTTTCGTACTCATTTGTCATTCTTTGGGGAAAAAGATATTCTCCAATGGCGATCTGACTCCACAGTGCGTCAAACTCACCAGGCAACACAAATTGCTTTCTGACCTGGCCAGACACATCGAATTGTACTCAAACCACGCAACAATGCAAATTCAATAGAAGGATGATGCAGCAAATACCTTCACTGGGGTTGCCGTGTTGGACACGAAACATACATAAAAATCAGTATCTAAAAAAATTCTTGTTTTATGAAAGCTGATGATCGCCCACCTGACCGCCCACCCAGTATACCTCCTTAGTTTGTCATAACAAGAAATTTCCATTCCGGGAAATTCGAATACATCAGAATAATTTTCAGGTCCCTTCAAACTTGTTGAAACTACATTATCTTTATACTACCACACTTTCCACTGATTCTTATTTAACAGACATAAGCATATTTTGTAAAGCTACTGAACTGTCAAAATTGGTGGGCTTGAGAGAGGGTTAGTGGGAGATCAAGATGGACGTACATTTCTCTCTGCCTAATGCTTACTAAAGACAAAACCCAGGTTTCTAAAATGACAGGCCTTTTCAGAGACAACCAGATGAAGACGGCATCACGCAATTGTAAGGCAGATACTAGTTTGTATCACTGCTCGGTGTTGTAATGAACCGCTTCTTATTCAGTTCTTGGCATCCATATCTCAGTACAGAAAAGATAAAAAATGGTGTTTCATTGCCGAAGTTGCTGGAGTCCTATGGGTTACCCACCTATATAAACTCTTAATGTCAGGTGTGGGTTGAGGTAGAACGAGCTGCCTTCATCTGTGAATCGGTGCAGTGCTGAACAAGGTCCAAGTGTGTCGTCTCTTGTAGCTACGGTCCATCATCAGAGTCCGCGAAGAGCTCAAAGCGACTTCTGGATGGTTCGAGACAACTGACAACGCTTTATCTTCCCTGATACAATCCAAACCTTGAGCCATTGGCGGCTCTGTTGAATCTTCCTGCCAATCTTCCGAGGTCTGTTCTCAACCAGTCTTGGAGACAATGCGAAGCAGCCCTCGCCAGCGACATGAATACACCTGCAGGACCACAGTGGAAAACACATTCTGATTTGTTGTCAAATCATTCACTGGCTCTGGAGCAGTTAGCTTAGGTTTAAATCTCAGAGCCACCGCCTACCAGCTATGTGACCTTGGCCAAGTCCCTTAAGTTCTTGGTGACTCAGTCTCCTGAAAAATGGAGAACATTTCTTGGCACATTGTTTTCCTGACTTGTTATTTGCAGACAACACTAAAAACTCACCTAGTGATGGAGACAAATGAAATGTTTGCAATCAAAAAAAACTTACGCGCAGATAGCATTTAGTACCATTTGGACAAAGCTCACTCGATGGAAACTCTCTGCTCTGAAATCATATTGGCCTAAGAATGTTATTGGTTTTGTTGGGAATTCTTTCATTTTTAAGAAAAGTCTATATGGGGAAATACTCCCCAAATATATTCTTTTGAACCAAAATTAATACTTGAAAACAGAGTTCTCTGCTCCCATTAGTTTGGAAAACATTGTGGTGAAAGTTCTTGTGGGATTCCTCAGAAGTTTTGATCAGTCTCTCTAGGTTGGGATGGAGCACACAGTATTTTTCCATGACTAGAGCCCTTTGGGGGGAATATCTCTCAGGTCTGATGATCCAGAGTATACCCATTGCCAAATTTTAGCACACATGAATGCCCGAGGAAGGAAATAGAACACAGTTATTATCCAAACACCCCGTGGCAAGACTCTAAATTTCCTTGGTTTATAGACTATTGTTGAGAAGTTTGATAGCAGCAACTTTAGTAGACGCGTAGAAACTTTTTTTCTTTGATAGTGGACTTTTAATATGGATTGTTTTTCCAATTAATAATTATTATGATTCTAAACTGACTTTAGGTTATGAAGCACCTTAATGTATATTATGGCACTTGATACTAAAATAAGCTAAGTATTATTTTCCCCATTCAGTGAGAAAGGGAAATGAGGTTAAGTGATTTGTCCAAAGACACAGAGCTAATAATTGACAGACTGGAATATGAACCACTGGCTTCAAATTCAATATCTCCCACAGCTCACCTCCCTTTACTTCTGAGCATTTTCTTTTCTAAGACTGATAACTGTTTTCCTGCCTACAATGTAGTCAACCCTAAATGGCATGCTTAGCGAAACTATTATGATTTTTAAAATAATTACTATAAAAGCAATGATCTCCTTAGCATAATTGCATGAGCCTTTGCAAATTCTAATGTCTTTATAATGACATTATTTTGTATGAATTTGAATTTGATTTATGTGAAACACTGAGTAATACCAGGAATTATATTTGTGGTTGAGTTTCTTTTTAGTGTTATGCTCTTGAAATGAGCTACTATTTCTTACTGGCTCTAGGAAGAAGATACCTGAATAGATCACTTACCATCTCAGTTTCGCACTTGATGAAACAACTAGCATCTGGATCTCAAAATGAAATATCAAACTCGATCTAGGATCCTAGAAGATCCAAGTCTAGTGGCCAATATTGGGATGTTAGGGACCAGACTCAAGGTCCCATCCAGGAGGTGACAGGGAGAGCAGAGCCCATATGTTGCACATGGGCAGCTCAGAGAGGAGAATTGTGCATTGTGTGGTCAGCATTCGACCCCAGCCCCAGGGAAGTCAGCCTTTGGAAATGGCATTACAGGCAGACACCCGACCACTTGTATTTACCAAACACACCACCTTCCTTTTCCAACTTGACACTCAAAGCACCAATCAACTATACCTGTCTACACAGCCCTGATTCTAAACCACTTACTGCCCCCCACCCCCCAGCACCAATACCATGGTTTTCCATGCTTTAGAGCTTTTGAGTGCGCTATGCCCACTTTCTGGAATCCCTTGCCACTGGCTCTGCCTGTCAACTTCACTTTTACTCACTGTTCAATGTCGTCACCTAAGTGAATGAAACCCTTCTCAACTCCTCCAATTCTTTTTTTTCTTGGTAGGTTGGGGACATGGGGTGGGAGTGGGGTAGAGTTCTAAGAAGGGTAGAAAAAGAGAACCAGCATGTTTGGGCATGGCATTTAGTACTTAGAACCACCCTGTGAGGTGGATGCTTTTATCCCCACTTTACAGATGAGAAAACAGAGACTGTTTCTCTGACTGAGTCTGAGTTAAGTGGCTTGTGAGAGGCAGAATCCGAATTAGGACTCAGGTATACGTGACTCCAAAGCTCTCCTCGTTCTGTCCCATGATTAAACTTGCCCTCATTTGGGCTCCAGAGATAGGTCATAATACATTATTTGGCCCCATTAGACTTTGAGCTCCTCAGCAGCCAATCTCATTCTTATCTGTGTTCATGGCATTTCCATTGCATCGGACACCTAGGTACTCGGTCGCTAGAGGTGGAACGAGTGAGAGAATGAATGAAGGATGCCCTGTGATTTGCATATTGTAACAAACACTGTCTATTTCAGAGTTATTAAGTAAAATCACCTGTTACTTGTCCCTAATGATAATTTGTATCTTTTCTGTTTGTTTTTTTCTCCAAAGTCGAGAGGCACGATGATTAGGTGTCCAACTATAATTTTGGTGCTCAGAGAGACAATGATTAAATCTGCCAGGCTACCAGCGATGCTGACATGTTTTGCACAACTGGTGTTTGAGCAGAGATCGACATTGATTTGATGTCGCCAGGTAACACAGTAGCGTGACAGCTTTGAGAAAATGATATCAAATTACTCTAGAAGCAAATTTTACCCTTTGTGACATTCCTCCAAGAGTTAGTAACTTAGTCATGTCAGTCTTCACTTCGTATTTGCTTTATCTGGGAAAATCAGATGAGAGGACTTATCACCGAAACCCAGACATGTCTAATGAGACTTACCACATTAAATACATTTATATGTACAAATATATGTACAAAAGTCCAATATACACATGTACAAAAATATATGCACAAATTCCAAATTTAAGAGACAGAACATGTGAAGTTAAAGAAATTAAACACTTGTTGTTGTTGTTGTTGTTGTTGTTGTTGTTAAGTTTATTCTGAGAGAGAGAGTGCAGGAGGGGCAGAGAGAGAGAGAGAGAGAGGGAGAGGGAGAATCCCAAACAGCCTCCATGGTGTTGGTGCAGAGCCTGATGTGGGACTCAGACTCATGAAACTGTGAGATCATGACCTGGGCCCAAATCAAGAGTCAGACGCTTAACCAACTGAGCCACCCAGGCGCCCCAAACACTTGGTGTCTGATTTCTGGAACCAGATTCCCTAGGTTTGAATTCCAGCTCTGACACTTACTAGCTAATAACTAATTATTAGTTGTACGATAATTAGGCAAGTTATCAGCCTCTCTATCCTTCAGTTTTCTCAACTGTGATTGGGGATAACACTTTGTACCTATTCATAGTTATTTTAAAAAGTTTAAGTCACACCACATACCCCTTTTCAAATGGAAAATGCTGATAACAGTCATATCATTTGTCAGTGAAGAATTCTTATAATTACCCCAGAATTTTATTCTATTCCCCTGGGCCTGTTTGCTCATCCCTAGTACAAAAGGGCAGACTATTTGATCCTTGCGTCCTGTGTGATCTACATTCTACAAACGAATAGCTTGTGGGTGTTCTTTTATTCCCTTGTCTCCACAACAAAACTCCAGTGTCCTATTTGCTTTCTGAAGAGATGGATGGCAGGAAACTATTATTAATCTACTTCCTAATTTTCAGAAGACTGAATCTGAAATAAAACAAAACTTGCAAAGTTCCATGAAAGCATTGAACTTGTGGTGCTCAAATGGAGGAGAGAGATGGTGTGAAAGAGGTCAGAATTATGTGCCGATTTCTGCATTGGCCTCTAGCATCTGGCCATCCCAATGCTGTAGTATTGCTTCATTCTTTCTCATTGAAGAATAGGTTGTTTGCACGGTTCCTCTTGAGACTGTAAGTTCTGTAGCTGTTTTTGTCAAGATGTATTTGCTGAATAAATAAATGAACGGAGGGGTAAATCCATTGATGCTTCCCTTGTTTTTGTTTTCGAGAAGTTGAAAAGTTGAGTAATAATTTACTGAAAGAATGGGCTTTTATCAAAAAGCATTTCCAATTAAAATACCACCATGAAGATGACTTTGGAAATTATTGGTCTTAAAATTTGGTGTTACTGAGGACCTATTTTTTGTTATTCTGGAAGGAGGATATTCCTGACCTATATGGGACATTAAGACTCAATATTGAGATCATCTTCTGTGTCACTGCATGTAAGGCCACTGACCAAGGGGGGGTTCTTCCTTCCATTCTTCCCAGTGGGGCAGTGCCCTTCCAGTCCCTTCTCTGATGAGACTCTCAGCAAAGTAGGAGGTCTGGGCCTTTCCCTTTGAGGCAGCCCTACCTGGCCAGCACTCAACAGCCACAAACACAGGACTATGTAGATATGTTAAATTCTGAAGAGTGAGGCACATCTCAGAAGAGTATTCCGAAGTGGAAGTTTGAAGGCTGAAGTTTTGACAAATTTGACTGTACAGAGGAAGGCCCTGACACAAAGCTTCTCCACTGCTGCCTTCACTGGAGACACTCCTCCCCGCTGGCTTCTGCCTGTGCACAGAGAGCCCTCCATTCAATCCTGGCGACTCCGTCTCCTCCCTCAGAAAACCCAGTCCTGTCTGTATCTGCTCATCTTCTGATTTAGTGGACATTTATTGGGTGCCCCCCTTGGTGCTGGGTGCTAGGGACAGAACTGTGAGCCAAACAGACATGATCCCTGTGGAGTTTATAATTTGGCAAGAGAAAACGTTTTACTCAACGTGCGACACAAATAAATATAAAATGACAGAGACTGCACTGGGGTCAGGGAAAGACTTCCCTGAGGAAATGACTCTTGAGGATGAGTGTGAGGAAAGTTTTTGTTTCTTAAGACAGTAGTCACTTTACCATATTTGTATGCCCATGCGAAGCCCATGCCCGCGTTTGAACTGGTGCGCTTGAGAGAGCGGAGGGGCAGATCCATCTCGGGTAGCGAGAAGGACTCCTCTCCAGAGGCGGACAAGCTCCTCTCTCCAAAATGAGATAATGTGGGATTCTGATTCCAGTTCTGTCCCCCTGCCAGTAAGAGCCATGGGCGGGCCGGTCTGTTTCTTGGTCCCCTGTGAATCAACACGTCTCAGAGACGTGCTTTACTCACCTAGGGATGACCAGAGTTACTTTTCCTTTTGCTTGATTCTTTAGGAAGAATAGAAAATCTCATCCCACCCGCAATACAGTGCTTTTGATTCAGCCGCATTGCAGTAAACCTCATAGTACGTTAGTTGTCAGTGGCCTCTCCCTTTGCTGTCTGGAAGGAATGATCTAGCCTGATGGAATCTTTTTGATACAGAACCCTCTGGTAATGATTGAGATGGGAGAGAGAGGGATCTGTTAGTTCAACTTGCCACGAAGAGTTCACGAGGAAAAAAGGTTCTGGTTCTTATAAAAAGTCTGACTATAAACTGGAGGGGGCATCTGAGTGAGTCAGTAAGGAACAAACCCCAAACATGGGACATTGAGTACCTCCATTTACAGAAAGAAAAACAGGGGTTCCTTTAACCTTAAACAAAAATGGTAAAGTCAGTTTGGAAGTGAGATTTACAGTCATTCCCTGCATTTCTGCTTCAACTTATGTTGACATATTGCAGCATGTAGTATGTTAGGAAAGATGTGTTGCAATATTCTGCAATATTTAATGTGCAAAGGACAAAGTCACACCTCAATCCCAGGTTCTGAGTTTTGTGGGGTGTTTTGTTTTTTATTCTTTAATTCCCATCACCTAATCCCACCCATTTCCCCTCTGGTGATCATAAGTTTGGTCTCTATAATTAAGAGTCTATTTCTTTCTTCTTCTTTTTAAATGTTTGTTTATTTATTTTGAGAGAGAGTGAGAGAGAGAGACTAGGGGAGAGGCAGAGAGAGAGGGAAAGAGAATCCCAAGCAGGCTCTGTGCTGCCAGTGTGGAGCCTGATGTGGGGTTCGAACCCATGAACTATGAGATCATGACCTGAGCCAAAAGCAAGAGTTGGATGCTTAAACAACTGTGCCACCTAGGCACCCCAAGAGTCTGTTTCTTAATTTGTCTTTCCTTTATTTTTTCCCTTTGCTTGTTTGTTTTGTTTCTTAAATATATATATATACATATATATATATGTATATATATGTATGTATATATGTATATATATGTATATATATGTATATATATGTATATATATATATATGTATGTATGTATATATAGAATGTATGTTATAAACTTCTTTATCCATTCATCAATCGATGGATACTTCGGCTGCTTCCATACCTTGGCTATTGTAAATAATGCTGATACTATAAATAAAGGGGTGCATGTATCCCTTTGAATTAGTATTTTTGTATTCTTTGGGTAAATGCCCAGTAGTGTGATTGCTGGATTGTAGGGTAGTTCTATTTTTAACTTTTTGAGGAACCTCCATTCTGTTTTCCACAGTGGCTGTACCAGTTTGCATTCCTACCGACAGTGAAAGAGAGTTCCCCTTTCCCCACATCCTCACCAACACCTGTTGTTTCCTGTGTTCTTGGTTTTAGCCATTCTGACAGGTGTGAGGTGGTATCTCATTGTAGTTTTGATTTGCATTTCCCTGATGATGAGTGATGTTGAGCATCTTTTCGTGTGTCTGTTAGCCATCTGGATGTCTTCTTTGGGAAAATGTCTATTCATGTCTTCTGCCCATTTTTAATTGGATTGTGTGTGTGTGTGTGTTGAGTTTTATAAGTTCTTTGTATATTTTGGATACTAACCCTTTTTGGATATGTCATTTGCAAATATCTTCTCCCATTCCATAGGTTGCCTTTTAGTTTTGTTGACAGTCTCCTTCACTGTGCAGAAGTTTTTTATTTTGATGTAGTCCCAATAGTTTAAGTTTCTTTTTGCTTTTATTTCCCTTGCCTCAGGACACATCTAGTAAGAAGTTGCTATGGCTGATATCAAAGAGATTGCTGCCTGTGTTCTCCTCTAGAATTTTTATGGTTTTAGGTCTCACATTTAGGCCTTTTATCCATTTTAAATTTATTTTTGTGTATGGTGTGAGAAAGTGGTCCAGTTCCATTCTTTTGCATGTAGCTGACCATTTTTTCCAACATGACTTGTTGAAGAGACTGTCTTTTTCCCATTGGCTATTCTTTCTTGCTTGCCACAGATTAATTGACCCTATAATTAGGGGTTTATTTCTGGATTTTCTATTCTGTTCTATTGATCTATATGTCAATTTTTGTGCCAGTGCCATGCTATTTTGATGATTACAGCTTTGTAACTATTACTTGAAATCCAGAATTGTGATGCCCCCAGCTTTGCTTCTCTTTTTCAAGATTGCTTTGCCTATTTGGGATAGCCAAATACGAACATTATGATTGTTTGTTCTAGCTTTGTGAAAAATGCTGTTGGTATTTTGACAGGGGTTGCATTAATTGTGTACCAAAGATCACTTTGGGTAGTACAGACATTTTAACAATATTTGTTCTTCCAACCCATGAACATGGAATGTCTTTCCATTTCTTTGTGTCACCTTCAGTTTCTTTCCTCAGTGACTTACAGTTTTCAGAGTATAGATCTTTCATTTCTTTGGTTAGGATTATTCCTAAATATCTTATTTTTTGTGCAATTGGGATTGATTCCTTGATTTCCCTTTCTGCTGCTTCATTATTGGTGTATAGAAATGCAACAGATTTCTGTACATTGATTTTGTATCCTGCAACTTTGCTGAATTCGTGTATCAGTTCTAACCATTTTTTGGTGGAGTCTTTGGGGTTTTCTATATATAGTATCATATCGCCTGCAAATAGTGAGAGTGTTACTTCTTCCTTACTGATTTGGATGCCTTTTATTTCTTTTTACTGGCTAATTGCTGTGGCTAGGACTTTCTAGTACTACGTTGAATAAAAGTGGGGAGGGTGGACATCTTTGCCTTGTTCCTGACCATAAAGGAAATGCTCTCAGGTTTTCCCATTGAGGATGAGATTAGCTGTAGGTTTTTCATATATAGCCTTTACTATGTTGAGGTATGTTCCCTCTAAACTTACTTCGTCGGGGATTTTTACATGAGTGGGTATTGTACTTTATCAAATACTTTTTTCTGTCTCTATTGAAATGATCATATGGTTCTTATTCTTTCTTTTATTGATATGATGCATCACACCGATTGATTTGCAGATAATGGACCACACTTGTATCTTGGGAATAAATCCCACTTGATCATGGCGAATGATATTTTTTACGTATTGGTGAATTCAGCTTGCTAGTATGTTGTTGAGAATTGTTGCATCCATGTTCATCAGGGATATTGGCCTGCAGTTCTCACTTTTAGTGGTGCCTTTACCTGGTTTTGGTATCAGGGCAATGCTGGCCTCACAGAATGAATTTGTAAGTTCTCCTTCCTCTTGTATGTTTTGGAATAGTTTGATAAGGATAAGTATTAACTCTTTTATTTTCTCCCGTGCTGAAACATATCCCAAGCATGGGTTCAGCAGTTGATAAAGTCATGCTTTGGGCTTGGTTGCTATCAGTCTGGAAGCTTCCAGGTCCCAGCTCCTTCTCCCATCCTGCCCCTTGTCCCATTTCCTGTGTGTGGAGGGGAGGCTTTTATGGCCTGAGGGCTGGAGGCTGAGCTAGAGGAGGAGGAGGACAGGGGGGCTGGTGTGGTCTCTGTTCCTGCCCAGGGCCCAAAGAACAGAGAAGTCCCTTCTTTCCACCACTGCCCCTGCAAATCTGGGCCCTGAGAGACACTGGTATTCATTCCACACTGTGAATGTGGGCCAGGATGTCCTCTGAGCTTTCCAAATGGCTCCTTGAACACCTATGGTGGAGTGGGTACCAGGGGAGGAAAGGAGGAACAGGATGTTGACTGAGGCAGACCACATGATTGGTCTGTGGAAACGTGTGAGGTGTCCCCTTGGACCTACTTGGAAGTGACTGGGGCACTTTAAAAGAAAGGAACCAGCTCCTTCTGTTACTTTGATAGATTGCATTTACACATATATACATATAAGGGTACATATGTATATAATATGTAATACATATGTATAAATGTATATGTGTGTATATATGTGTATATCATGTAAATAACATAATATACATTATGTAACAAATGCTATAACATGTTATGTATCACATTACATGTCGTACATTGTATCATATCAGATAGTATTATTTGTCCTCTATTCAATTTAGGCTTATATGGTGGTACATCCAACACTGTATCTTAGGATAAATTGGCAATAAATATTTACGAAGATTTATGAATGAAAAACCATAATTTTTAGGATGTTAAGTTCTGTCTAATGACTTTATGTATTAGACATGCAGAAAGAGACATTGGGTGAATTTGTCTTTTTGCTTAATTTCACATTAAAAACTTGGTTATTCTAATTTCCATAACACAAATTACCAACAAAATAATTAAAAAAATTTTTTTAAGTTCCTCTAGAGTGACATTGTTTTCACTACCATCTGTTTCTACTTAGTTATGTGTTGTCCTCTACGTTCTTTTTTACATTTCTTTTTGTTATTAAAAATGGGTAAGGGTTTTGCAAATTAACTTTATTCTCTCTATAAAGCAGCCGCTCTTCATAAGTGAAAATAGAAATTACAGGGTTTTTTGGCAACATCTCAAGGTTCCAAGGCATGCTAAGTTTAAGGTGTATGCCCAGAACCAGACCCTGAATGTCATCTGGGGGAGGAGGGAGTGAGAGGTGTCCTAACCTGACGCCTTCATGCAGGCTTCTATACCAAAGTGCCGCAGCCTGGATGGCTTGTGAACACTAAAATTTATTTCTGAGATTTATAGTCTGAGGTCAAGGTGTCAGCAGAGGCCCCTCTTCCGGTCGCAGACTGCCCACTCCTCGGTGTGATCTCTTAAGGCAGAAATAGGGCTTGTGAACTCTCTGGGGTCCCTTTTATAAGGGCACTAATTCCATTTATGAGGTCATAATCATCAAGGTGATTATCATCACATTGTGGGTTAGGATTTCAACAGATGAATTTTGGGGAAACACCTGAGTCTTAAAGAATCATGAAAGATGGAAACTCAGGGCAGCGTGGTTTTGCTGACAGACCAAGGTTAACATAGACCCCAGAGGAATCTCTCCCATCGGACCAGAGTCCCACAGAACAATATTTCATTGCAAAAATGTAAGAATTTGGGTTTCAATTTAGAGGAATATTTTTTTCTTACTCCTTGAGGGGCACTTACCAGAATGTGTCTTCACCGGACAGGTTTATTTAAAATAGTTCAGGTATGTGGGGTGCCTGGGTGGCTCAGTCGGTTAAGTGCTGACTTCAGCTCAGGTCATGATCTCACGGTTCATGAGTTCGAGCCCCGCGTCGGGCTCTGTGCTGACAGCTCAGGGCCTGCAGCCTGCTTCGAATTCTGTGCCTCCCTCTCTCTCTGCCCCTCCCCTGCTTTCTATCCCCCTCTCTCTCTCAAAACTAAATAAACTAAAAAAAAATTTTTAATAAAAAAATAGTTCAGGTATAGTTAATCGGTTGCTTAGTGACTTGACAGTGGAGCTACATCTGAAAACATCTTGATGCTACAATTAGTGATTGCCAAGTTAGAAGGAGAAAATTCATGACTGCAAAAGAGAGACTTGCTTCTGTTGATAAATGAAGTGAATGAACACCTGTGGAAAACAAGGTTTCTAGTTTGTAAGTGCCACTTAATCAGTCATAGTAATGAAATCGTCTCTGAAGAGCACTGTATCCTTCCCCAAAGGGCTTTTTCTGTACATTCTCTCATTAAATCTGCTGATTTTACTGAAAAGCATCCTGTAGCAAGAACTTCTATAAACCTATAGTTGTTCACTGGCTGTTTCCTATGTGCTGGGCACCAGGGCAAGCACTTTGCATGTTGTCCACTCTGCTCTGACGCTGCCTCATGAGATAAAAGCTCTATTGTCCCATATTCCAGGTCCCATGTTACAAGGCTCACATAGCACATTGTACCAGGAGAATTCATCAGTGCCTCTATCATCTCCTGCCTATGCCTTTGATATTATCCTTTCAATATTATTTACCCCATCACATTCCAACTATTTCTAAATACTACTCTTCCTTCGTTGGTTGTTGGATCAAATACACCTTATTAGTTTAAAAAGAATCTTTCAGGGGTGCCTGGGTGGCTCAGTCGGTTGAGCATCCAACTTTGGCTCAGGTCATGATCTCGCTCGCGGTTTGTGGGTTCGAGCCCCGTGTCGGGCTCTGTGCTGACAGCTCAGAGCCTGGAGCCTGCTTCGGATTCTGTGTCTCCCTCTCACTCTGGCCCTCTCCCACTCACACTCTTTCTTTCTCTGCCTCTCAAAAATAAAGAAACGTAATAATAATAAAAAAAATTTTTAAAAAGAATCTTCCCCTAGGTGTCTGCCTGTCTTTCGTTCGGAGAATCCTATGTGAATACCTGCGCACTGTAGTGGTTCTGGGTAGTCCCCCCGGGCTTGTAGCCTGGTGCCACCACTTTCTAACTGAGCAAGTGACTTTACTTCCCTGTGCTTCCCTTAGTAAAATTAGGGGAATGATCGTGTATTTCATGAGGTTATGTGAGGGGGGAAAAAGACAGTACCTAAAATGTAATAAAATAGTGCCTGATGTAGTAAATACTCAGTAAACATTAGGTTTTCTAATATTACTGTTCCTATTGCTGTCATTGATTCCCAATACTTTCTCACATTTGCATTTTTAATTAAGTCTTTTCTCTAAATCTATTCTCTCTCTTATCTATATTTATATTAGATATGTTCGTGTAATATATATTCATATTATGTACATCATTTACATCTATAAAAATAACTTGGTGTCTTTCCCACCATCTGCCTCTAAACTTGTTACTCATCTGCAGTACTGAGTACTGAGTACTGCAGTACTCTTTGCAACCTTTCCTGACCCGCACTCCCTTCGGAGACGCCACCATGCTTCGTGACCTCCATCTCTAATATCACTCGTGGCACTCATTACAGTTAGTTGCTTCCATATCTATCTCCCTAATAACTATGGACTCATTAGGATCAGGGACCATGTCTTATGTATCCTTTTAATCTCAGTACATTGCAGATTTCCAATTATTTTCAGTTAACGAATGGATGACTGAATTAACAATGTTTGAGGGGTGATATTATTCATTTTTAAAATGAAGTCTACACAACAGAGCAAGAAGAGGCTTTTAAAAATAATTAAGTCCATTCCCTCCCTTCCCATTATCCTTTCCTTTAGAGACGGGGAAGCAGAGGTACAAAAGGGTAAGACTCTCCTAACGTCACATTGATAGTAAGCGGCCAGAGTATGCATGTAAAGTGCTCGGCCCTTGGCAGACAATCAGAAATAGTTGCCAAGGGCGCCTGGGTGGCTGACTCAGTTAAGCATCTGACTCTTGATCTCAGCTCAGTCTTGATGTCAGGGTCATGAGTTCAAGGCCCACGTTGGGTCTCGCGCTGGGCGTGAAGCCTACTTAAAAAAAAAAAAAAAAAAAAAAAAGAGTTGCCAAACAAGAAATCCAAATCCTGCGTCTTTTTTACTATGTTTCATCCCTTTTCATCATTAGTCATTATATCAGTGAAGATGCTTTTAGCTACATACAAGTGACAGAAAATGCAATTCAGATTGGCTTAAATAATTGGCTCCTTTGATTTGAAAAGCTTTCTGTGTCTCCGTGTTGCCTCCTGCGGTATGAGCTTTATGCTAAAGCTGCCTTCTTCTTAAGGGCGGCTGCCACCTACCCTCAGGGCTATCTGCTTGGCCATCCACAACCAGAAAAGAGAGAAAGCGAGGGTGAGGGGACAGCTGTGGATGGGGGTGGGGGTTACGGATATGGTGGGGAGGTTTCTTTTGGCAGGGATGAAAATGCTCTAAAATTGTGGTAATTGCTGCACAAATGTGTGAGTATCCTAAGACCCATGAAATGGTACGCTTTAAGTGAATTGCATGATAGGTGAATTATCGCAATAAAGCTGTTTTGTTGTTGTTGTTTTTAAAGCTGTTTTTTGTTTTAAATGAGAAAAATGGGGCTTCACTTGACAGGTCATCTTCTGGCAAGACCCAAGACATTTTGTGTGCCCTTAATAGGAATTTAAGCTTGCTTTAGCCCACGTCATTTGTAATCGTCAGAACGACACGAACGTGGACATATTGAGATGCATGGCCCCACTGTGCATGAAGTCTGAAGGTCGTCAGAAGAGAGGAGGAGTCGAGGACATCAGGGACACTCCTGTACCTGAAGAGGATTCTGATAGAGCTCAAGCATCAGGTATCCCTGGTCCCTTTGGCTCCCCTCCTTCCAGCACGGTGGGCAAGTGGGGGGAGTTCACTTATGTCCATTCTAAGCAGTCTCCTTGGCTGCTCACTTTCCACTGGTTCCTCTGTCGTCCTCTGCTCTCGGTCCCAGGCCGCTGCCTGCTTTCCTGCTCTTTACAGCCCAAAACTCAAGGACCCCAGTCACTCTCAAGCAAATGTTGCCACCCTCGCCAGGGCATTTGTGGAGGTGTGATAGTTTCATTTCATTTGTGGAGCAGGTAGTTAGACCTGCTGTTCTAACAAATGGTCTCGAATCAGGTTGCTTAAAACAGAAGCAATTTACTCTTTCACAGTTCAGGAGCCTGGAGGTCTCGCATCAAGGTTTCAGCAGGGTTGGTTCCTTCTGGAATGAATTCCACGCCCGCTCCTAGCTTCTGAGGCCTGCGGGCCATGCTTGCTGTTCCTGGCTAATGATGGGTCTCTCTAATCTCTGCCTCTGTCTTCACATAGGCGTTTCTCTTCATCTGTATGTTTTCCTCCTTCCTGTCTGTTATAAAGGACACTAGTCACTGGATTAAAGGCACACCTTATCCAGGGTAATCTCCTCTAAAGATCTTTGCCTTAGGTCTACCTGCAAAGGTTTACTCCAAATGAGATCACATGATGAATCTCCAGGGGGGCATGAGTTATTGGAGGACACTATTCAACCCGTTACCAAAAGTGAAGAAACACTTCCATTTGGGGCTATCCTCTTTTGCCCTGCTACAACGTCACTACTCACAGTTACGTGGGCTAATCAGATTTTGCTGAAGTCTTGGCGAAAGTAAAAGGGAGCTAGAGCATATAAAGGGAAAACAACTATATGCTAACTGTGATTTTTTGAAATAAAAGATTCCTCTAGAAATCAAACCTTTCATAGCCATCACACGATGAGTAACAGATCTTCCACCTCAGGCCCATGAAGCATGGAGGAGGGCTCCCTTCTTCAAATGTCGATGATACAGCTGTCCCTTCAATACTCCAGGGATTGCCCTCACCCTAGGGACCTTCCCTTTCCCCAGCAGGTAGTTCAGGGGACCCAGTCATCATTAATCATTTTCCTAAGTCTGAGTTATTTACTACTAGAGTCACCCCATGGGGGTGAGTCCAACAGGATGGTCCAAGGTAGGGTTGACAACATGGAGTACAGTAGAAAAATCGGGACTAGGCACAGCACTCCATACCCAGTTGCTTTTGAAATAACACCACCCTTAAGAGTTACGGCTATGCCTCTTTCTTTTTCTAATTGTCTCCACATCTCTCAAGCATAGTTTCCCAAAACAATGGGGTTTGTAGTCATTTAGGTACTGTGAAAAGAGGTTCATTACTGAGCCATATATCCCTTAATATAAAGGCCAGAGTAAGTTTTTAAAGATGATATCCTTCTACAATCCTCCCTTACCTTTTCTTGGGGGTAGTGGAGATGGTGGTGGTTGTGGTAGTAGGTGATACAGGTGAGGGGGACAGTGGTTCATTGTCCTGTCATACGACCAAAGTTATTGATTAGAGATCACTTATAAATCACTAGTCTTATTTCAGACGTAGTTCGCTTCCAAATTTTAAGTATATTCTTGCATACACAGGGCTCACAAAAGTACCATCTATTCATGAAACACTAATGACTTTTACGTGCAGCCCGAACAAATAGTATTGGCCAACTTCTTGCTTCCCATTATCCTGAAATGTAAACAGAACCAAGATTTTATGTGTTATGGTCTCTATAATGTTGGAAATTCCTACACACGTATCAGCAGTATCTTTCAGGGCACATCTTCTTGGGTTAGGCCAACACCTTTCCTATTGAGGCCAAGGGGCTTCTTGGCCATATCTCCAATCCTTTATTTTCCCTTACCTGCTTCTTGTATTTAATTTCTGGCCTGAATTTTTATTGGCTTCAGCTTTATTTCCTGGAACAATTTCACTGTTACTGTTTTTGTTTCATTATGGAATATTTCATTCATATGAAAATTACGGAGACATATAACAAGCAACCATTGTTTGACTTAAACAAATGTCAATATCTTGCATGCTTTGGGTTTTTTTTTTTTTAATTTTTTTTTTAACGTTTATTTATCTTTGAGACAGAGAGAGACAGAGCATGAACAGGGGAGGGGCAGAGAGAGAGGGAGACACAGAATCTGAAACAGGCTCCAGGCTCCGAGCTATCAGCACAGAGCCCGACGCGGGGCTTGAACTCACGGACTGTGAGATCATGACCTGAGCCGAAGTCCGACGCTTAACCGACCAAGCCACCCAGGCGCCCCGGGTTTTTTTTTTAAATAAATAAAACATTACGGATTCATTTGGGACCAGATAGGTGCAGGGTTTCCTTTCTTTTTTGTAACCTTCTTACTTATGTTAGTGTTTTAAAAATTTGGTTAAGAGAAATTTTATTTTAAGAAGTAGCTAAGTTTCTTCAGAGAATGTTTTTCTTTTAAATGACGGGAAAATGAGTCCTTTGGATGGTGGATTCTGGCTGTTTCCATCCTAACCTTTTCTCATCCCGCAGCCCCTCCTGCCTGTCTCCTGCACGCCGTGGCTTGATTACTCCACCGATGACTCCTTACTTCCTATCTTCAACCCAGGTCTCTCTTTGGAATTCCAGACTTGTACATCCAGAGGTCACCTTGTTGTGCCACAGACCCTTCCATCTTAACATAACCCAGCAAACCCGTGATGTCCTCCAACTGCTCTTCCCCATCTCAGTGGATGGCACCATCATTCATGCGATTAGGCGTCTCCGACACGTACATAATTGTGGCGCTTTATTCTTCATTACTTCTCTAACTCTGTCAGCACGTCCGACTGATTCTGCCTCCTCAAATAGGTATCACACTTACGGACTTCTCTCTTCCTCTGTGACCACCACGCTAGTCTAAGGTGTCATCTCCTGCTCTCACTGTAGCAATAGCTTCCCAACTATCCTCTGTCTTTCCTGGGGCCTCCAGCAGTTTCTCCACACAGCAGCCAGAGGAAGATTTTCAGAACACAAATCTGGTAAGACCCCATCCTGCTGGACTTTGATTCTTAAGATGAAAAAAGAATGCTGCGTGGTCAGGGTAGTCCGGCCCAGGCTACTCCTCTTGGCCTCTTCTGTGACCCTCACTCTATGCCCCAGGAGCTAGGCTGTGAAAGCAATATGCCTAGGGGCATCCGGGTGGCTCAGTTGGTCAAGTGTCCACTTTGGCTCAGGTCATGATCTCACGGCTCATGGGTTCCATCCCGGCAATGGGCTCTGCGGTCAGGACAGAGGCCACTTTGGATCCCCCATCCCCCCACTCTCTCTGCCCCCTCCCCTGCTAGCGCGCAAGCTCTCAGAAATAAACATAAAAAAAGAGAGAGAGAGCAATATGCCTATTCTTCTACCCACAGCCTCTGCATGTGCTGTTGTTCCCTCCTTATGAAGTACTCACCAATTTATGGGGTTAACTTCTGTTTATCACTTAGATCTCAACTCACATGTTATGTCCTTAGGAAACTTCCCTGACCCCCCCCCCCCCCCCAATCTGAGTCAAGTTTCTTTAATATCTGTTTGTATCTTTTCCTCCTGGGACTTTTCTCAGATATAATAATATGCTCTCTTGTTTATTTGATTAAAATTGATCTTCTCACCTCTCCATCCCCTACAAATATATTGTAAGATCTATGAGGACGTGAATAAATAAGTGAATCTCAAGCTACGTGATTTATAGGTAGCCTCGTCAGGACCATGCGGAAACAAGCATGATAATGCCGATAATAATGTTGTGGCATTCGGGGTGTCCATTGCTATGATCTCTCCTTCCTCTGTTTCAAAATTTACATCAAGGGGCACCCGGGTGGCTCAGTGGGTTACACGTCCGACTTAGTCTCAGGTCATGATCTGAAGTCCATGAGTTCGAGCCCTGCGTCGGGCTCTGTGCTGACAGCTTGGAGCCTGGAGCCTGGGTCGGATTCTGTGTCTCCCACTCTCCCTCTTTGTCCCTCCCCCACTTGCACCCTGTCTCTCTCTTTGTCAAATAGAAATAAACATTAAAAATTTAAAAAAAAATAAATGAGGTGTTTCAAAAATAACATCAGGCCATAAGCTAATGATACCACTTGTATAATAAGAAAAAGGAGAGGAAAGCTTCTGGCATAAGATGCTTGATGAGAGATAGACTATTAATTTTTGGTATCTTAGCGAAATGTAAAGAGCTGTGAATCCAAATTCCTGTTGTACCTCTTGAGTGTTCTTGGGGCGTCAGCCAGGAGTGACAAATGCTAGCCTCAGTGTCAGCCTCTCAAGCGACAATATGCTATCTTCTAAGTGAGTTGTAATCACTAGAAATGATACATCCACAGCGCCTGTACCATAGTAAGAGTAGGTAAATATTTGCAGACTAAAGAAACAACTTAATGCATCAATTAGTGAGAGTGAAACACCCTAATAGCAAATGCTCAGTGAATGGTAACCATAATAAGATGACAAAATGACTGGAAAGAATGCTTTCTTGTAAGAAAAAGGAGGTGGCGAGCCGATGTGGGAATAAAGGATTGAAAATCGGTGGAGGGCAATCAGTCCTGGACAATAATGCAGAAGAGGTTTCGTTCCCAGGCCGGGTGCTTGAGCAGCTTCGCCGTGTTAACGGCTCTGGGATGGGCTGACACCCACAGCCGGCTGTCTATCACGCAGTGTTACCTGATGTCCATAGGCAGCTATAGACAAAAATGAGTGGAGAGCCTCACAAAGGAAAGGATGAGCCAGAGACAGAGAAGCGGAACCAGGAGAGTAGGGTGGGGAGGTGGGGCGGGGAGGCTGGGGTAGGTCAGAGAGGCCAAATGAGGAGGCGGTGGTCAGAGCTCCAAAGAGCAGTTCGGATGGCAACAAAACCACATTCTCTGTATCTAATGATAGCCATACGAAGGTCAAGGATGACTTTGGCAAAGCCCGGTTTTCAGCAAAGCGGGGGTGCAGGAGGCAGAAACAACTGAGCTGGGCGGTGAGTGGGCGGAGAGGAATACAGGCAGGGAGATTCTTTCAAGAAATGTGTCCCGAATTGGCAGAGGAGAGACCGGGTGGGGTAGTTTGAAGGGGAGGCAGGGTTGAGAGAGGGTTTTTTTTTTGTTTATTTTGTTTTTAGGTGAGGAGGCGTGGCATCGTTACAGCCTGAGAAAGGAATTGGAAACAGTGGCCTGGAGAAAGAGAGGATAATGAATAGGTTGCAGTTCTAAAGAGGCATCAGAATGCCAGGCCTGCCGTCGTCAACCCCGTGGTACACCCCAAAATAAAAGAAAATGCGTTCTTGGTCTCCCTCCTCCATTCATCTGTATGGCCCTGGACCCTCTCCCTTGGCCTCCGCTTGCACTTACATTCTTGACCTCCTGCTGCATTGCCCTGACCTTTTGCTTTGCCTCTTATTTTCTTTAGCCTGCTCTCACCCTTAAGATCTGATGACTGATTTAGCTTCCCTGGCGCCCGGCCACTGTTCCCCTTGGCCGCACTACTTGCCTTCACCCTCAGCTGTTGCAACTCTTGGCCACCCTGAGGAAAGGCCCTGCCAAGCCCCCCCTCCCTGACTCGTCCACGTGGAGGAGAAGGGTTTCCTGGGGGAGCTCACATCAAGAGGATGAAATCTGGGTGCAGGGGAAGGTGAGCTTTGAGGCTGGTGGGGAGGTGAGGAGGGAGCCAGAGGAATTTCCCCAGGAGGGTGACTTCAGCCTTCTCTTCAGTCTGATTCTGCACCATTCTGGCGTGTTTTGTTTTGGTTTGGTTTGGTTTGGTTTGGTTTTTACCACGAGGATGTATTATGGAGAAAGCACAACTTTTGTTTTTAAAACAAAAACTGATAAATGAGGGGGAAGGAAGTGTGTTCATTCATTCATTCACTCATGCATTCATTCAACAGATACCTTTTGAGCCCCAGGCGGACCATGTGCTGGCCACACTGGTGAACAGGCTCCATCCCTGATCTCAGGGCGCTTGCCACTGGGCAGGGGAGATGTGCAGACATTAAGCAAATAATTACTCACCTATTTACGTCAGTGCAAAAGTTGGGACTCTGGGAGGGTTGGGCCCTGAGTGCTACTGCTTTCACTGAAGGGTAGGAGGCAAGGTCATTTGCTCAGAAAGGAGACGGAGCTGGGTAGGGGGCTGGAAAGCCTGCTGAAGATTAGGAAGAAGTGTTGCAGGAAAGGGGTCGGGGGGAACGTGTTAACCAGAGCAGAACTGTGCATACTTCTTGCTTTGGAGGTTTCCAGATTCAAGTGCCAGAACTTGATTTTAAGCTGGCCATGTGTGTCACATACTTGCTTTCAAAAAGCAAATCCCTTTTCTTTAGACTCTGTTAGTCATCGTTCTCTTTTTAACATGGCCAGCAACGATCTCCTTTTGCAGAAATATCTTCTCTTCACAGTGATCGTACTAATAGCCAGTCTGGGTCTTCAGGACCGTTAAGTGACAGGATAGATTTTTAGATTAAAAACAACACAACTGTGTCCTCATTAGATTCTCGAGAGTCCTTCATCCCTCCCCACTGGGCTTTGGCAAACTCGGAACCGTTGGCTTCCCAGGGCATTGGCACCTGGTTAAGCCTCAAAAGTATATTACCAATAAATTGACTCCAGCTTTACCTAGCATATTTAAACAATAACAGCTTAATTATATTCTTGCAAATTATAGGTGCCCTGCAACATATTTTTCATCTATTGTGCACCTTTCTTCGTATCATTCACTATTTTATGAGAATATATTTTCCGAATATTGGAGAAGAGAATTAGAAATAAAACCGGCATCTCCTAGGTTTTTCTCTTGCTGGAAGCAGTGCTTTATTTAATTTACCCACAGGCTTTATCTTCTATGTAGTGATTTCCAAATGTATTTCGAATTTGCTAGTGAGTGGTGTACAAAAATCAGGGTGTCTTCAGATATTAAGGGATAACAAAACAAGAGAGTGTGACAAAGAGAAGTATCTCACTAATAGTTTATAGATAACTGGTTCATTTGTTTTGTATGTACCTTGCCTGCCTCCCTCCATTCATTTTGTTTGTGCTGCCCCGGATAGATATCTCCTGTAAAAACAATCTATCATGAGCTGTAAGGAGGGAGACAAGGAGAGACAAGATATGTCACTGAATTTTAAAAAATATCTGTATGTGTTTCACCTAATTGGCAAATAATACATGTTTATTACATCGAATTGAATTGAACCAGGATCAAGGGCATGTGGCTTACAGCTGAAATTCGGTTGCTTATGGTATCCGGTCGGATCAATAGTACTGGGGGAGGAAAGAGAAAGGAAAGAGGCACAATATGAAACAAAGTGAGAAAACAAAAGCAAAGTGAAGAGCAAACAATTACAAAGATGGATATTAGTACATATCTACATTAGGTATACTGTTACATACGTTTATATGTATATATGCTCCTACACCTATGTGTATATGTGTAGCAGTCTCCACATGTGTGTGCAGCAATAATAACATTACAGGGTCAAATGTTAATAAGTAAGAAATTGGGGGGCACCTGGATGGCTCAGTCTGTTAAGCCTCCAACTTCGGCTGAGGTCATGATCTCACGGCTCAAGTCATGATCTCACAGTAGGTGGGTTTAGGCTCCGCCTTGGGCTCTGTGCTGACAGCTCAGAGCCTGGATCCTGCTTCAGATTCTGTCTCCTTCTCTCTGCCTCTCCCCTGCTCGTGCTCTGTCTGTCTGTCTCTCTCTCTCAAAAATAAATAAACATAAAAAAAATTAAAAAAATTTTTTTTAACGTTTATTTATTTTTGAGACAGAGAGAGACAGAGCATGAACAGAGGAGGGTCAGAGAGAGGGAGACCCAGAATCTGAAACAGGCTCCAGGCTCTGAGCTGTCAGCACAGAGCCCGACGCGGGGCTCGAACTCACGGACCGCGAGATCATGACCTGAGCCGAAGTCGGCCGCTTAACCAACTGAGCCACCCAGGTGCCCCATAAAAAAATTTTTTTAAATAGGATATCAAGTTCAACTTCATCATATCTATTTCTTTCATTTTTTTTTTAAAGTTTATTTATTTATTTTGAGAGAAAGGGGAGGAGGGGCAGAGAGAGAGGAGAGGGACTGAATCCCAATCCGCTGACTGCACAGAGCCCCATGCGGGGATTCGACTCACAACCGTGAGATCATGACCTCAGCCAAAATGAAGAGTTGATGTTTAATCCACTTAACAGGCTGTGTCACCCAGGCGCCCCTGTATTTCTTTCATTTAAAAAATTTTTTTTAATTTTCATCATTATTATTATTATTATTATTTATTTATTTCATTTTAAACTAACACCTCAATTTCCCAGCCCCTCCTGTCACACTGTCATCCTCCTTCCATGTGAATAGAAGGCATATCCGTGACCTGAAGCACCGCCACTTCCTGCAAAATACTTTCTCCTTCCAGTGAAGGGCCCCACTCATCCGTGGGCCCATCCTCTTAATTTCGTACTGATTTCCAGAGCCTCCTATTGCATTTAGGCTCCGTGTCACCTGTGCTGTAGAAGGCCAGGGTGAAATCCAAATAAAGGTTTAAAAAGCCAACAAGGACAGGAAACAGTCACAAGTTAGTGTTGTGGCCAGTTGCCCAGTGTCGGAACCCCTCTCCTGCGTTTGAGAGGTTCCTCACCTTTGAGTCTTGGTCGGGTGGCTCAGACACTGATTATTGCAAAAGCTGAGTAGGTCAGCCACTTGCTTTCCTCACCTCCTTTGGAGCGAGGGCCAGAAGGAATGCGTGGGTCTCCAACACGCCCCCGTCCAGGGGCCACAGAGACTTGGGGGACGTGCTCTCTGGCTGCAGCAGCTGCGGGAGAGCCAGTGGCGTGGACAGAGCCCACACTCGCCTTGTCCCCCCCAGGCCGCAGTGCTCGGAGAGGGGGCAGTGACGGCTCACTTAGACCAGCCCTCCCGTGGAACAGGGGCATTTTCTAGCTCTGTCACCCTGCACCAGATTCCCCACCCAAGGCCTCAGGGAGCTCCTGGATTCCTTTCCATGGAGAAGAAAAAGCTGCCCCCTGCTGGCAAGTGCAGGGCTCTGCCTCATCCCTTCAGTTGGTCCCGAGCGATCTGTGCTCCTTTTCATGGGTTTCTGTTCTGTCAGAATTCTTCAAGGATTGCCCTGTTTACAGCTACAAACCCTTGCTGGTATAATAAGGCTACCCACGTGTCCAGTTATACCCATAAGCCTTTTTGTAGTATTATGCACCTCTTAAAATATAGAATTCTTTTAATATAATTTTATTTTTGAGAGAGAAAGAGCAGGGGAGGGAGAGCAAAGAGGGAGGGAGAGGGAGAGAATTCCAAGCAGGCTCCGTACTGTCAGCGCAGAGCCGGTCGCAGGGCTCAGTATCACAAATCGTGAGATCATGACCTGAGCCGAAGTTAAGAGTCCAATGCTTAACCAATTGAGCCACCCAGGAACCCCTAAAATTCTTTTTAAGTCATTCTGTTATATTATCTGGCATTACCATAGGACCTCTTATAATATCCTCCCCAAATAACAGAACTAGCCAATATTTGCTATTTAATCTAAAGCCTCGGTCTCCTAACCCAAAGTAAATCATTAGCTTACTTACACTTTTAAATGTCCACCTTCAAGATTAAATGGCTCAGCTGCCAAAGCCTAAATGAGATATTTTAAAAGTTAAGCTTATCTCATCGTGGGAAAGAGGAAAAGGAAGACAGTAGTTATCAGCTTGCACCTGAGGGAACCCTTAAAGTATACGTAAGACAACACCCATTCCTGGGGAGAATACACTGGGGCTCCGGTGGCCCCACTCCATCTTCCACTGACAGATTACAGCTTCAGATACAGCTACAGATGCTGGGCATCTTTTCCAACCGGACTACGGTCACAGGAGCAGCCACCGCCAGTGAGATCGCACCCGGCTCCCACTATACTCACTGGGCTTACTTCAAGGACACGGCCAAATCCTACTACATCTTGGCGCTCACCTCCTCCGTTAAACCTCCCAATTGAGTTTATGGGGCCAGGTGAATGCAGGCAGGCATCTTCTGGTCACCTACCATCTCCTGAGGGCTCCTTTCCATACTGTTTTCTATATCCTATCGGTTAACCGAAACCTGAGCCTCTCCCTACCCTTCCACTCACCCCTGGGACCTCTAGAAGTCCTGCACCATAAGCCTCAATCTTTCTTACCTTCAACTTCTTTCCTGGACAGTTGCTCTACCTCCTTCACATCGCTGAAATACCCCCCAGGTGACATCATTTCCCTTGCAACCTGGGGGCTGCTTCTTTTTGTGCTCACCAGAGTCCTTTCTGTATTAACAGAAGGTGGCGTGGACAAGTGTTGCCACAGTTATCCGAAACAGGCATCTCCTGAAGTGCTCACACCTTACCTCCCCAAAGACCTGGAGCTGGTAATGATCACATCTCCTTTTATGTAGGTCCTTCTCGAGAGAAAACACTAGTCTCTCCCATCTTGTTGATGGCTTGTTAATATCCTCTCCCAGTGTGTGGATTGTCATTTTACTCTGTGCAGTGTCTTTTGATGAACACAAGCTCTTAACTTTAGTGTAATTAAGTCCATCGATCTTACCATCTTACGTGGTTTATGCACTTCATACAATATTTACAAGGCGACTTTTATTTACAGTTTGCAGTTGACCTTTATTTACTTATGACTAATATTAGAATTTATGACCTTGAAGTCATAAAGATAGTCTGTTTTATTATATTTATAAAGCCTAATAATTTTGGCTTTCTCATTTAGATTTTTAATCTACCTGATTATTTTTTATTTATGTTGTGAGAAATGCACTCAATTTTGTTTTTCTTTAAAAGGATCGTCAATTTCCCAGGATGATTTATTGAAAAAAAAAAAATCATCATTTCCCTGTTGACCTGCAGTCCTACCCCAATCTTATTTCAACAGCCTGTATATTAATGTATCTGTTTGGGAAGTCTAATTTGTATTATTGGTCTATTTTTCTCTGCCTGCACCAACACTTTATGTGCTTATGTACTTTAATTTGATAATACCTTACGTAAACGATGTCTACCTGTCATCTCACCTTTTTTTTTCTTCAAACGTATCTTAGTTATTCTCAGCTCTTTGCATTATGCAGAATTTATAATTAGCTTATTAATTTTCAAGAAAGAAAAACATGGTGGATATATGGTTAGTATTTCACTGAATCAATTTAGAGAATTGACCTTTTTTAAATATTGCACTTTCCACTCAATGAACATCGTTTATCTTTCCATTTTCTTAGGCCTCTTTAAACACTATTCAGTAAAATTTTATGCATTTATCCAGAAAGTTCTGGCCTATGTTATGTCATTTTTGATATTAGATACTTCTTTATGTGTTTTATTTAAATTCAAGTTAGTTAACACAGAGTGTCGTCATGGCTTCAGGAGTAGAACCTAGTGATTCATCTCTTACATATGAAACCCCGTGCTCATCCTGAAAAGTGTCCTCCTTAATGCACATCACCCATTTAACTCATTTCCCTCCACCGCCCCTCCAGCAACCCTCAGTTTGTTCTCTGTGTTTAAGAGTTTCTTACAGTTTGCTTCTCTCTGCCTTCGCTTCCCCTATGTTCGTCTGTTGTGTTTCTCAAATTCCACATACAAGTGAAATCATATGATATCTCTTTCTCTGACTGACTAATTTGGCTCAGCTTAATACCCTCTAGTTCCATCCACATTGTTGCAAATGGCAGGAATACAAGATGCTTTTCACATCTTCTTTACCCATTCATCAGATGATGGACATTTTGGATCCCTCCATAACCTGGCTATGGTTCATAGTGCTATAAATATTGGGGTTCATGTGCCGTACTGCTATAAATATTGGGGTTCATGTGCCGTACTGCTATAAATATTGGGGTTCGTGTGCCCCTAGAATCAGCATTTTTGTATCCTTTGGATAGTTCAGTTGCTAGTCGTAGGGTAGTCTATATTAATTTTTTGAGAAACCTCCATACTGTTTTCCAGAGTGGCTGCACCAGTTTGTATTCCCACTAGAGGTGCAAAAGGGTTCCCCTTTCTCCACACCCTCACCAACATCTGTTGTTTCCTGAGTTGTTAATTTTAACCATTCTGACACGTGTGAGGTGGTACCTCATTGTGGTTTTGATTTATATTTCCCTGATGATGAGTGATGTTGAGCATCTTTTCATGTGTCTGTTAGCCATCTGGATGTCTTCCTTGGAAAAGTGTCTATTCATGTCTTCTGCCCATTTCTTCACTGGATTATTTGTTTTGGGGGTGCTAGGAGTTTGGTAAGTTCTTTATAGATCTTGGATACTAACCTTTATCTGACATGTCATTTGCAAATATCTTCTATTCCATATGTTGGCTAGTCGATTGTTTCCTTTGCTGTGCAGAAGCTTTTTATCTTGATGAGGTCCTAATAGTTCATTTTTGCTTTTATTTCCCTTACCTCTGGAGACATGTTTAGTAAGAAGTTCCTGGGGCGCCTGGGTGGCTTGGTCAGTTAATCGTCCGAATTCGGCTCAGGTCGTGATCTCACGGTCCGTGAGTTCGAGCCCCGCGTCGGGCTCTGTGCTGACAGCTCAGAGCCTGGAGCCTGTTTAGGATTTTGTGTTTCCCTCTCTCTCTGCTCCTCCCCTGTTCATGCTCTGTCTCTCTCTGTCTCAAAAATAAATAAACGTTAAAAAAAAAATTAAAAAAAAAAGTTCCTGTGGCTGAGATCAAAGAGGTTGCTGCCTGTTTTCTTCTGTAGGACTTTGATGGTTTCCTGTCTCACGTTTAGGCCTTTTATCCATTTTGAAATTATTTTTGTGTACGGTATAAGACAGTGGTTTTATTCTTCTGCATGTCACTGTCCTGTTGTCCCAACACCATTTGCTGAAGAGATTGTCTTTTTTCCATTGGATACTCTTTCCTGCTTTGTTGAAGATTAGTTGGCCATGTATTTGTGAGTCCATTTCTGGATTCTCTATTCTGTTTCACTGATCTTTGTGTCTGTTTTTATGCCAGTACCATACTGTCTTGATGATTACAGCTTTGTAATACAGCTTAAAGTCTGGAACTGTGATGCCTCCAAGTAGAATTGAACAGTACATTAAAAGAATTACTCACCATGATCAAGTGGGACTTATTCCTGGGCTGTAGGACTTGTTCAATATTCACAAATCAATCAATGTGATACACCACATTAATAAAAGAGAGGATAAGAACAATATGATTCTTTCAATAGATGCAAAAAAAGGATTTGACAAAATACAGCATCCTTTCTTGATAAAAACCCTCAGGAAAGTAGGGATAGAAGGAACATTTCTTAACATCATAAAGCCGAAATGAAAGGCCCACAGCTAATATCATCCTCAATGGGGAAAAACTGAGAGCTTCCCCCTAAGATCAGGAACATGACAGGGATGTCCACTCTCACCACTGTTGTTTACCATAGTGTTGGAAGTTCTGGCCTCAGCCATCAGACAACAAAAATTGTCAAGGAAGAAGTCAAACCTTCACTCTTTGCAGATGACATGATACTACATGGAAAACCCAAAAGACTCCAAAAAACTGCTTGCACCAATACATGAATTCAGCAAAGTCACCGGATATAAAATCAATGTACAGAAATCGGTTCACTTCTATACAGCAATCATGAAGCAGCAGAAAGAGATATCAAGGAATCGATCCCATTTACAATTGCACCCAAAACTATATTATTTTAAAAAGTATCTGTTTAATTTTATTTTTCAACTGCTGCTGGCATGTGAAATGCATGCCAACATTTATTGGCAGCAACTTTACTATAAAAGCTCTCTGGTTATTTCACTTTAAAAATTTTTTTTGAATGTTTATTTATTTTTGAAGGAGAGAGAAAAATGGAGAGTGAGTGGGGGAGGGGCAGAGAGAGGAGACACAGAATCTGAAGTGGGCTCCAGGCTCTGAGCTGCCAGCACAGAGCCCGACGTGGGCCTTGAACTCACAAACCGTGAGATCATGACCTGAGCCGAAGTCAGACGCTCAACCGAATGAGCCACCCAGGCCCCCATCTCTCTTGCTGTTTCTAATTTTCTGAAGCATCTTTTGCGGTGTTTCTGTACAAAATCACATCGCTTGCAAATAATTTTAATTTTGTTTCTTCCTTTCTAGTCCTTGTAGTTTTCCTTTCTTTGCGTATAGGCATGCTAAATTGGAAGGAACTGTGTGGTGTTGTAAACAGATGTGTTACACAAATTCCACTTCTATATATGTATTTCTTCTCAATAGTTCATTGTTAGTGAGTGGAGGGGTAAACATATGATGGTGAATGCTCAACAAGACTATTAAATGTCATATTAATGAAAATTTCTAAGATGTTACAGATATTACAATGCTATCTCATCTTGACGCCAGTAAGTAAACTTTACAGAACTATCAAGTGGTGCCTCATTAAAAGCGCCATTTGAAGGTGGTCCAGTGGCAAAATGTTGACTGCTCTGACATCTGATTTTCTCGAACTAGCAAGCAAAATTTTGATGTTAGTAACATCATTTCTTACAACACACTTGAGAGCAGGTGTTTGCCTTTGTATTGTTGATGCCTAAAAAAAAAAAAAAAGACAGACTGCATCTTTCAACAATTAAGTCAAGCTTTGACAGTTGAGTTTCCGCGAAACAGTTTCTTCTGCAATAGCGTATTAACGTTCTAAGTTTGAGTGCTATGTTTCTCAGTGTTTAATTTGTAAATTTATTTGCTTTTATAGTGGTATAAGAGTTATGATTATGCATTGTTTGTGCCTAGTTTTATTACATATTTAAGGAATCTTGTAGTTAAAATAGTTTTAATAAATCTTGGTTGCCCTGAGGATTTTTCCTTTTGAAATAGTCTCTCATCTTCTCACTTATGTGTGAGAAATTCTGTTCCAATGAGCTGGGAGACTCTCCTTGCTCTCACCTTGGAGGACCCTGGCTTTGCTGCCGTTCCTGTGTAAGTTACCTACTCACATTGGGTGGGTGTACCTGACTGCATCTGTTTCTCCACTGTAGGGCTCCTGAGTGCTCTTTTTAAAATGCAGATCTGATTGTAATCTTTGTCTCCTTAAAAGTATTCAATAACTTTCCTTTATTTTTAAGATAACACCAAAAGTTCTTTTTTTTTAGTTTTTTTGAGATCTAATTGACATACAACGCCGGATAAGTTTAAACATACAGCATAATGACTTCACGTGCACATATTGCAAAATGATTACCGTAGTAAGTTACCATCAACTCAAACAGTTAACAAAGAAAATTTTCCCCTTGCGATGAGAACTTTCAGATCTACTCTCTTTCAAAATTCTTAACGTAACTAGGAAAGTTGTGCATAATGCAGTGCCTCCCCACCTCTCTAAATTTATCTTTGCACACTGCTCCATTTACAGGTGACTTCATCCTTCCAACTGCTCAGGCAAAAAGCCCGGAGTCACCCTCGACCACTCCCAATTATGTACCACATCAGTAGATCGTTCGGGCTCTACTTTCAAAATATATAGACTCTGACCATTTCTTGTCTCTCTCATACTGTTGTGTGGTCCATTCCACCAACACCTAGTTACAATTCTGGAATCATTTCTTGATTCGTGTCCACGCCCTTACTCCTTTATTAGTTTTCTGTTGCTGTAACAAATTATCACAAACTCAGCATCTCAAAGCAATGCTAATTATTATCCCATAGTTCCGTGGCAATCCCGTAGGTTTGACTGGTTTTCTGATCCAGGAGCTATAAAGTCGAAGGTGTCTGGAAGCTCTGGGGGGGAACCCACTTCAAGCTCATGCGAGTTGTTGGCAGAATTCAGCTCTGCGTGGATGTAGGCAGCCTGCTGTTTCTGCTGAGAAACAGACAGGCTGAGGGTCTTCGCAGTCTGGTGGCTGATGCTCCAACGGCTGAGCTGCCTCTCATTGAGCGTGGGGGAAATACACGCACCCGCAGTGCACTGCAATAGAGTGTTTACTATATAATGTGCTGTGTGTGTACTTTAAGGAAACTGTTTTAGATATAAATGGTGTTGTAACGTATAATTGCTATATACATAGGCTGGCTTTAAAGGATGTATGTGTGCTCTCGTATGACTGTTTAATATTAGGCTCTGCCCCTGCCAGACTGTAAGCTTTGACCGCTCTATCCTCAGTGCTAAACACAGTGCCTGGAGCAGAGGAAGTAGTAAGTATATATTGAATAAATAAGTGAACAACAGTTTTATATTGGTCACTAAATCCAGACTACAAAAATGTTTTGAATCTCAGGATCAGCTAAATGTTGTCTTCATGATCAAGATAAAATCGTTGAGCCTATAATATTTCTGAGTGGATTGGGGAGAAAATATGTCTTTTGGATGTAAATTTCTGCTGCTGATGCAATAGTCCTGGGGCAGATCAACCAGAGATGAGCAGGTCCTGCCCGGAGAGATAGATGCAGGCCAAGACCTGAGCCCGTGGCAGGCTGGGGCTGCTGTTATACTTGGCTCACTGGTTTGGGTGATACTTTGAGGCAGATCTGTTCTTTAGACCTTGTCCTTCTGGCAAGAACACACGGATGGTGGTCCAACAAGGACGGTGATCCAACAACAATCAAGCCTTGGTCTAACAAGGAGGCCTACTACTGCAGTCAGCCCAAACACAGTCACCCCAAGGGAGACTGTGTAGACTTTCAAACTATATTAGCTTAGAACTTCTAGAAGATTCTAGAAGGTATCGTGTGGGGGATGGGCTAGTCGGCCTTCTTTCTGAATTTTCTTCCTGAATTACCACTCTGTTTGAGGAGGGCTCTTCTTCCTTTTGTGAGGGCTTGCTATGGAGGGCTCAAGTCCATCTTTAAATCCACTCAGCTAGTAGAGAGACATCCAGATTAAATTGTGCGAAATAAGGAGAATTAACTACTGCCAATTGTGAAGATTTTTCTCTGCTTCCAATGTCATAGAAGCTACAGGGTTAGGGTTATACTAATACTAATTATAGAAGCTATCGTATAGGGTTATACTAATTTGCGGGACCTAGTCCATAAACTAGAAAATACTCAGTAAGCTAGTGAGGAGCAGGACTCATAATAAGCCTACCTCTTTAAACAGGAATACTCATTCCACATAAAAAAGTAGGCTCGTATTTGTCCGATTCGTACACTCAACAGACATTTAAAATAATCATTCAATTTTTGTCAACGGCCTGAAAAAGAAAGTTATATTGGATAACCCCCCTCTGGGTGTTCCCTGGGTTTCCATGGATTTCCCCAATACACATCAGGGTCAAAGCCAAGTAGACAAAACCAGTTTGTGGTGAGGGCTAATGATTTGCCATACGATTTTAGATGCAGTTTTCTGATCTTTCTGGGCGCAGTTCCCTGATCTCTGACAGAAGGGGAACATTTCTCCTTCAGGGTTTTGAGAAACAATCAACAAGCTAATTATAAAACACTTTGCCAAAAAAAAATACCATGCCACACACAAGCACTCAATAATAAAGGCTGCTTTGTAACTTCATAACGTCTTGAAAGTTGATCAGATAGGATGAGGGTGATGTTGAGTTTGGGGCTAATGTTTGGGTTAGATTTTGTTTTCTTTTCCTGAGGGGTGGTCCTGTGAGGAGGGCTGTATTTCACCGGGGTTCGTGACTTAGGTCTAGCCGTATAGTGTGGCAGGCATTTCAACAAGCAAAGGAAAGACAGCAATGACTAAAGAGTTCTTGCCTTCAAGGAGCTTAGCGAATGGGGAAAGTAGAAAAATGTGCATTTACAACTCCATGTGAGAAGTGCTTTGAGAGTATTGATGCTTGTGCTGTAAAATATACAGTATAGCAGCTAAAACCTGAATTTGTAAAGGGAAGAAGATAGGAGAATATGGTCCCAGAGGAGTAAAGAAAGAGAAAGCCAGATATCTTAGAGGAACTAAAAGCAGTTCTGTTTGGCTGAGGTGCAAAGAAGAGTGGCCTCACTCTTGAAGGCTTTACTCCAAATTAGGGACTTTAACTTTATCCTAAGGACAGTAGGTAACATTAAAAGGTATTAAACGGGGAAGTGACATAATCTGATCTGTGTTTTAAAGGGTCACTGTAGAAAGGTGTTTTGAAAGGTCACTATGTTATGTGTATCTTACCACAATATAAAAAAAAAAAAACCTCACTATGGGGTGCCTGGGTGGCTCAGTCAGTTAAGTGGCTTCAGCTCAGGTCACGATCTCATGGTTTGTGGGTTCAAGCCCCACGTCGGGATCTGTGCTAACAGCTTGGAGCCTGAAGCCTGCTTTGGATTGTGTGTCTCCCTCTCTCTCTGCCCCTGCCCCCCGCCTCTCTCCCAAAAATAAACATTAAAAAAAACTTAAAAAAAAAAAACCCTCACTATGGACAATTTTTCTATGAAAGGAGATAATGGACTTTACCGAAATTAAAACCTTTTCTCTGCGAAAATGTATGTGAAGAGGACGAAGAGAGAAATTACAGACTGGAGGAAAAAGTTTTGCAAACCACACAACCAACACAGGATTTGTATCTAGAATATGTAAAGAATTCTTAAAACTTGACAACAAAAACAGCAACAACAAAAAATAATGCAGTTAGAAATAGAGAAAAGATGTGAGCAGTCATGCTACTGGGGAGGATATCCAGATAGCAAACAAGCACATGGAGAGAGGTTCAAGATCATTAGCCATTAGGGAAATGTATGTTCAAACTCTGGTGAGGTATTACTACACATCTATCAGAATGGCTAAAACAAAAAATAATGAGAACACCAAATGCTGGTGAGGATGTGGAGAAACTGGATCATTCACACTTTGCTGCGAAAATGTAATTGGTGTAGCCACTCTGAAAAGTAGTTTGGGAGTTTATCGTAAAACCAAACATGTAACTACATACCACCTAGCAATTATATTTTTCGATATTTATCCCCAAATAAATGAAAACCTATGCTCACACAAAAACCTCTCTGTGGATGTTCATAGCCATTTTCTTTGTAATAGCCAAAAAATTGGAATCAGTCTAGATGTCCTTCAACAGGAATGTTTAAACAAACTGTCTTACGTACTCCCCCTAAAAACTCCTCAGCAATAAAAAGGAACAAACTATTGATACACCCAACTTGGATGAGCCTCCAGCTAATTATACTGAGTGAAACAAAGCCAATCCTAAAAAGTTACATACTGTATGATTTCATTTATATAACATTTTTGAAATGACAAACATTAGGAATGGAAAACAGGAGAGAGACTGCCAAGGGTTAGGAACCAGGAAGGTGCAGGCTGTGCTAGAGGGAACAGTTTAAAAAGAAGGACAGGGGCACCTGGGTGGCTCAGTCGGTTAAGCGGCCGACTTCGGCTCAGGTCATGATCTCGCGGTCCGTGAGTTCGGGCCCCGCGTCGGGCCCTGTGCTGACGGCTCAGAGCCTGGGGCCTGTTTCAGATTCTGTGTCTCCCTCTTTCTCTGACCCTCCCCCGTTCATCCTCTGTCTCAAAAATCAATAAACATTAAAAAAAATTTTTTAAAAAAAAGGACGAACCGAAAGGTCTTTATGGTGTTGGAACTCGTTTGTGGTGGTTGATGCACCAATAAACACAGGTAATGAAACCGTATAGAACTTAATATGCACATTCGTGTCTGCCCACCACACACTCATTACTACCAGGAAAGCTGCTGAATTCCAAATAAAAGAGGTGCATTGTATCAACGTTAAAACCTCAGTTATGACACTATTCTATCATTTTGCAAAATGTTACTTTTCAGGGGAGCTGGGCAAAGTGTACAAGAAATCTCCCCACAATATTTCTTACAACTGCATATTTGTTTAAACAATTACCACAATAAAAAATTCAATTAAAAGCCACTCTGCCTTGTAGACGACAAGCTCTGGGGAGCTCGTAAAAGAGATGGCGGGGCTGCACCTCCAGAATTTCTGACACAAGTGGTCTGGGGTGGGGCCTGAGAATTTGCATTCCTAGCAAGTCCCTGGGTGACACTAATACTTCCGGTTGGGGAGCTGCACTTTGAGAACCACGGAACTAGAGGGTCGTTGTGGCTTTCCCCCACTTAGGGGGAAAAACAGAGTTTGGCTTTTCCTCAGCGTTGCTTTTCACAAAGCCTTGAGTCTCCTGATGGGTTTCTGCAAGGCTAGGTCTTTGTGTTCCAGAGCAGAGTTGAAGTACCTGGTTGGTGTGCAAAGAATGGCCCCCTGGCTGGTAGCATTAACATAACCTAGGAACATGCTAGAAATGCATAATTTGGGGCTTCCACCTAGATTTAGGGACTGGGGTGGGGCACTACAGTCTGTGTTTTAACAAGTCTAGCAGGTGCATTCTGTGCATGCCAAAGTTTGAGGACCCCTGGATTAGAGAGAGGCAAGAGAGGACGTTGGGAAGCTATTTAGGACCTTCTGAGTTAATATTAACAAGCATAAAGGGCTTTCCAGGTGTGTCTGATTTCAAAACAAGATACGGCAAAGGAAAAATCAAGGTGTGGCCTCCGCAGGGTAGTGGATATTGACGTCTAGTCTCAAGAGTAGACAGAAGGCAACACTGACTTACCTCCTTCACAGCCAGCGCTGGTCTAATCAACCAATTAAGGGATCATAAAGCACACAGAAAGAATAAGCCCAAGATTGACACTAAGTGGCAATTAGGGGTATTAGGCAGTGCCCATTATATGCTCAGAAACATATCAACATGTTGATTTTAAGAGGGAATACGACCAGACAGTGTTCATGAACTGCCAGGCTTTCCAGGGCCTCTTACTTACTTCAAGTCACAGGAGCAGTTGGCCCTTGAACAATCACCTTTCAGGTTGGTTAATTCCACCAGCCCAGAATTCAGTCTTTCAGCTACCTATTGAAGGCCTGTGCTGGTTTTTCCATTATGTGCGGTGAGGGTTCTGGAAGTAGAGCACAGTATCTGATTTCTCAGTTCCCTTCTATTCCTAGCTGCGATTTTAGATGTGGCTGGCTGTCAACATTCAGAGACCCGTTAAGTCACTGGGGACCACAGCTCAGGGTGCGTGCATGAGCAAGTGAGTTTATTACCAACTCTGTGCACATGAGTCATCACTGCTCTATTTGTGGAACAGGGCAAAGATGGCTGGGTCATCGCCAACGCCTGACTTGGTTGGCTCAACAGCTATCTAAGTGGATATGAAGTTGGAATAATTTTACTCATTTATTGCCTGCTTGCAAAGTAACCAGTAAAATGTCTAAAATTTATAACACTTTCTCAATACATTGTCAAGGGAAGGGGCGCCTGGGTGGCTCCGTCGGTTAAGCGTCTGATTTCGGCTCAGGTCGTGATCTCACCGTCTGTGAGTTCGAGCCCCGTGTCAGGCACTGTGCTGACAGCTCTGAGCCTGGAGCCTGCCTCAGATTCTGTGTCTCCCTCTCTCTGACCCTCCCCATTCATGCTCTGTGTCCCTCTGTCTCAAAAATAAACATTAAAAAATATTTAAAAAATACATTGTCAAGGGAAAACAGACAGCTCTCAAAAATGCTCCTTTGTGGAGAGTTTCCCCACGGTCTTCTGAAATCTCTTACTAACTTCTGACTTCCTAAAGAAACAGTATGGTGTAGAGGAAAGAACCCAAGGGTTGAAATCAAACAGATTTATGTTTAAATAGCAGAGCTGGCACTTAATAGTTGTTTAACTGGTCAGGTGCTTAAATTCTCTGAGCCTCAAGCTTCCGTCCATAACATGGGCTCAAATGTGTGGTTGACTTGACAAAAACAAAATGACAATGTACAGAGCCTGGCATGCATTAAGGCACAAAAACATCTTGGTTCCTTTCTCCTAGAGTTGAAGGTAATTGCTTGGTCTTGGTGTGAGTCTTTCCCCCATAAACTTAATAATATCTGGGAAAATTCAGGTGGCCGTATGACAGGTCCACTTTTCTTTTCCTTGTTTCCTTTTCTCCACTGTTTCAGTCAGCATAAAGTTCGTTCTTTTGAGGTTCAGTCCTCCCTAGTCCATTTGCCAAGGATCCTGTCACTCCTTTTATGGTCTGAAAAGTGATATTCATATCTGGGAGGCATCCAAAACGTAATGATACTCCAGCTCATGTTTGTCAGACAGAGCTACAAAAAGCAGACTATAAAATATTAAAAGGAACAGGATTGTTTTCCTATACCCTCAAAAGAGCTGAACAAAAAAACCAACTGAATGTTTTCACCAGTATGACCCAAATCATACTACGATATATGAATCTAACAAAATAATGTAATAGGACACCAATTGCTAATATCCAGCTCTACAGATAACAGTAAAACTCACTCTCTGTGGTGTGCGTTATCAGGCCTTTGGTAAACCTGAAAATAAGTTGTCCTGTAAAGTAAATATTTAAAATATGTTGGGAGAGTGGAAACCGGCAGATATAGAATCTAGCCGAAAATCAGTTTCATTAGATAGCCGTAATATTTTGCAAAATTTAATGCAAATGCCTTTTGGCTGGGTGTGCATTTCCTACCACCCTCGCTGTTTCAGGCCCACCAGCCCACCTGCTTCATATATTTCAAGGCTTACCAAACCCTGTAGGCATTTAAATTTGCCGACCCCAGTCCCAGGGGGGATATTTAGATCAGATTACCGGGTTCCTGCTCAGACAGCTGGGCTTCAACAGCAGGACCCTTAGCAGCACATCTGAGCTAGCTTTGGGTAAAGTTTTGCCTCCTCAAAACAGAGATGGTCACAGTTTCCTATAGTTATTAATCTTCAAGTAACTTGACTCTACTGTCTTTTGCTCCTCCAGACTTTCCAAAATTCTTGTAAAAAATGTCTGTATTAACTTTGATCTATGTGAATGTTTACCATGTTTAATGTGCTTTTGTTTTCCTGTTTGGACTCTGACTGATGTAGCGCCAGATCGAACACAACTACAAAGGAAACCCAAGCTCAGTATGTGTGTCTACCAACATCCAAACACAATAAAAGGAAATCAAGGGTCACCAGGCATTTAAAAAAAATCCACACCATAGAAGAGAAAGACCAAGATGAACAGAAGAAATACTAACTCTAGAAAAGAGGAGATAACTTGATAAACAAAAAAGAACTTATACTTTAAAAAACAGTTAATATTAAAATTGAGTTTGGGGGAGGTAGGCGGGGTTGGGGAGGGACAGGTGATGGCGATTAAGGAGTGTACTTGTGTTGAGCACTGGGTGTTCTATGGTGTTGAATCACTATATTTTACAGCTGAAACTATTATAACACTGTGCATTAACTGACTGGAATTTAAATAAAAACTTAAAGTTTTTGCTACCAAAAATGAGAACAAGCTGCTATGAAAATGGAACAACCAGAAAACGGGACAGATATTATTGCACCTAAAAATACAACAGCTCAGGGCCAGGGGGGCACCTGGGTGGCTCAGTCAGTCAAGCATCTGACTCTTGATTTCGGCTCAGGTCGCGATCTCAAGGCTCATGGGATCAAGTCCCAGGTCAGGTTCAACACTGACAGCACAGGGCCTGCTTGGGATTCTCTCTCTCCCTCTCTCTCTGCCCCTCCCCCACTGGCTCACAAGTGTGCATGCTCCCTTCTTCTCAAAATAAATAAATACTTAAAAAAATACAGTTGCTCGAATGAAAAAAATAAATGGTCTGAATAATGAAAGGGACACCTAGAAAAGTTGATAATACAGAAGGTAAATTCAAGGAACTCTGAGAATATATGGACAAAGAGCCAACGAAGAGGGAAATAATAGTAGTACTTAATATGTGCCAGACTGTTCTAAGTGCTTTAGTTGTTACATATTTAATTTGTTTTTTTTTAACGTTTTATTTATTTTTGAGACAGAGAGAGACAGAGCATGAACAGGGAAGGGGAAGAGAGAGAGGGAGACACAGAATCGGAAGCAGGCTCCAGGCTCTGAGCCATCAGCCCAGAGCCCGACGCGGGGCTCGAACTCACGGACCGCGAGATTGTGACCTGAGCTAAAGTCGGACGCTTAACTGACTGAGCCACCCAGGCACCCTACATATTTAACTTTTATAACAACTCTCTGAGCTGAGAACTATTATTACTTACAGAGAAGCTAAGTAACATGCCCAGTCACACAGCTACTGGGGCAGCAGAGCTGAAATTAAAATCCAGGGAATCTGACCCCGGAGACTTTGCTCTTAAACTAATATTCTCTATTAACTATTTTAAAAGTAGGAGAGAAGTTAAGAGATACAGCAGATTTTTAGGACGTCCAATAGCCACCTAATCAAAATTCCGAAAGGAGAAAACAGGATGAATAAAAGGAAATAAATAATTGAGAAACAAAAGTAGAAAAAGGTACTGAGCTGAAGAAAGATTTGAAAGACTCTACTAAGTGTCGAGAATAATTAACAATTAATGTGTTTAGATACATACTTGTGAAATGTTAGAACTCCAGGACAAAGAGAGAAACTTAAAAGCCTTCCAGACGAAAGTTACTAGCTACAGACTACTTGAATCAGGTTAACAAAAGATGTTACACCTGTAGCGATGGAATAATGGTTTCTAAATTCTGAAGTTTTGGATTTAGAATTCTGCACCCAGACAGATATTAAGTGGGCAGGCAAAATCAAGGCATTATTGAACATACGAGAATTAAGAAAGGATAGCATTCATTGCTATTCAAACAGAGAGACCAAGAAAATATAAAATATGTCTTCGTCGGTTGGGGTTACTGTCACAGAATTCCATAGACTGGGTGGCTTATAAATTACAGACACTCATTTCTCACAGCTCCGTAGGCTGAGAAGTCTAAGATCAAGGTGCTGGCACACTCAGCGTCTGGTGAGAACAGGCTTCCTGAGTCTTGACAGCTTCTTCCTGGAAACTCATGTGACAGAATTGGTGAGGGAACTCTCTGAGATCCCTTTAGAAGGGCACTAATCCCAGGCATGAGGGCTCTGCCCTCATGACAAAACTACCTCCCAAAGGCCCCAGCTCCAAATACCATCACATTGGGGATTAGGTTTAAAACATATGAATTTGGGGAGGATACAAACATTCAATTTATAGTAAAAATGGTTCTAAGAAACAGGAGGACTTGAGATACAAGAAACATCAGCAGTTGCATATGAATGCAGAAAGATTCCAGAATAAAATTAAAAGTGAACTCATTAGGCTTGCGCCTGTGAAAGAGTCTCTTTAGAAAAATATAAATGACAATAACTATTTACTTCTCTGTAACTCCAAGCTGAGTATCTAATTCTACCAGTAAAATATTGATATAACCATAGTTTAAGTAATGTAAATGACATTTCAAATTGTTATTTGATATTTAAAAAATGATGTTCGTGTAATTTATTCTAATTTTTTTTAAACACTTACTCATTTTTGAGAGGCAGAGACAGAGCATGAGTGGGAGATGGGGCAGAGAGAGAGGGAGACCCAGAATCTGAAGCAGGTTCCAGGCTCTGAGCTGTCAGCACAGAGCCAGATGCAGGTCTTGAACTCACAGACTGTGAGATCATGACCTGAGGTGAAATCCGATGCTCAGCCAATTGAGACACTAGGCATCCCTGTTCATGTAATTTTTAAACTGTCTAATGAATGATAATGAAGGAAACCAGTAAGTGTCACTAGTTACGAAGAGATTTAAGCCAAAACAAAGAAGGAAAAACACCCAAGAACAAAATGGATAGTAATTATCAAGTAGAACGACTGAGATCAAACAACTTTCCCCCCCACTTTGGGGAGGAAAACACTTTGCTTCTACATTTTTTTCAGAATAATGGAAACCTACTCTTCTTGATCATATCTCAACTATTTTTAAAAAGGCAAGAAACAACATCTTCCAGAAACCCTAGAGAAAGTGCTGGGCAACAATCCAAGACATAGGCAATGGGTTGAAACCAACTTAATTTAGATGTGCTATTCCTAAAAGTTATCTGAAACTTTCTCAGCAAGCTAAGCATTTTGAGAAGTCAAATCACCAACATCTCCTATTTTGCATTTTCTATTCCCAGAGTTTACTAATAGATTAACTTGAAATATGATGAGTAAAACCATATAAAGTTATAACCATATATATTATGGTTTGTCTATATTTATTTTGCTTCCTCAACTCCAAATAACTTACTTTCTTTATAGCTATCATGTGTCTTGGTGACCTTGTACAACAAAAATATTAAATTCAGAACAAATACTTCTAGGTGGTGTGAATCTACATATCTTAGAATTTTCAGAATAAAATGAAACAAAAGCTCACCCCAAAGACAGTCATTTCATCTCCTATATCTCAAGATAATTGTGAAACAGCAAGATAATAAACTAATATTCTGTTATAAATTTGATTATATTTTAAAATCACCATGGGGCGCCTGGGTGGCGCAGTCGGTTAAGTGTCCAACTTCAGCCAGGTCACGATCTCGCGGTCTGTGAGTTCGAGCCCCGCGTCAGGCTCTGGGCTGATGGCTCAGAGCCTGGAGCCTGTTTCCGATTCTGTGTCTCCCTCTCTCTCTGCCCCTCCCCCGTTCATGCTCTGTCTCTCTCTGTCCCAAAAATAAATAAGCGTTGAAAAAAAAATTTTTTTTAAATAAAATCACCAAAATGGATGGATTTAATTAATTCAATTTAAGTCCTGTCGGTGAACAATGACATTTCATCTTCTGGAGTTGGTGGGAAGAATGTGGGAAGATTGATTTAAGAGTAAGTTTAACTTGCTTTGAAGTCAGATTTCGTTGAACTAGGAGTAAATTTTTCTACCTCATCAGTCTGTGTTGACTTGCATATGAGTAAAATACAGCTTAGCTTTGGACCTTACAGTTGAGAAATTAATGTACTTCATCTACTTCCCACATGTCAGGATGCAAAAATCAGTCAAAATCAGCGCTGTCAGTGCAGAAAAATATTACCATTTACCAGGAGGCTACTCATGGTCATTGGCAACTTTGATCAGTATCATATGACTGCTCATTAATTCTTCCATTCCTTTATAAAACATTTATTGAAAGCTCCCCATGTATTAAACTCTGTGCTTGGCTCAGAGAATTTCCTGGGGGAGACAGAGACCAGGTGCCCGCCATCAAGGGAGTTTAAATTTGTCAATGGGATGGCCTCTAATATGGACCATAGACTTGAATTTAGAAAGATTATTCTCTCTCTCTCTCTTTTTAACTGTAAATTCACATTTATAAAATCAGATTCTCCTACTGAAATTAGCTATATTCTGATTTGAAATGCAGTTCTTTTTAAAGCCGTGCACAGTCAGAAATGAAGAGAAATTTCCTGTTAAACATGGCATATTTATCACCTGGTTATCTTCTTTTGCTCCAGAGCATCATTAAAATGATAAATGGCCAAAACAAGAAAGGGAGATGAGTCATCAGGAGGCGAAGTCTTTCAATAGATTTTCAGAGGGTACAATTAAAAAGAGGCATGGTAAGTGACTTGGCAGAGTGGATGAATCCAAAACTCACATACCTGCTGAAAGGTCCACTGATGAGGAATGAGTCAATTTCCTCCACTGAAACTCATAAAAAGTCTCAAGACTTGCAGGCACCAAGTTGTGGATAATAGCAAAAGGTTAAAATCCAGGGAAATCTGCATTTGAAGTGACTAAACCCTGGTGGATCTCCACCAACCTACACTGGACAGGTGTCAACCTTCTCCTACCCACCCATCCATCACCTACTTCCAAGTGACCACAGGCTAATTTTTTGTAGAAATTAAGCAAGAGATGTTTTGTACCAAAGCAGCAGGTGCAGTGGGGGAAGGTACAGGGCTGAGGACAGAGTGACACATCGTTGAATACTACCTTTTTAGGGAACTCCAGGAAAAGGCCAGCTCACTGCCCAGTAACCCTAGAGGAGAGCCTTCCAGGTGCTTAGCTCCTCTCATGCAACTTACTCACATCCTCATAGCATTTCCAATTAGTCGTCCAATGTTTCACTCTTAAAGATGGGTAAACAAGTCTTTTCAGCAAACAGTGTGGGGACAATTGAATCCTCACCTGCAAGAGGATGAAACTTGACTTCTTCTAAACACCATATACAAAAAACAAACAAACAAACAAACAAACAAACAAACACCTCAAAATGCATCACAGACCTAAATATAAGACCAAAACGGTAAAACCCATAGAAGAAAATATAGGATTAAATCTTTGTGACCATGCCTTCTTAGAGATGACACCAAAATCACAAGACACAAAAGAAAAAAAAATAGATATATTGGACTTCATTAAAATTAAAACCTTCTGTGCTTCAAAGAATACCATCAAGAAAATGCAAAGATAGCCCACAGAATGGGAGAAAAAACTTGCAAATCATATATCTGATAAGGGACTTGTGTCTGGGATATATAAAACACATTGACAACAACAACAACAAAACAAAAATGGACAAAGGATCTGAGGAGACATATTTTTTCAAAGAAAATATACACATAGCCCATATGTACATGAATAGATGTTCAATGTCATTAGCTATTAGAGAAATGCAAATCAAAACCCCAAGACATCACTCCATACCCACTAGCATGGCAATAATAAAAAGGATGGATAATCACAACTATTGGCGAGGGAAATGGACACCTGTATACACTGCTGGTGGGAATGTAAAATGGTGAAGCACTTCAGCAATGTTTCGGGCAGTTTCTTAAAAATTCACACTTAGAGTTATCGTATGATCCAGCAGTTCCGCTCCTAGATGTAAACCCGAGAGAAATGAAAACATATGTCCACATAAATACTTGCACGTGAATGTTCACACCAGCCTTATTCATCATGGTCAGAAAGTGGGGAAAATGTCCATAAATGGATGAATGGATAACCAAAATATGGCATATCCATACAATGGAATATTATTTGGCAATTTAAAAAAGTGAAATACGAATACATGCCGCAACATGGAGGAATCTGGAAAACATTTTAAGTGAAAGAAGTCAGTCACAAGAGACTGTATGATTCAGTCCCCATTATGAAATGGCCAGAACGGGCAAATATGTAGAAATGGAAAGTAATGAGTGGTTTCCTAGAGCTGAGTCAGAAGAAGCAGGGGAGAGAAGATCAACTGAGGAGAAATGGGAAATGACTACTAACGGGTATGGGGTTTCTTTTTGGGGCGATGAAAATGTTCTAAAGTTTAGGTGGTGGTTGGGGCGCCTGGGTGGCTCAGTCGGTTAAGCGTCCGACTTCGGCTCAGGTCACGATCTCGCGGTTTGTGAGTTCAAGCCCCGCATCAGGCTCTGTGCTGATGGCTCAGAGCCTGGAGCCTGTTTCAGGTTCTGTGTCTCCCTCTCTCTCTGCCCCTCCCCCGTTCATGCTCTGTCTCTCTCTGTCTCAAAATTAAATGAACGTTAAAAAAAAAATTTAAAGTTTAGGCGGTGATAGTTGCAAAACTATACCTGCAAACCATTGCTGTGTTCACTTTAAATGGGTGAGTTGTGAGGTGTGTAAATTATCTCTCAATAAAGCTGTTACAGTAATGTGAATGGACAGCCACAGATTACCAAACACCTATGGGCCTCCAACCTGAGAGACACTGATGAAACAAACAAAAAATGAACTTGGATGGCAAAGATACAAGAAATAAAAGAAAAGGTAAAATATTTTGGGGGCGCCTGGGTGGTTCAGTTGGTTAGGCAACTGACTCTTGATTTTGGCTCAAGTCATGATCTCATGGTTCGTGACCTGCATTGGGTTCTGTGCTGTCCCCACAAAGTCTGCTTGGGATTTTCTCTCTCCTTCTCTCCCCTGCCCCCTGCCTCTCTCTCTCTCTATCTCTTTCTCTCTCTCTTTCAAAACATAAATCAACTTAAAAAAATTACATAGAAAACATTTTTTATTAGTATCCTCAGAGAGAAGAGAAAATATTGCAGGCCATTATTTTCATAGCAGACCAAACTGCTATAGGGAAATAAAGAAAGAGGCTTGAAAATACAAATATGATTACAACCAAATCAAAGAAACTATCCCAGAAAGTAAGATAAAAGATGAAGAGTTGTAACCCAATAAGATAACAAAGAGAGCAACTCAAAGCTGTCAACAATAAGATTTCTAGAAAAAAAGAGCAGAGGGTATGGAAAGCAGGAAAAACTCCTATGGCTAGAAGGAGGAGGCTCGAGAGGAAGAGAGCGAGAGGGAGAGCGACATGAGTTTCCAGATTAAAAAAACCCCACAGACCACTCTCAATAATGGATTTTTTAAAAATTCATTTCCAACCATCTTGAAATTTAAGAACCCCAGAATATATATACTATGTATATAAAATATATATATTATTTTATATACAATTCTTAGAGAAGGTTTAAACACCTTGAACATCTACATGAATAAATGTCTTCAAAATCTGAGGGGGAAAAAAAAGACTTTAGGTCAAAAGTTCTATACTCAGCCCAACTATCAATCATGTATGAGAGCAAGACATTTTCACATATGCTTAGACTAAGAAAAAGAACCACCCTATGCATCCTTCCTTAGGAATGTACTAGAGAACGGGACCTGGGTGGCTCAATCAGTTAAGCATTTGACTCTTGGTTTCAACTTCGGTCATGATCTCAAGGTTCATGAGTTCGTGAGTTCGTGAGCTCACAGTTCCTGAGCCCGTGTCGGGCTCTGCACTGACAGTATGGAGCCTGTTTGGGATTCTGTCTCTCCCTCACTCTGTGCCCCTCCCTCACTCACTCTCTGTCTCACAAAGGGAAAACCCAGAAGAAACAGTTAAATTGAAAGTTATTTGGGGGGTTGTAGTTATGAAGAGAGGTGGGTTAACCAACTGCTGACTTTTACTAGAGATGTTTTGATACAGCTTTGTTTTTAAGACCACGTGTATGTATTAATTGGAATAAACTACTTTTAATCCAGTTTTTTAATGACAGCACTGCTAAAACAATGTGACGTATAGACACAGGCTGTCAGAAATCTTACAGAGTAGGGGCGCCCGGGTGGCTCAGTCGGTTAAGCGTCTGACTTCGGCTCAAGTCATGATCTAGCGATTCATGGGTTTGAGTCCCGCATTGGGCTCTGTGCTGACAGCTCAGAGTCTGAAGCTGCTTCAGATCCTGTGTCTCCTCTCTCTGTCTCTCCCCCATTTGCACTCTGTCTCTCTCTCTCTCTCAAAACTAATCATTAAAAAAATTTTTACAGAGTAAAGGCACGTTCTTTTCTTTTGAAGACCACATTAAACTGAAAGCCAAACTGCAATATAGGCTAAGTTTTAACTTGGAACTCTCTTGGAAATGCTCCTTACAATATATCTAGACCTTTCACAGACTTCCTTATCATCCAACGACAGTAGTTCTACCTTACAAGAAAGATATCCCAAGAGAAATAAGAATTGTCCCCAAGCCGATTCTGCCAATATGTTTTATGACCAGGAAAAGGCTCCCCATAAATAGCTGGTGCCTTTTGGAAGGAAGCCAAGAAAAAAGAAAGGAGGACAAAGTTCATGGGCTCATCTCAAAGCCTGGAGCTGCCAGGTGGAAAAGTTAAGTAAGACAGAGTGAGAGTATTGTAGGGCAGTTCTGGGGAATTGGCTCAGCGGTGTTGCCAGGGGTGTTTTAAAGATACCCACGCCTCAGGACCCACGCTGACCTCATTCATCTCCTCTGAACCTTGCAAGTCCAAGATCCACAGGACAGTAGAATTTTCCTCTTTAAACCAAACATCTGAGGGGTGCCTGTGTGGCCAGTCAGTTAAGGGTCCGACTTCGGCTCAGGTCACGATCTCACAGTTCGTGAGTTCAAGCCCCGTGTCGGGCTCTGTGCTGACAGCTCAGAGCCTGGAGCCTGTTTTGGATTCTGTGTCTCCCTCTCTCTCTGCCCCTTTCCCACTCATACTCTGAGTCTCTCTCTCAAAAATAAAGAAACATTGGGGCGCCTGGGTGGCGCAGTCGGTTAAGTGTCCGACTTCAGCCAGGTCACGATCTCGCGGTCCGTGAGTTCGAGCCCCGCGTCGGGCTCTGGGCTGATGGCTCAGAGCCTGGAGCCTGCTTCCGATTCTGTGTTTCCCTCTCTCTCTGCCCCTCCCCCATTCATGCTCTGTCTCTCTCTGTCTCAAAAATAAATAAACATTAAAAAAAATTAAAAAAAAATAAAGAAAGAAACATTAAAAAACATATTAAGCCAGGGGCACCTGGGTGGCTCAGTCGGTTAAGCGTCCGACTTCGGCTCAGGTCACGATCTCACGGTTTATGAGTTCAAGCCCCGCATCAGGCTCTGTGCTGATGGCTCAGAGCCTGGAGCCTGTTTCAGATTCTGTGTCTCCCTTCTCTGACCCTCCCCTGTTCATGTTCTGTCTCTCCCTGTCTCAAAAATAAATAAAACGTTAAAAAAAATTAAAAGAAAAAACATATTAAGCCAAACCTTTGAGACCACCTTAGATTAACAATCATGTTCTATCCTTTCAACCCGTGCTTTCACCCTACATCCCAGCACACGGACAGAGTAAACGATCAACTCAGCTACAGCATAAGGAATTCTGTGGGACAGAGCGTATCTAGCTTAGCAGAGTAGAGGCATTCATGTGAGCTCACCCGCCTGCCTGGCTGGGGCAGGCCCTGTTGCCCAGTTCCGCAGCTCTAGAATTGGAAGATACTAAGTGCATTCTGCCTTGGCCGAATTGCCAACTGTGGGTTTTTCCACAGCTCCCGACTAGGAGGGGAGCTACTTGTTCCTGATCCTTAGTCCCCTGGATGCTGCACTCTTTGTCAACCCCTATCTACCTACCCCTGTCAGGGTCCAATCTTGTCCAGGCTTCCTCCATTCTTAGTCTCATGCATTTATTACCCTCTTGTTATCAGAAGAGTGAGTTTCTCAGACCAGGTTCTCACTCTGTACTCTCTGGGGCTCCCAGTTTTCCTCCTTGCGATGAGCTGTTTACTACATAATTCATAGTTATCAAAACGCTTCTGTTCATAGAATCTGATAGCGTGGCTCTTGTGTAAGGTGGAGAGGGCCAGAATTATCACATTCATGTAATTATCCAGCTAAGCAGAGCACAGGGCTGTTAAGAATCCGACTTGGGGGATATAATTAAGGAATGGGTTTTGAGAGAGACACCTCTTTAGGGATATGAATGCTCTGACAAGAGTAGTTGTGGTTTCCAGGCATTCACTTCAGCAGCTAATTTCCCAGGGCCGTCCTGGTACACAGATTTTGCGTGTTATACCTCACATAAGGCCCCTAACGTGCAGGAATTTCTGAACTGTGGAAAGGGACTGGACCAAGATGAGAGAGTAAACTGGCATGAAAAACGTGAAAGCGAAGCTGTATAAGGGACGTGCTAAATGTTGTAGAAGGTTTGAGGAGAAATAAGTTCTGTCTAGTGGGAGGTACAGGGTTTAGTCAGTAACTGTAGGCAGCATCTGGACAGCATCTGCTGTGCGCGGTACTAGATGCTATCTTAGAGGAAACCGGAAGTACAAAGAGAGTTGTGCGGCAGGGATGAAAGGTCGCAGAAGAGGGGCTCATTCATTCTCCTGGGCGCGGGAGTAAGGGTGGGGTGTGGGACGCTGGTGGGCAGAGACGCGGAAAGAGAGCATTGCAGGCACGTTGCGGCTTGAGCAGACGCCGGCAACTGCGGAACTCGAGGCGACTCGTTCAGCCTCTCTGTCTCTTGCTTTCCATGCCTCTATGGAATCATCGATAATCACTAAACCAGACATATTGCCTTTTGTGAGAATTAACTGCCCCGCACATGTGAACGATGGAGCGTATCTCATACGAGAGTTTCGCTTAGAGCCATACGGGCCTCAAAGTCAGTGCTCAGCAGACGATGGCTGTTATCATTATTGTCATTATTTTGTGCAAAAAAGGCCAGTGCTGACCAACTTAGCGACTGGCATATGTTTTAAGGGAGAAAAGCAGAATGCTTCCAGTTTCAACAGAATAATTCAAAGTTTCTTAAGAATGTCACTCGAACATGGACTTTTTTGTGTGAATAATAACTCATTTCCTATGTTTCTGATGCAGCAGTTCACATTAGATCTAACAAGCATATTTTCAAAACTACAGACCAGCTTAGAGGGACTTGCATAGAGCAAACTTTGTGGAAGCTTCCATTGGTGAAGGTGGTCTTAGGGTCTGAAGGATGCTTTGGGTTTTGGAAATGGCATCATGTAGCTGTCTCGTCTGTCTGCTTTGAACCGTTTTACATGTGACAGAAATATTGCTTTTAGCGTCTAAAGTTTTTTATTAAACATTTTTTCAATATGTTGGGCAAAATGTGGTGACAAAAATCTTGCCCTTAATGCACACTGGGAAGATCGACAGATTTTTTTTCCCCCCTGGTTCATTTTATACTGACTCATTATGACAAGGCCTTATTGGCCTTGGTTTTCTAATTCCGGGAATCATAACGTCGAACCAGATTCCTGTCTTGTGTAACTCTATTAGGGGCTTTGCCTGGAAAGTGTTCTCTGATCCTCTTTCTGAGTATGTCTCCCTCTTGATTTCTCTCCGTCTCTGCCTCTCTGTCTCTTCCTACCTCCCTCTCCTCAATTTGCTAATTATTTCCAAACAGTTTGAAAATTCCAATTCTACGGACACTGCATTTTCTGGCTGCCTGCTAAAGTCCCTCCTGGCTTTCAGTGCCCATGTCCAGCCGAGTAATGAAGGGGTGCTAGTGTGCCTAAAGCGTGAGGCACAGGGTTTCAGCAGGAAGGAACGGCCCGTCCCCTTTCCTTTGACACCTTCAATGCTCTCAGCTTGGTATTTTCACTTACCTCTCTACTTCTTTACCTCCATTCTGACCTGTTCCTCCTTCCCCCACATCTATCGCTTCTCTCAAAACAGAAGAAATGTTTTCTTATGTATTGCACCCATGTACAATGTAGTTACAGTGATGATGTTGATAGTAAGTTCCTGTAAAATACCTCCTATTTCAGGCTTTTTGATTGATGATATGGCAGGTAACACCTGCTATACCATATTGAGAATGAGACCGGGGGCCTGGGTGGCTCAGTTGGTTGAGCGTCTGACTCTTGATTTCAGCTCAGGTCGTGATCCCAGGGTCATGGAATCAAGCCCGGAGTGGGGCTCCGTGCTGAGTGTGGTGCCTGCTTAAGATTCTCACTCTCCCCGCCCCCCGCCCCTCCTCTGCTTACACTGGCTCACACACTCTTTCTCTCAAAAAAATAATAAAGTAAAGACATTCTTTTAAATCTTTTTTCAAAGGGGATAATACAAAGACTCCCAGGAATAAAATATTTCCTCTGCAAATGTCACTTAGCTATCCTAACCATTCGGACTTTCCTGACTGCCATTTACAAAAATACTTTAAATATGATGAAGATCTCCTTGAATCTGCAATACAGCTTTTAGGTACTAATTGTCCCACTTGCCAGTTTCTGAGCTAACATATATTAAAACCCTGTCAAGTTTCATTAAGAAAATCAATAGTACCATAAAATGGGTTTAAAGGAAATCAAGGTTTATAAATGTCATGAAAAGTACAGATTATTGTCTCTGATACGTAAACATGGTAACCAAGTTGATTTAAATCAAGGAAAATGAGAATAATTATGGTTAAAACAGGGAGAAATAACTGGGCTGGAGATATAAATTGTGAGCCGTGTTGGCATGTGGATGGGGATTGAAGCAATTGGGAACAGATGCAACCATTCCGTTAAAGTAAATCCAGGGAGAAGACAGTAGGACGGAGGATGGAAGCCCAGAGAACATCCACCTTATAAGACAGAGAGAAGAGCCAGTGAATGAGCCTGAGATGAAGCAGGAGAGAGAGCAAGAAGCAGAGAGAGAGAAAGGGGACAAGGCTGATGTCACTTGTAGTCCTCTCCCAACTTCCAATGACAAGAAGTTACCAAAAGAAATGAATACCACATAAATAAAATTAAAACTCCCAGTTGGACTGCAAATTAAAGATTACAAAAGAAGGATTTCTGCTACTTTAAATATTGATGAGGATGGATTGATGGAATAGGGCAGGATTCTAAGCTGGCCCCTAAGATTCCATGCTTTATACAGTCCCCTCCCCCGGAGTGAAAGGCCAGGACCCCAGGACCAGTGAGAAAGGTGGAGCTCACTTCTGTGATTAGGCTAAGTTATATCGCCAAGGCAATCAAGTTATTAACATTTTTTCACATAAAATATCTAAGTATAATAACTAAGCCTATCTTTAATGAAGTCAATAAATATCACATCCAATTTATACAAACGAACATAATATTTATAGAGGGGAAAAAAACCTCAAGATATAATATATAATAATCCTGAGCTATCATGTGCCAAGAATACTAAGTAAAGAGATTGAGTTAGGGACACCTGGGTGGTTCAGTTGTTTAAGCATCTGACTCTGGCTCAGGTTGTGATCTTGTGGCTTTGTGAGTTCAAGCTCTGCATTGGACTATGTGCTGATAGCTTGGAGCCTGGAGCCTGCTTCGGATTCTTTATCTCCCTCTCTCTCTGCCCCTCTCCCTATCACGCTCTGTCTCTCATTCTCAAAAATAAATAAACACTTAAAAAAATTAAAAAAAAAAGAGAGAGATTCAGGATAAACAGTTGTATTGTTATAAAACTCCATACCTAAGTCTGATGCAGGTTCCCAGTTGAGAGCAACTGGCCTAAAAGGTGCTACCTCCAAATTAAAGGAACAAGGTTACAGCCAAGTAGATTTGAAACAATAACTGATATTAGGACTGATAACACCATAGTTGCCTGGCTTCATCAGGTCATCAGGCAGAGCAATACTCGGACTGATAAACACAGGAAAACCCAACACGGCTATTTCTTAGAGTTTTGATCAATGTTGTCCATGAAGGTTAAAATATGTTGTGGACAGCGAAGATATTGAAAAATCACCATGGATTTCCCAGAAAGCAGGCCATTTCTCATAAATTTATATTAATAAAATTTTCCTTCTACAAAGTTAACCTGGGAATCAATGTCTCTCCTGGTCTGACAACCATGCAACTCGTCAAACAAACCTAGTTATTTCCAGCATCTCTCTTTTCGTACGGTGAAAGAATTAATATTTATAATTTCTCGGGGGCCGTCCGGGTGATCTCAAAGATAGTTTTAGGTATGAAAAGTAGCTTGAGAATCTGGGGTTTTAAAAAATATTTAGGATTCAATTTTTGGAAGACAAAAATAAAAAAAATTTCAGAGTGAACTGGTAACTTGGTTAAGATAGTTATGGATGACAGTAACGACACTTGATTGTCTATTTAATCATGGTGACAATAAAATATTTTCTGAAAATAAACATGGATGGTAACACGACTGAAGAGGACCTTAGCTTTTTCAAAAGTGAGGGTGAAGGGCCTTTGTTCTTTGCCTCCCCTCTTCTCCAATAATCAAGGATTTGGATAGGAGGAGACTGTGGGGAGGTTGGGTAGGGAGAGAAGAAACTAAGAGCAGTTTGAGGTGGAGTAAGGAAGAAGACCACGACCACGGGGCTTGCAGTTTGGGCAGTGACCCAGCCTGGCAGGGGTGTGGAGCTAGGTGGGATCTACCCGATGCGAAATTCCAAATGGTACTCTGGTGTCAGGTATTCGAGGACCTGGATAGTTCGGGCCATTTTAGAGCATTCCTGAACTAGACCAGAGTTTACAGAGGCTGCGTTATGAAGTCTTAATATGTCAACACAACAAAACTCGCTTCATGGTATTCCATACGTTGTTTTCCTTAGGACTGTTTAAATCTCGTCAAAAAAATGTGTTTTTGTTCTGATGTATACCGCTTAAAAAATACAATGTTTCTTTCTGTAGCAGTTTCTGAGGATTTGTCCATTTTGTCTATCTTTTGTGTCCCCCTTCTGATTAAATTAAATACGTAATAAAAGTAAAAAAGAAAAAATCCTGCTTGAAGAGTACCCTGAAAGAAGAGAAGATAAATCTTTGAGACACCAAAACCTCTTTCCAGAACATCAACCTGATACCTTTGGGTAGAAAGTGTTGTCATTTTGGCTCTTAAGCTTGGCAAATCAGGCGGCAACTGTTCCCTGCTGAAATATATTTTTTTTAATGAAAAAAAAAAAATCAGTCGATGTGTCCACAGATTGGGATACTTGGCATTATGTATTTGTAACATCTGCACAGTTGATTGAATTCTTCATCTGGATATTTTGGCATCATGACACCAATGGCTTTGGAATCCTTTCTTTTCTACTGCTAAACACACATACACTCACACACATATACACACACGATTCAGTGCTTAAAGTGTGAAAGACAAGAGGCATTGCAATCCCATTTCTTTTCCCACTAAAATCTTTTTCAGAAGTCAAGCAAAGAATGGATAAATTAATACCCTTCCACATTTCTCTAAATAAAAAAAATATCCAACTCTCCCATTTCCTCCTCACCCTCCCTCCACCTTGTCACTTTAATCCTTCTAAAGATTCTATCATCCTGGTGTTATGGACCAGGATGTTGGAGGGTGGGAAGAGGAAAGAGTTGGAGAATGCAAGGAGACACCACATCATCCCAAATATAACATGTTTGTCTATAATAGTGTAAGAGATGTTTGTGTCTACGGCAGCAAGCATGTGTTAGCTTGGGTGGAGAATAGAATAGGATTTTCTTTTTTTGTTGTTGAAATTTATGTATTTAAATTCAAGTTAGTTAACATACAGTGTAGTTTTGGCTTCAGGAGTAGAAGCCAGTGATTCATCACTTACATATAACACCCAGTGCTCATTCCCAGTAAGTGCCCTCCTTAATGCCCATCAGCCATTTAGCCCATCCCCCACCCACCTCCCCTCAGCAACCCTTTATCAGATAAAGGATTAGTATCCCAAATCTATAAAGAACTCATCAAACTCAACACCCAAAAAACAAATAATCCAGTGAAGAAATGGGCAGAAGACATGAATAGACTCTTTTCCAAAGAAGACATCAAAATGGCTAACAGACCCATGAAAAGATGCTCAACATCACCTCATCATCAGATATACAAATCAAAATCACAATGAGATGCCACCTCACACCTGTCAGAATGGCTAACATTAACAACTCAGAAAACAACAGATGTTGGTGGGGATGCGGAGAAAGGGGAACCACACTGCAAACTGGTGCAGCCACTCTGGAAAACACTGGAGCTTCCGCAAAAAGTTAAAAACAGAACTGCCCTACAACCTGGAAATTGCACTATTAGGTATTTATCCAAAGGATACAAAAATGCTGATTCGAAAAGGCACATGCACCTCAATGTTTATAGCAGTACTATCAACAACAGCCAAATTATGGAAAGAGCCCAAATGTCCATTGATTGATTAATGGATAAAGAAGATAAAGATGTGGTGTGTGTGTGTGTGTGTGTGTGTGTGTGTGTGTATACATACATACGTATATGTGTATATATACACGTATATATACATATATATATATATATATATATATATACACACACATATATATACACAATGGACTACTACTCAATGATTTAAAAAATGAAATCTTGCCATTTGCAACAATGTGGGTGGAACTAGAGTATATTATGGTAAGTGAAATAAGTCAGTCAGAGAAAGACAAATATATGATTTCACTCCTATGTGGAATTTAAGAAACAAACCAGATAAACATAGGGGAAGGGAAGGAAAGATAAGATAAAAAGAGAGAGGGAGGCAAATCGTAAGAGATTCTTAAATACAGAGAACACACTGAGGGGTTGGAAGAATTTTCAGGATCTCTTTCCATTCTACCGCATGAACATGATTCTGAACTTTAAATCTGTTTCAGGAGACTCAGTCAGGTAGTGCTCAGACCATCAGCATTCAAGGAGCACCCGCCATAAGCTCCTCTTGGAGTTTATAATCCACTGGGGAGTCGGGATTTACAACAGGAAAGAGTGAACAATACAGAGCTGAAGCTCTGTAACAGATTGTACACTCTGCGTGTTTGAAGGTGATGAATAACAATGGAGACGTGGAATTTGGGGAAAGGCCCATGGAAAAAGGAATTTGGAGCTGGGGCTTAAAGGACAGCTGGGAGGTGATTATGGAGAAAGAGAGTACTCTGTATGGAATCAACAGAGACACATAAATGGTTAATATATGAGCTTGACTGAAGAGTGCTATGTGGTCAAGCGATGGAGAGGAGGGTGGCGGCTCTTGGAGATGATTAGAACATTTTACCCAGATGCTATGTGGCCTAAGGAACCCTGTTATGTGGCTCAGCAGGACTCAGTGACTGTCACTTACCTCTCTGTGTCTTCTACCACACTTACCCTCACTAGGTGTTTCCTAAAAATTCCTTGAATTGAAGTGTGGCATGATGATAGAATCTTTCCAAGACTTCAATACCATAATTAGGACCTAGAATTAACCACTTAAGCTGCATTTTTTGCTATTTTTTCAGAAAGGAAGGAAAGGATATTGCTTGTTTCGGATATAAAAACTACAAACTTTCTGAATGTACCTCATGAAATAAAGAAATTATGGAGGTAATATTTCTTATGTATTTACTGAGGGTCAAGCACTGTTCTAAGGCTCTTGGGACTTCACCATGAACGAGAGGCAAGATCTCTGTAAGATCATTTCACCCAGTGGTAATTGCTTTCAAGACAACAAACACAGGTGATGGGAGAGTGACTGGGCAGGGGTAGACTGATCATTAAGAAAGGGCTCTCTGAGGATGTGACATAGAGCAGAGTCCTTCAGGAGAAGAAGGAACAAGGCAAGGTTAGAGCATTCAATTAGAGGGGAGGGTGAGGCAAAGGCCTTAAGGAAGGGACACCTTAGCATGCTGTAACCCATCACTTGATGGATTTTCTCTTTGGAATTAAGCTTCGTTTAAGCTGGGTCAATAAGAATCTGGCAGAATAATTTCTTTTTCTTCTTTTTATCTCTCTGTTCTCTTAGACTATTTTCAAAAATAAAATTGAGTCCTTCCAAGACCCCATAGTAAAGGAATACATATTCATAACAGCAAAGAAAACAGAAAGTAGGCAAGCATTGAACAAAGTTCCAACATATATCTGGAAGATTGACAGAGGACGGAAGACCAGTGACTCAGAGGGAGGAAGGCTGTGGCAGGGAGGGGCAGAAGCCAAAGAGAATGAAGAGAATTGTTCTGCTTGTTAGCAACACAAAGGCCTACCTTACACACACACACACACACACACACACACACACACACACACACACCCCTCCCTTTCTCCCCTCCTCCATGGAAAAGAACCTGGAGATAAGCCTTAAAAGGTAACTTGGAGTGAATAGTAGGACCTTGACATTCTGACTCAAAGGGACTCCAAGGAGGTCAGTATGCATGGGTAGAAAGTGTTTTAAATTGTTTTCTTGCAAAGAGAAGAAGGGGACAGGGAGAGAACAATGTGCAGTGGCAGGCGGGGGTTGTTATGGTAATGGTGATGGTGGTGGTGATTGCTTTTCAAAGAAGATGGGCTTAAAGATGTTGCAATGGCCATGAAAAGCTCCAGTGGAAGGGATCGTCCTAACCAGTGTTCTACTTCCTGGTCTCCCTCTTTTTGCTCTGCTGTGGTTGATCTCAGCTCATTTTTCTAAAATTCAGCTCCAAGCACGCTGGACTATCCCCTCCAGCTCCTCACGCCTACCCTGATCTGCTGTGGTTATGCCCCTACTCGTGTTCATTCTGGTATTTTAGATACTCCCTTCACACGTCTACCCCTGAGAATGCCAGTGAACTTCAGGCTGCATTTCAGATGCAGCCTTCTCTCACATTTTCCCTGCCGGCAAGCACTGGAATTTATTTCGCATTTGTTTTTATTTCACAGTCTGGCCATGTAATAATATAATAGATGATGAGTGAGCATTTGTTGATTCTGCCTCCCAAAAGGTTGTCACTTTTTTTGACACCCTTTCTCAAATAGTCATTCACGTCCTCACTTCCCACTCACCACGTTCTGGCTGCTGCATCCAACGCACCCCTGAAAACGCTGTGTGGAAGCTCCTACAGGCTCTTTGTTGCTGATCCAGAGATGCTTCTCAGTTCTCACCCTGTGCTGGATTTCAGCAGGGTCTGACTCTCTAGACCCTCTCTAGACTCTCTAGACAACTTTTCCTTGAACATTCTTCTCTCTGGACTGCAATAACACTTCATCTTCCTGGCCTTCTTCAGACTTCTCTGCTTCTTTTCAGTTGATCTTTCAGGATTTTTTTTCTCCCTGCCTTCCCCTCAGTGCCACACTCAAGGGTCCAGCCTAGTTTTTCTTCTTTCCTCCTCCTGCCTGCTCCCCTGAGTATGCTCAACCACATCAGTGTCACCAAGTTCATCTTTCTCTCCAGCCCAGATCCCTCGTCTCAGTACTAGACCAGCAAGTATAATTGTTTCCCGGACACCCTCTCTTGAACATCGCAATCACCCTTTAAATGTAGTAGACCCCAAACGAATCCTATCACATGTGCGCCACTCCTTTTCCACCTGCCTTACCATCACTCTCTTCCCTCTCTCAGTGAATTAAAATACCAGCCATCTGGGTTCTTAAATCAGATTTTGACCTGGGCATCATCCCTGATTCTCAAAAGATGAGTCAACTTATGTACCTTGGAGTGGTGCCTATAACAGTGACTGACAGTTTCAGGAAAAGTATTGGGTTATTTTGTTTGTTTCCTTGGAAAGAACAAGAAAAGTTGATCTATTTGGATTAGATAGGTTGAATTGGAAGTCATTGGGATACCCTTGTAAAGGATGTTGATTGGGCATTTTTAAATGTAAAGACTGGAATTATGAAGAGATTTCAGAGCTAGAGTGACATATTTGCGAGTTATCTGCCATACACAGGACATTCAGTGAAGCCATGTGAGAAGATGAGATCATCGTGGAAAAGAGTACAAACAGGATAGATGGGAACAAGTTATAGGAGCAAGTTGTAACTCTTTAAAAGGTGATAGGACCTTACAGATCATCTGAAACAACTTTTTCTTTCACCTGAAAATTGTATATTGAGAATAAGAAGAGAAGAGAGACATTAAGTTCTAAAGAAAAATCATCTACTCAGAAGGTCTTTGATGCCAAGTTGAAGTTTCAAAGCTCCGACCAAGAAAAGATTCAGAGTGAGCTGGATGTTCTAGAGTCAAAAGCAAGGATTCAGAATCAAGCCAACATTTTTTTGTTGGCAGGCACAGACAGCCAGAGAGAACTTGGGTCTTTCATGAGTTCCATGAACCCATAGATAAGCAGGCTCTAACGCTTACACGACCCTTCAGATTTCCTGTAGTGTAAGCCAATAGATCCCTTATAGCGTGAACCAGTTCGATTTGCTACTTCTACTGGAGGGACAGCAAGTGCTAGGACCAGCTCCTGTGGGCTCACTAGAGCTGATAGTGTGTATCTCTTCCCAACTCTGTATTCGGTGACATCGTGTTGTTAGCTTAAAATTGGCCACGACGGGACTATTTAAAACTCAGGAATTGACAAATGGTGCAAATTAGGGTTATTCTCTCCTCCCCTGGAAATGTGGTTGATAAACATTTTCTAGCACATCACCGGTTACCACTAAAAGCGTCCTTGCCGATACACATGTTGAATCAAAAACTGCTGGTCATTGTTTGTCACTTAATAATTCATTTGGAAAAGTATCGATCGATGCCAAGTGGCTACAACCCAGTTGCTACAAGATATCTATCGACAGTTTATAATAGAATGTTAAGAAGTGATTGGGAGGTTGGAAATCTGGGAGTTTGCATTTCCTTGGAGGGGTTGTGGGTGTAGGTCACCCCCCTTCAGGGGCGAAGTGTCACTCTCCTACCTCGGGTCAAAGGAGAGGTTTTAAGAGAACCACTTGGAGAAACTGATGTGAGCCCCATAGAGTCTGAAGGACATAGAGCCTCACATATTTAAGTTCTGAGGGAAGAGACTGTGGCTGAAATTGCCTAGAAGCAAAGAGATAGTTGTTTTTAAAAGGGCAAAGGTGCAGAAGTATTACCATGGGCCTCAGTGAATCCTTCCAAAGGAGGCTTATTGGATCATCTTGAGAAGGATTCCGGCTAAGAGGATGGTCTGGAGGCCAACGTGACCCGACATCCTGGGGACCAGAGGGCTGAGGGTAGAATGGCAGTGGCTCACCAAGGAGGCATCTTTATCCAAAGGAAAGAGCTATAAGCAAGAGACCACTTGGGATGATGTGGGGGTACTGGATAGAGGCAAGGTTGCATCACAAGAGTCCACAATTACGCATCTGACATACCCACAGGGCACTAAGACCCGATTATGACTGTCTACTAGTATAGTTAGAATAGATTCCCACTATTACTTCTCTCTTTTCCCATATGCTCCAACCCTGGACGGGCCCATAGCAGCAGCCAGTGCATGGGTGAGGAGGTAGGAGGCTACAAGGAGTAAGCAAGAAGCCCACCTGTGTCTCCTAACCCCTCAGATTTCCCAGCCACAGACCGACCTTGATGGGAGAGGCAGAGGCTTTAAATTGGATAAAAGATGGACATTTCAAGGTTAAAGTGGAAGACACTTTTCAAAACTACCGAATGCCGTTGCTCTTGTGACCGCAGGGGACTCGAAAAGTTGTGGAATATGTTCCACATTTGCAACAGGGATAGGAAAACAGGCAAGAGAGGGTTTGAAGCATCCTTGGGGCAAAAACGATCTCTGTGCCCTACTGGCTAACTCAGTAAACGTTAGATTTGTATAGATGATTGCAGCATTTAATAACTTGATTACCTATGCAGCGGCACAGTCAATGTGCTTAACTGATGTCTGTTCAATGAATGAATAAAACTCCAACTTGGAGTAAGAAAAGGATTTAGGAGGAAATTCTCCTATCTGGGCAAAATGAGAAATTGTTTATATCTGTGGCACATCAGAGAGAATCTTTTCATTCTTTCTGTATTTCACAGAGTACATACTAGGATTCATGGGAAAATGGTGGTTTGGGGATAGATATCTATAACACTTTTTCCCTTTGGCCCTATAAAGCGAAATACGAGCACAGAATTTCCATCTCTCTTCTCAACCTCTGCCCTGTGCAAAAGTGAAGAGGAAGATTCCTCTGCGTGTCTTTCGATGGTTCTGCTTTTCTCAAGAGGCAGTGAGCACTGTGGTAGCAATGTGGACTCTCACTTAACATTTAAACAGGGAGGATTAGAATCTGTGGCTCTTACGGTCTAGAAGCCCTTCGATCTGCAGTGCCCAAAACGGCAAGCACTGACCACAGGTTATTATGTAATTTTACACTTAAATTAATTAAAATTAAATAGAATTTCAAACTCGGTTTTTCTGTCATACTAGACCCATATTAAGTGCTTATTAGATACATGTGGCTAGTGGCACAGAGTTAGAATACAGTAAACACTTCGTTTGCCAGCATAATTTGTTCCTGAAACACCCTTGTGATCCAAAGCACTTGTATATCGAAGCAAATTTCAAGAACCATTGGCTCAGTTGTGATCATGTGATGTTTGGCATCATGTACTACTCGTATTGCAAGACATCGCTCGTTTATCAAGTTAAAATTTAGTAGAAATATTTGCTTGTCTTGCAGAACACTCACAGAACAAGTTACTTGCAATCCAAGGTTTCACTGTATTCAAAAAAAAATTTTTTTTTTCAACGTTTATTTATTTGGGACAGAGAGAGACAGAGCATGAACAGGGGAGGGGCAGAGAGAGAGGGAGACACAGAATCGGAAACAGGCTCCAGGCTCTGAGCCATCAGCCCAGAGCCTGACGCGGGGCTCAAACTCACGGACCGCGAGATCGTGACCTGGCTGAAGTCGGACGCTTAACCGACTGCGCCACCCAGGCGCCCCTCACTGTATTTTAATCATCACAGAAAACTCTACTGGACGGTGCTACTCTAGATCTTTACTGGACAAAGGCATAAGATATTTTTGAAATGAATTTCTACCTGGTATGATTCAGGCTCATTTAAAAAAAAAGATAAACTTTCATATTTAAGTAAGTCGAGGAAGTAAATAAATCTAGTCTTCAAATAGAGAATTTGGAATACATCTAAAGGCAGACTTTGACAGAAGTGATCTTTTGTGTGTAAATTTCATTCAAATGCTTTCGATATGACTGTTTAGGTGCCTTATTTTTGTGTTGTAATCTCAGAAAATGTCTTTTGGGATCATTCCCAGAGAATCCATCTCCGTTTTTATAAAGCATTCCATAACTATTTGATATTGGCAAAGAGAATTTAAAATTGCATTTAGAAAAGAATATTTATATTCACCATGACTAAACTCTTTGGACAAATCTGGACAAATTAGATTGATCCTTACCAGGAATAAGAAGGCTGCCTAGTTCCTTCCCCGCTCTGCATGTCAACAGTAATTTATAGCCGTTTCATTCCCACCTTAGAGCTGGTAACTGGGGGAAAGCTATTGTGTCAGAGAACGGCCCATTGGATTTAGCATATAGCAACTTCAATAGAAAATTGTTACAATGAAGTATAATTATAACAATTTTCCATAGCATAGGAATTGCCAATGGAGAGGGACAGGGATAGATGGGGAAAAAGGATGGTGAGACTAACATTTTCATTAGACTGAAGACGGGCCCCACGAGAGTAGGCATCTTTGTTTTGTTACCCACGTGCCTCAGAGCCTGGAATACTGCCTGGCACATAGTAGGTGATCGATATTAGTTGAGTGAAACGTACAGAATACTATCCTCTGTATTATCTCATTCTCTGTGAGGCAGGAAGTGGAGATTATATGAGCCCAATTTAGAGATGAGAAATGAATAAAGGGAAATTATGTAGCTTTCCCAAGGGGACACAGCCAGCTCTAGAGTTGGGACTTAGTTCTATTTGGCAAAGGGTAAGGGAATGCAGGGCTTTCTTCGCCTGTGCCTCTTCAACCCTGAACGTGCATTTTTCATTTGCTTCTTTCCCACAGCAGTGTTTGGAGTTGGAAGAGTCAACTTGTTACTAATTGGCTAGCGTGGGGTGAGTCGATAAATGAATGAATGAAGGATAAAGAAGAAAATACTTTGTCCTGTCTTAATGGAGAGCAAAATTTAGGTATCAAGCCTAAACTAGTGTGAGTTCTGTGTGTTTTACATTTTCCCCCTGCAGTTTCTGGTTGTCCAAAGTTGGATTTCTTTAAACTAGAGCTCTAGACAAGGGAATGAGAAAATATTTTCTGTAAAGAGCCAAATAGTAAATATTTTGGGCTTTGTGAACCAGATGGTCTCTGTTGCAATGACTCAATTCTGCCATTGTGGTGAAAAGCATCCTGGATAATCCATAAATGAGTGAGTGTTGCTGTGTTCTTATGACACTTCACTTATGGATGTTGAAACCTGAATTTCATATCATTTTCAGGTATCACAAAATGCTCTTCTTTGGCTTTTTTCCAACCATTTAAAAATGTAAAAGCCATTCTTACATATAATAGGCTCGATTTGGCCCACGGGCTATAGCTTGCCCAACCCTGCTAAAACTCCCACTTCGTAAGTTATATCATCAAAGCAAGCTTCTCTGAGCACAGACCTGATCATATTCTTTTTCAGAAACTCCCACTGTCTCCATATAGACGATGCAGCGGAGTATAAACTGATTGACATGAGCACCACACCATCCATGACCGAGGCCCATGCTGCATTCCCAGCCCTGTTCTTCCTCTTCTTCCAAGGTTGAGCTCACCCAAGCTCTCCCTGAGCAGGTCTACTCACCGGCCCCCATTCTTTTGCCTACTTCGTTCTGTCCACCCGAAATGCCTTCTCTGTCCCTTCCTTCTGCCCTTGTCTCCTTCTTCCCTAACCCATCAGCCCCTCCCCAGCTGGACTGAACCTTTTCCTCCAGTGTCCCACCTCGGCAGCATGGGCTCTTTTTTCCCCCTACTCTTTAGTAGATTCCATCTTTCATTATAATTGTGTATGTGATCTTCTGCCCTACAGAGTTATCAACAATCGAGTTTAGGACCTACATCTTTTATATTTGGTCAGGTTCCATGCTAGTTTTCAGTGAACATTTGTGGAATTTAAGTGAATAAGTCATCTGAGAAGGGTCAAAATGGAATCACTTAAAGTATTGCGCTTTGCAATTTCAGAAAATGAGTAACTTTGCTTTATCACAGCAACTTATAAAATGAAACTATTAAAAAAGAGAAAGACTTCTATAATCCTCATCCTCTATTTCACCCATCCCCTTGCCCCCCACCTCCACTCTGGCCTCCATCAGTTTGTTTTCTATAGTGAAGAGACTGTTTCTTGGTTTGTCTCTCTTCTCTCTTTTTCCCCCCTTTTGCTCATTTGTTTTGTTCCTTAAATTCCATATATGATTGAAATCATATGGTATTTGTCCTTCTCTGACTGACTTATTTTGCTTAGCATAATACTCCTGAGCTCCATCCACATCATTGCGAATGGCAAGATTTTATTCTTTTATGGCTGAATTATACTTCATTATATATGTATATACCACATCTTCTTTATCCATTCATTGGTCGAAGGACACTTGGGCTGTTTTCATAATCTGGCTATTATAGATAATGCTCCTATAAACACTGGGGTGCATATACCCCTTTGAATTAGTATTTTTGTGTTCTTTGGGTAAATAACCTAGTAGTGCAATTGTTGCCAGTAGAATAATATATTTTTAATTTTTGAGGAACCTCCATACTGTTTCTCCAAAGTATCTGCACAGTTTGTATTCCCATTAATAGTGCAAGAGGGTTTCCCTTTCTCCACATCCTCACCAACACCTGTCATTTCTTGTATTGTTGATTTTAGCCATTCTGAGTTGATAGCTAATTGCAGTATTGATTTGCATTTCCCTGATGATCAATAATGTTGAACATCTTTTCATGTGTCTGCTGGCCATCAGTATGTAAGTGTTGAATCAGTATATTGTACAACTGAGGGTAATATTACACTGTATGTTAATTAACTGAAATTTAAGTAAAAACTAAAAAAAAAATTGCAACCTGAAAAAAATAAAAGAGAAAAGAAAAATTGTGTCTTTTACTAAATATAATTCTTTTTCATCTTATGAAAAAGATTTTTAAAAGTCAATTTACTGGGGGCACCTGGGTGGCTCAATAGGTTAAGCATCTGACTTTGGCTCAGGTCATGATCTCGTGTTTGTGGGTTCAATGCCCGTGTTGGGCTCAGTGCTGACAGCTCAGAGCCTGTAGCCTGCTTTGGATTCTGTGTCCCCCTCTCTCTGCCCCTCCCCACTTGTTCTCTCTCTCTCTCTCTCTCTCTCTCTCTCTTTCTCTCTCAAAAATAAATAAACATTAAAAAAATTTAAATCAATTTACTGAAGCTTAATTAACTGTTATAATTGGCCATGAATGAAAGGCTTCCAATTAGCTGTAAAATGAGTGATGGCAAGGAATCTTCTTGTCAAGATATGACTTTCAAGAACTTAGTAACAGCTAGAAGCAAATTAGCCACACCTGCTCATGAGACAAGCTAGAGAAACAAGCTTTAGCTGAGCAGACCAAAGTGCAAATGATTTAAACTTGGCAATGGAGACTGACAAGGCAGAGATCTTAGTTAAAGCAAAGAGGAAATGAGGGACTGAGCCTAATATGAAGGTGTGCGTTGTGGTAAAACTGGTCAACTTCGTTTGAATTAATCTTTTTTTTTATGTTTATTTATTCTTGAGAGAGAGACAGGACATGAGCAGGGGAGGGGCAGAGAGAGGGGGAGACAGAGAATCCCAAGCAGACTCTGAGACATCGGCACAGAGCCCAATGTGGGGCTCAAACCCATGGACCCAGAGACCCAGAGCCAGAGTAGCATGCTCAACCCACTGAGCCACCCAGGTGTCACTCTTTGAATTAATCTTATCTGCATATGTAAGTTGTCATGTGGTATTTTGTTATCCTTTCTGGAACCATGAAGACATCCCAACTATTGGGAAGATTCACTCTTTGTTAAAAACCCAATCTTTGTTTAAAACCAGGCTATCTTAGTGCAGAAGACAGTGGGTAGCCAAGATGTGAAACCTTTGTTGGGGCTACATCCGCCTGTCCCAGTGCCTAGGATCACAGAAAACTAAACCTAGGTCTGTGCCCTCCTCCACTTCCTGAGACACGATGTTAGGGTGGATAGAGTTACAGAGAATGTAAATAAATCTCCTTTTTTCCCAAATGTTTACTTATTTTGAGACAGAGAGAGAGTGGGGGAGGGGCAGAGAGAGAAGGAGAGAGAGAATTCCAAGCAAGCTCCATGCTGTTGGCACAGAACCTGATGCAGGGCTCAATCTCACAAACTGTGAGATCATGACCTCAGCCGAAAGCAAGAGTCAGATGCATAACCAACTGAGCCACCCAGGTGCGCTGAAAATGCAAATAAATACTAACAATAAAACAGAAGATTCATTAAAGGGTGTTCCAAACGGGGGGAGCAGCACGTCTAGGTGGAGTGAGGTCAGGATGGGAACGGTGACTAATCTCATTAATCAGAAGAAAGTGTTCATTGAGAAGAATGTTGAAGGTGTAATTTATGAGTCGTATAAATGGTGGAGGGTAGGTTAAGTCAAGAAATGTGCTTTGAGGAGTTGAAAATGATATGGAACTTTTCCTTGGAAGGGAAGACTGATTTAGGAAATAAAATACTGGTGAAGCATTTGGGGAAACTTGGGGTGATGGGAATGCAGAGAGACTTATGAGGGTTTCAGTTTACCTATGTTAAACCAAGGTCACCCTTTTAAATTTATGGTCTGCAGAATCTGAGTCTTATCTGCTGAAGGTTAAAAAAAAGTGGATGTGGGCAAATAGGAAAGGCTGACTGAATTTTAAGTGTATTTTCAAGGTATTTTATCTTTTTAAATTGCTTGTACATTTAACTTATTAGATATAATTTGATGGTGGAAAAGTTCAGCTAGGAGACTGAAATAATTACTTTGTTACCTTACAGTATAGGAACCTGGAATAATTATATGCCATAGTGGAATCATATTTTGGAGTATTAAGTTTTTCTCCTGGTCTTTATGACTGTTTTCTTTCCCTCTCATTCAAAGAGAAAGACAGCATTAAATCCCACTGCCTTGGGAAGTAAATGTGACAGGATGGAAGACAGAAGGGGAAAACAATGTGCAGAAATGCAGAGGTGGTCGGTGATGGTGGTCTATGGGATGAGGTGGAAGAATGGGGATGGAATGTAGGAAGAACTGGAGTGACTAGAAAAAGGAAGCTTCCTTGAGAGTAAGAGGGTTTCCCTAGCTGTAAAAGGAGATAAGAGAGGTCTGCACTTTCCAGGGGAAGAGGAGACCACGCTCTGATTCCTGGAGGTGACTCCCAGAGAATCAGCAGGACAGCTGACAGGGATTAAGCCTCAGAGCAAGGACTGGAAGTCAGATGTCTTCAGGGGCAACGAGGTAACATGAATTGGGAAGCACATGCACAATAGTGAATTGCATGTGCATAACAGTAAGGTATGCAAAACTGTCTTCTGTTTTTGGATTTGTTGTTATTGTGTTGTTTGTTCTTTCATAAAAGCTTTGCTTGCCACCAAAATATTTGCGAACCAAATTTGCATCTTCTGGGCTACAGGGCAATATGGAGTCATAATTTGCTTTACAATCAAATGCTATGGTAATGGAAGCCACAGAGAGAGGGCCATTTTCCCTGTATGGACCATGGGGACAAAGATAGTTGTCATCTCAGTGGTAAGGTAGGGACAAGTAATAATCACTGGAAGAGAAAGATGTCCTCTCCCCATGTTCCCCCTTCATTTATACATATTTGGACACTATTTATAATCCTAGAGTCTTGCTATGAACCCAAGGAAGGGGAAGGAAGCTCCATGAATGCCTGTGGTTAGGCTTCTCGATTGTCTTCATGTTAATTTAAAGGTGATGGGGCAGGATGGTTCTGTGGTACAATTTGGGGTTAAGAGGTAAACACCACTTAGTAAACTCAATAAACTACCGAAAGCCAATTTTGAATGACAGTTTCTCGATGACACGTATTAGATTCTGAATTGATGGTAGCCAATCAATGAAACAGAGACGTTTGTCCAGATGGAAATGGAGGCTGAAGACACCATTGACTTGTTCTAGCAGCAGACAGGAGGCGTCTCCTAAGTAGGAAACCTGTTTCTTTACTCCAGGACTGTTTTTACAGACCAAGAATACATCCTCAATTAGAAACTGCAATTTGGTTCCACTCCCTCCTGATGACTATAGTATAGTTTCTCTATTCTTTTGTCTTCTCGCTCCCTATTCTGTTACTGTACATAAAATAAGCACAGGCATATTGCTTTTTTTAAAAAAAACACAAATGGCCAATGCTATGTTTTGATCAATATCAAATGGCGATGGGATGGGGAAAATACTGGTTCTGTGATAATACCTGTGATAAAAAGTGGCATGCTCATTCAGCTCTTACATTTATATTCCAGTAAGTTATTTTGTGCTCAGAGTTTAACAACAACAACAGATCCCAGAACATAAAAATCCTCGCGTAATTCATTCACCTGAAGAATTTTAATGCTCTTCATTTGTCGTTATAAAATCAAGGACAATTTTATAACTTTTTCGTACATTGTTGTTACATGTAGGGCACCCTGTATTTAAATAGGGATGAATTATGCTAAAAGAAATGAATCCTGAACAGTTTTCCCTTCAAGTCAAATGTCTTGTTATTTAAGCACACTTCTTGTTTAAAATGAAAAAGGAAGAAAATGGGAGCTAGCAATTTCCTATCGTCTATCTTAGCAAGCATTCATTGGCTGTCTAATCATATACAATTATCTATACGGTGTCGGGGGATAAAGTTTTAGCAGGAAGAAACTTGAGCACCCAGGAAACTTGCAATCTAGCGGAAGAAGCAGCGAATACATTAAATACAAGGGAAGGTATGGAAGGTGCGACTTGAAATGAACACAGTCCTGTGGGAACACAGAGGAGAGAAGGGGTTTTATCAGTGTAGAAGGACTAGGTGATCGAGGGAAGGACCCAGAGGTACTTCAACTCATTTTAAGCATGTACCATCTGCAGCAGAAGTTTAAGAAACACACTTAAGTTGGATAGATGTGAAGACAGTTCATTGCTCCTTCATCCCTTATCTTTCCTGCAGTCTTGTCACCAACCTTCCTGACTTGTCTACATCACCATTTGATTTGTTTGTTTGATGTGCCTCTTGCAGAATTAGAGGATTTTTTCCTGATTACTTCTGATCACACCTGTTAAAAGTACGTTCAGCTTGTAAAGTAAGAGTCTCTCTTTCTCTATATATTTATATTTATATATTTAGCCAAAATGAGTAGTTCTTAACCTTGGGCACATGTTGGACTCACATGGGGGAACTTGAAAAATACAGATAGCTGTCATTTGTCTCCTGGTAATGATGCACAGAGGACACATCTCCCTCGGGTGTTCCTGCCAGGAACACAGAACCTGAATTTAATCGTAAGGAAATACCTGAAAAACCCAAATTGAGTGACAGTCTACAAAATAACTAGGGTTTAGTTAAAAATTATTCAGTTCACGAAAACCATGAGGAACAGTTAATCCCATTTATTTTTTATTTTTTTTAACGTTTATTTATTTTTGAGACAGAGAGAGACAGAGCATGAACAGGGGAGGGGCAGAGAGAGAGAGAGAGAGACAGAATCGGAAACAGGCTCCAGGCTCTGAGCCATCAGCCCAGAGCCCGACGCGGGGCTCGAACTCTTGGACCGCAAGATCATGACCTGAGCTGAAGTCGGACGCTTAACCAACTGAGCCACCCAGGCGCCCCCAGTCAATCCCATTTTAAAGGACACCAAAGAGAAGTGAGAACTCAGTGCAATTGTAACTTTGAATTGGACCCTCGATCAGAAACTGGACCAGAAAAATGACATGAGTGGGGCATTTGAAAAAGTCAGAATGAGGCTTGTAGATTAGATAATATAATTGTATCATTGTGCTATGATTATGTAAGAGAATGTCCTTGTTCTTAAGAAATACACACTAAAATATTTTGAAGGACAGGGGTGTCATATCTTTGACTTTCAAATGTTTCAGAAAAAAAGTATATATGTATATATATATATATACATATATATATACACACATATATACATATATATATATGGAGAGAGAGAGAGAGAGAGAGAGAGAGGTATATATATTTACAGAGAGATTCAGAGAGAGGAGAGAGAGGGAAAGTAAAAGTACCGTGGAGAATCTGGATTAAGGATAAACAGGATTCTTTACGCTATTTTTGCAACTTTTTGGTAATTTTATTTTATTTCAAAATAAAAAACTATTTTGAAATTAATTTACAAAAACATTGGTGCCTAGGGCCCACCCCCAGAGATTCTCTTCCTTCATTTAGGTTGTAGGCTGGGCATCAGGGCTTTAAACTCTCTCCAGCTGATTCTCAGCACAGCCAGCACTGAGAACCACTGGCCTATGTGAGCCCTGGTATCTAGACATACAGAATCGCTAATCTACCCATCACTTATGGAACTTGTTGGACTGAAGGATTTTGGTGTTGGGGATTTAAAAAAAGAAAAGAAAAAAAGAAAAAGAAAGGAAAGGAAAGAAAAGAAAAGAAAAGAAAAGAAAAGAAAAGAAAAGAAAAGAAAAGAAAAGAAAAGAAAAGAAAAGCAAAGCAAAGCAAAGCAAAGCAAAGCAAAGCAAAGCAAAGCCAAGCCTCTCTGAGAAGAGTAGTTTATCAGGGTCCTACATACAGATCCCTCAAGGGCCTAGCAAATAATGTAAACGTGTAAAGCAACAGAACTCAAGAAAATGGACTAGTGAGAACATGTCTGGATTAAAATTTTAACTCAGATTTTTAAAATATTCCCCTCAGTTGGTTCAATGTCTGACTTTTGATTTTGGCTCAGGTCATGATTTCACAGTTTGTGAGTTCAAGCCCTGCATCGGGCTCTGTGCTGACAGTGTAGAGCCTGCTTGGAACTCTCTCTCTCTCTCTCTCTCTCTCTCTGTCTCTGCTCATCCAGTGCTGACTCTATCTCTCTTTCAAAATAAAATCATTAACTTAAAAAAATTAATATTAAAAATGAATTTAGGGGCGCCTGGGTGGCTCAGTCGGTTTAGCGTCCAACTTTGGCTCAGGTCATGATCTCACAGTTCGTGGGTACAGGCCCCGCCTCGGGCTCTGTGCTTCGGAATCTGTGACTCCCTCTCCCTCTCTGCCCCTCCCTTGCTCACACTCTGCCTGTGTCTCTCAAAAAAAAAAAAATGTTAAAAATTATATTTAAAACAATAAAATAAAATTTAAAAATAACAAAATATTCTCATAAGCGATCCAAAATAGGCAGGCCTCTTTTGGGGCAACATGACATCGTATTGTAATGTGCAGGCCTGAAGGAACAGGGAACTATGGTCACCATTTGCAGGCACAGAAATTTGGCAGTAGTTAGATCTCTCTGAGTATATTCCTGTTGTGAACCAGACACTATGTTGAAGCATTACTTTTCTATTAAATTTAAGCAAAGCATATATCTAAGACAAATTTGGAAATAAGATAATTTGCACTGAACTGTTTCTATTAGGCTAACTATGGCTGCAAGTAACATAAAGCCTCACCTTCAATGGATTTAAACAATAAAGCAGTTTAACACGTAACAAAAGGGGAAGTCTCCCAGCTTAATGGCCTGGAGGATCTGGCTTCTTTCCATCTCTCTGTTCTGCCTTCTTTGGTGAGTCATGTTTGCCCTCTGGCTAGCTCCCCTGATAGTCCCAAAAGGGCAGCAGAAACTCTAGGCCTGGCGTTCAGATATGGCAACATCCAAGAAACTATCTTCTCTTGCTTTTGCCTCCTAGGAGCAAATAAATATTTTCCTGAAACCCTGAGGTAGAATTGCCCTGAGTCCCTATGTCCTGAGGGTTGCGTGTTCACTCCTAAACTAAGCATTGGAAAGAAGATGGGATATCCAGCTGGGGCTTGGACTAAATAGCATTTGCCTTGAGGATGGGGTCACCATCCCCTGAGACTTGAGGGAGGCAGGATGGATACCCTGTAAACTTGGGGTGAAGGTGGGGACTGAGCATGAAGTAATCAAGCAGTAGAGTCTACGGCAGTAACTGTTCTCGATCACACTCAATTTCTCTGAGGTTAAGTCAGACTTGCACATAAAACAGGGCTGTGTGCAACTTAATCCAAACAGAGAGACCGGCAAATTTAGGAATGTCGAAGTCGAGGGATGTGGACGGTAATGAAAAAAGCATGAGACTGATCAAGAAATTTGGCTCTATGTTAACCAGCTGAATGGTCTTGATCAAGTAACTTAATTTTCCTAGACCTCATTTATTTGTTCACCTAAAAAAAATAGGGGGTGAGCTGGATGGTTTCTAATATCACTTCCAATTAAGAGCCTGTTAGTCTATAATCACTGGTTTACTCAGCTCTAAAACGTAAAGGAGCCGAAGAACTCGGTATTTGTGAGAATGCCTCTCAGAGTAAATCATTCTTAACCATCTAGACCCCAAATAAGGGAAAAGCAGATGTTTTAACAGCATGATTAGGACGTCCGGTTTCTGGTCCGGCACATTAAGGACTTGGAAGTCATCGCTCCATCCTAACAAGTAGAAGGCTGAACAAACACAAAACCAACAAGTCTACTTAGGTCTGTCAGAGAAGTGAGATCATAGGGCAAAGAGTTGCCTGGGCAGAAGCAGAGAATCACAACTTACTGGAACAAAACCCCACAGGCAGAAGCATGTGAGAAGATGCTCACCATCATATACCATTAGGGAATGGCAAACTCAGACAGGAATGAGATGCCATCGCACACCTATTAGGAGGGCCAAAATCCAAAACACCGACAGCAGCAGTGCTGGAGAGAGTGTGGAGCAACAGGAACTCTCGTCCACTGGGGGTGAGAATGCACATGGCACAGCCACTTTGGAAGACACTTTGGAAACAAAACTATCGATATTCTTACCATGTGACCAAGCAATTATGCTCCTTGCTATGTCCCCAAGTAAACTGGAAACTTATGTCCACACAAAAACCTGCACACGAATGTTAATAGCAACTTTATTAATGACTGCCCTGACTTGGGAGGAATCAAGATGTCCTTCAACAGGCAAATAAACTGTGATGCATCCAGACCTGGAATATTATTCAAAGCTAACAAGAAAAGAGCTATCAAACCATGAAAAGACATGGAGGAAACTTACATGCATATTACTAAGTGAAAGAAATCAATCTGAAAAGGCTATACGCTGTATGACTTCTAAGTATTTGATGGTCTGAAAAAGGCAAAACTATGGAGCCAGTCAAAGGATTAGTGGGTGAGAGAGGTAAGGGGGAAGGAGGGATAAATAAATGGAACATAAAAAATTTTTAGGGCTGTGAAACCACTGTGCATATCACTACAATGGGGAATGCATGCCATTATATATTTGTCAAAACTCATAAAACGCACAACACCAAGAGAGAAATCTGTGGACTTTGGGTGATGATGATATGTCAATACGCACTCATCCATTATAACAAATGTACCACTTGCGTGCAGGATGCGGACAGGAGGGAGGCTGTGTGAGTGGGGCCGATCGGCAGAATCTCTGTACCTTGTACTCAGGTTTTCTGTGAACCTAAAACTGATCTAAAAAGTAAACTAGAATCTTTAAAAACACATAATTAAGAAGTGCCTGGGTGGCTTAGTCAGTTCAGCATCTGACTATTTCAGCTCAGGTTGTGATCTCGCGGGTTTGTGAGTTCGAGCCCCACATCAGCCTCTGCACTGGTGGTGTGGAGCCTGCTTGGGATTCTCTCTCTCCCTCTCTCTCTGTCTCTCTGCATCTCCCCCACTCTCTCTCGCACATGCACGTGCTCTTTCTCTCAAAATAAATAAATAATTAAACATTTAAAAAATTTTAAAAAGTGTAATTAAAACTGCCAGACCCTGAGATGTAACTTTGATACAATAAAATTAAAATTTTCTCTTTTTCACTTCAACTTCATCTGTTACTTTCTTCACAAATATCGTAACAACTAGATTTGCCTGGGAATTTGATAAGCAAGTAAAGCTATCTGAAAGGAGGCAAGGTTTCCGCTTGCATTTCACATGTCTCTGTGAAGGTGGGCAAAGTCTTCAACCTCTTCCTCCAGGAGGACTCTTGGACTTTTTTTTTTTTTAAGGTAAGCATCTAACTATCTATTTTCTTAAAAAAAACAACATTTTGGAGATTTCCTGTCCTTAAAAGGTTGCCACTGAATATATAACAACCTGAACTGTGCTCCCGGCAAAACAGATGCTGAAATGAAATGAGCAAGGTCAGTGCTGACATCTACTGTTAGAGCCCGAGAGAGCTTGGATCCTGCTCCCGCAGGCAGGCCGTCCTTGGTGAGAAACCAGGCTCCAGAGCACCAGCTGCAGGTGTGGGAGTGACTGTAGGAGAGCATCACCCAAAGCTACGTTATCCAGAAAAAGGGCAGCGAGGGAATGCTTACCACTTCTTGAGATAAGCATGTTGAAGATTCTGGAGGCAGAAGATAAGTTCTCATCCTGGAGTCTTCCTGAGGCTCTGACATCTGTATCAAACTTCCCACTTTGTTTCTCTTGTAATGTTTCTGTCTCTGGTGCTTTAAAGAAAAGGTGGCTATAGCCATAGCTGGGTTTCAGAGCTCTGGGGGCAAGGTGGGGTGGGGGGGGAGGAAGGAGGGAGAGGGGGGAAGGAGAATAGAAAAGCTCCTCTGACTTTGGTCTTTCTCTTGCCCTGGGGCATTGCTATAGTTTATAAATCCACTATCTACCTTTTGTTTTAGTTATCTTTATCTTCCTCTGGAAATATTTTCCACCCCAACCTGGAAGTAGCTATGGAATTAGTCACTCTGACTATTTTAAAAGGTGTGCATTATGTGAGGTCTCGCACTCCATCACCTCACCCCAGTTTCTTATGGGTCTCGTGAATAGCTAGAGCCTAGATTAGGGAGAAGAGACCCAGAGTGCACATTCTCCCAGTTGGAGAAAAACACACTTATCCTTGTTATGTGCGAAGGAAAACAGCTGTGTGTTGCAACTGTTGTTAGGCAAGGAATTCTGTAAAACCCAAGAATGACAATGTCAATACCCAACGTCGACGCAGGGCAAGGTCATCCAGGCCTGAGAGGATGGACAAGGAGGACTCGGGAGCTGTTAACGTCATCCAACCCGCTAAACATACAGTTGATGGCTCTGTGGGGTCTTCTGCTCTTGCTCCCATTCTTTTTTTTTTTTTTAATGTTTATTTGTTTTTGAGACAGAGAGGGACAGAGCACGAGCAGGGGAGGGGCAGAGAGAGAGGGAGACCTGAAGCAGGCTCCAGGCTCTGAGCCGTCAGCAACAGAGCCCAGTGCAGGGCTTGAAATTACGGACCATGAGATCATGACCTGAGCCAAAGTCAGATGCTCAACCTACGGAGCCACCCAGGTGCCCCTCTCACTCTGCATTCTTATCCCTTGCTACTGTGTTTCTTTTATCTGATAGATGCACATTCCCTAAGAACAAGAGGGTCCTAAGATCTGTTGTGAAGGACTGACTGTGCCCCCACGTGGAGAACACAAAGAAATCGTCTATATTTTTGCCCTCTTACTCACTTGCTTTCAAGACAACTCAAATAGGCTAATTTAACTGCCACACTTTTTTTTTTTTTTTTAGTTTTTCAATTTATACAGTAAGTTATTTGAGTGTTTAAAATGGGAATCATTTTAAGAAGGCTTATTAGTGGTTGCCAACATTCTTCCTGGAAGTTCTAAATAAGTTTCAAGGATTTGTGTTCTTTTGAGCACACTCATAAAAATACTTCTCCTTTTATTCATACAGATATAATCAGAGCACGTTTTGCACAACTTTTTCTTATTTGGTTGGCATTTGGGAACTCACGATACGCTATGACACTTTGTAAAGATCTGGTTCATAGAAAATCGTGTTATGTTCAGTGAAATAAAAAACTTTACAAAGCATGACAGAAGAAGTGTGTTTGACTGCTGATCAGCTGTGAACCATCCAGCCCCAAGATGTTGTTACACATGCTAGTAGGGCAGGACAGCCCTTAAAAACATGGACCCGTGGCATCACAGTGCCTGGGTTCAAAGCTCTGCTCTACCAGTCCTGCCCTGGATGAGACTCTGGATAACTTCATGTTCTGTGACTCTTTCCTCATGTGTAAAATGGAATAATACGTTAATATATGTCTAAAGTACTTAATAGTATTTCAGGGACTTGGCTTATATTAACTGGTAACTTATGTCATCACTATTAAATGTAATGAGTAAGTTACTGGTTAGATCCTTGTATAAAAGCAACATTCCAAATCACTGGCTTGGGTTTCCCATTTAAATGTTGTAAATTAGGAAGTGCCAAGTTTAGAAAATGTTTGACTGACTGACAGAGTCTCCTTATTTAGAGGCTATGAGTATTCCCAATTTTCTGTAGGGAAGATATTTTTAGCAAATGTTTCATCAGAAAAATAATTGTGAAAACTTTTGTTGTCTCGATTCTGCTTTATTTTGGGTTTTTTGTTTTTGCTTTCCTCTACTATTTTCAGCCTGTTTTGTGCTCCCATGTTCTTGTCATTTAAGGTTGTTTCCAGGCATCCATCCCCTGCTTTGACTAGCTTGGGCTGCGGCCCCCACTGCCAGGATTTTAAGCGGGGCTCCCCCTAGGCCTTACCATGAAGAGTTCACCACAGGGCCATGTGCAGAAAGAGAGCACAGAGCTCCTTAGCCATCAGCAGCTGCCCCTTTCCTGGAGAGGAACAGGGAAGGGAAAAGACGTGGTGCCAACTGACATTGGATTGAATACATGTGAACCCCTCAGCATTATCTCCTTTTCCCAGCCCCATTGCCTCTGTGAGGATTGCCCACTAACCTGGTGTCTACCCGAGATCCAGATGGGCACCTGTATTTTCTGTGAGACATTTACATTTTTTTCATCCAGCCTCTTTCTCTTCTTTGAAGTATGGATAAGTACATATTAACTACCTCTAGGAGAAATTTAGAAAAACATGTGTGTGCATCCTCCCCCTCCCTGGGTTACTAGCCGTTCTTTGTCTCTACCGATATTTGTTAATGCTGATAATGGGAATATAATTCTCGACTTCTCTACCTAGGCCGCTGCCTCACCTTGTCTTTTCTGAGACTTCTACTTGGTCTACTCCGCATTTGTTTTGTCCTTTCTTTCTTGCCTTAACTGAGGCTCCATTATATTGAGGGCACACTGGATTTGGGGGGACCACACTGAGTCACATGTGGCCTTTGTATGGTAAAAGATCCTAAATGAATTGACTCAGCTGACAGTGGTTGGTTCGGGCTTGATTCGGTACCTAGCGCTACAGTCAGCTTATGCCCTTCAATGATGAAAGAAGAACACGATAAGATTAACCAGGAAGGGGGTTTCATGTCACTGTCACCACTCTGGGGTCATGTTGTCAGTGTCCCTACTCCATATGATGGGACTCTTACTGTCCTGGGTGGCTCAGAAAAATATCCAGCACAAATCCACTGCACTAAAGTGCCCTTTGTGTTTTTGGTGTTATATATATATATATATATATATATATATATATATATATATATATATTTTTTTTTTTTGGCTATTATTGGGTCCCCATTTTTTCATAATTTTAAAATATATCTCCTATAGGCATACTCAATTTGAAACTTAGTATTCATTTAGAAACCAAGGGATTCCACTATTTCATTGTCCATCCAAAATGAGACGGCCTGTGACGTTTCCTTGGTCAAATTTTCCTCTCACGTGATTCCAAAACCCCGAGTTAGATGTCACCAACAGCCATGGAGTCCTTCAGAAACCGCTGCCACTCTAACTATCAAAGGCCTTAAAAATACATACAGCCTTTAAGCCAGTATTTTTACATCTAGTAATTTATTGTAAGAAAATCATGAAGCCTCCAGAAACAAATGCGTAGCGGAAGCTGTTTAAGGCAGTGCTAATTGTCATAGTGTGTTCTTGAAGACAGTCTAGCTGTTAAATGCAGAATAATGATTAAATATTCATCATGCCTGATACCAAAAAATTCTATGCCTCTAGTAAAATCATGTAAAAGAATACTTATTGACATGGGAGAATATTAAGTGTAGGAATTGGGCTAAAGGTATCTGTATGGAGTATTACACTGTGCTCCCATTAAAAAAAAAATACATATATGCCTAGAAAAAATATGAAAAGCTTTCGGATAGAATAGGCCAATAGTGGTGAATTCTTGGGTAGTAGAAGAACTTAAATTCTCCTATGTTTCTTAATTTATATTTCTTTTACAATGACTGAGGGGTAATTACATATTTTGGAAGGCCCCTCAAAAATTGCTGCTCGTCTTGGGAGAACCACCAACAGATCTCACTTCAGTCCTTCCGCTGTGAGAAGTATTCAAGGTATTATAGAAACTATATGGGATACGAAAGAAATGTACATGAAACCCGTTCAGAGGATTTAGATTTGTAAACCATCAGCAAACTCTTATTACAAACGAGTTTAATTTTATTAAACAAATCTATCCAGGTGGGATCCTTGTTTGTGAAAATGTTCCTACTGCTAGAGCTTTCGTTACCAACGTTTCACGGTTCTGTGTAATTTGCATTAGGCACTACAACATTCTGCTATTCCGTTCTTCAACCCAGTTCTTCAACCCATAGCAACACTTAAACCTGCCATGATGTTGTTCTCAAGGACTACAACACAGGGGCTACAACGAGGACTACTGTAACGGGGTTTTGGGGACGGGTTCCTCCAGAGACCCATGTGCTTACAGAGGCTCTATTGGCTCTGAGCATGTGTAGAAATTAGAAACAAACTCTAGGTGAGGAAGGAAGTATGAATGTGGTAGAATGGGGAAGGGGGTCAGTACAGTCTCCAACTTAGGAGGTGTCTCCTGTCCTGACGCAGGCTTGGCATGGAGGGAACAGAACCCCAAAGATCCGGATTCAAGTCAGCCATGTGGATGTTAAACATGTCAGTCAAAAATCTGGAATTCCACCACAGGTTATTACATGGTCAAGCCAATCATTTATAGAGAGAGCATTCAATAAAACGATAAGCACACTCTTTATATCTAAAGCAGATAAGAAAAAAAGAACCCAACTCCCCGGTGATTTATTTTCTCCCCCATAGAATTTTCATTTCTGATAGAGTTCGGTACACACATGGTATGTTCATCTATATAAGAAATTAGATTAAAGGGACCAATAGAATTGAAGTTTCAGACAGACAATTAAGAGAATAGCTGAAACTCATTTACAAAATTGGAATGAGCCCCAAGATAGAGAACGAAAAAAACTGAAGCTTCTACGATGTTTTCCAGAATGTCTAGAATCCAGGATCCTCTTGTTTAATTCCCAAAGCAGCAATTTCTAGCAGCATAGGATCCCTGAAATACACAGAGGAAATGATGCAGAAACAAAGGGCAATACATCATCTAACAAATAATTAAAATTGAGCCTCGTGTCAGTGGGTGGCATGCATACATTCATTTATTTCACCAACATTTATTGAGCACCTGCTTAACAAATCACGGGGCCCTAAGATGATTTCCTGGACAAAGAGATGACTCAAGACTTTTTATTCTATACGTGTCCTCTTTAGCTTATACACATTCTGTGTACAACGCCTCCTTTGAATGAACATCAAGGGCAGCAGTGAGAAAAGAATGACAAAGGTGCAACATACAGTGTGAGGTGTGTGTGTGTGTGGGGGGTAACGGAGGGAGAGGTGGCAGCAAAATGCAGCTGTCCTTTCTTTCTAGATCTCTTTGTTCTCTTTCTTCGGCTCCCACCTCCTCAAATAAACCATAGGACCTAGAATCATTTCTCTGCTCCACTAGGGTCAGATCCCCCAGGATAACTGGGGGAGCAAAAAGGTGGGCACAAGAAGGCACAGGAAGGTGGGCACAGATGCTCTTGCCTCCTGGGAACTGACTGAATGACCGCTGACTCGGATGCTAGCTGCTGTTTTCCATGTACTGAGAAGTATAGCAAAGTCGAGGATAACTAGAGGAGAGAATCTGGTTAATCCACTTCCTGGTGTGCTAAGAGTTAACTGTCTAAATGGCACAATCACTTGTTGTGTCTCCTCTTGTTGAAATTATTTACGACATCGGTCATTTTATTTCTTGCCTTAGCAAATAGAGCAATGTACATTAAGGTTCGATAACACAATTTGCAACTGTAAGCAACTGAAGGTGAAGAATATTAAAATCACCTTAGAAGTTGTGATGATTGTTTACTTGTATCTTTTTCCCATAAAATGAGTGTGCCAACTGTGAAAAAAAATTGATTGTTTGAAGGTTCCAATGATTTGGGTTATTCTTATTCTAGACTTCCCGCCCTGTTTGTGAACTTGAGGTAAACTTGACGTGTAGGAGTTTTTTCTGGAACTAAAAGAGTGACGAATTCCCAGATTAAAAAGAAGCTCAAGATATATTTGCTTTTTGCAGGTCAGATTGCTTTGCATTACATCAGATCATTTGAAAAATATTCTGAACAAATTAGAAAGAGGGAAAAAATAGAAAATATACAGAGGAAGTCTAATCATTGAAATGACATTTTCACATTAATTGAATAAAATGAGTCATTAGGGCCAAACTGATTTTATGTGAAATAAACTGTATTACATAAACCACCATGGGTTAAAAAAAAAAAAAAGGCAGCCCAAACAAAAGAGGAATGGGTCAAGAAGAAATTAAGTAATTTATCTAAAGTTAGATAATACACCAGACAACAATCCAAGATTCTTGTATTGCAGAGGGTGTTTTTCATTGCTTCCCTTGCCTCGTGGGTATTTTGCATTTCACATCATTTTGAAAGCAATCCATTCCCAGAGGGTTTGGACATACAGTCATTTCAGTGTCACATGTGTTCTCACATGTCCTCTGTATGTAATGTTCACTGATGAGGCAGAGCTGTGCACAGCATATTTTTCAAAAGCTATTTGGACAGTGTTGTAAAAGTGGTGTGCATGGTTGTTTATGTCACTTGTTCTCAGTACTGAGAGTTGTGGAAATTACTATTTCTGAGGACAACATCTGTTCTCATTAAAGAGAGGGAAAGTGTTCTTAAGACCCAGGTAGGTGTTTCATTAAATGTGATCTATGCCGCGAGGTATAAAGTGTATCATTTATTCATGTTGAGATGCTATTATGAATGTGCATTTGTGTAATGTCTAATGGATATAATACAGTGCAGTAAAACAGGATCCTTCGATTTAAAAGCTATTTCACTATGGGTTTAGGAAAGTTACATTTCTCAGAAAGCGTCCAGCTCAATGGCCTTCTCTCCCTTTTTTAAATGTGGTAGTATATCTTAGATGTGTGTGCGTGTGTGTTTACAAATATATAATAGGTGTATAGACTAAACCAGGTAAGTATTATGAATACTTGGAGATCACGCCATGGTGAAGTTTATTGCGGGAGGTAATATTGCTTCTGGCAGTTAAATTTTAAGTCAACACATTACCAAGGTGTGCCATTGGCTGCCTCAAAGAAAAAGAGTGGCTCCTAAGCTCTGGTCTCCTAAGCTCTCTGGGCCATGAGAATATTTCCAACTACAGCATAGGTAATTGACCAAGAGTCCTCCTGCTGTGCCCTGAAATCCTTCACCAAGTCAGTACTGAGGCCCAACCTCCCATGTGCTGTTTCCAGCCAATGACTGGGGGGAACTCCTCCCACACCCACTTTACCCGCAGTTATCTCCTCCTGCCTTACCACCCCTGCCCTTATCATTCTCTCCCTTTTTCTCTCACTGGGGTCAGGTTTGCCTCATGCTCCGATGGTCCTCCCAGGCTTCCCTGGCTTCCTCTTCCAATCAAATCCACGCATGATTAAAAATAATATAAAAGCGGGGAGGGAGACAAACCACAAGAGAGTCTTAAATACAGAGAACAACCAAGGGTTACTGGAGGAGTTTTGGGTAGGGAGATGGGCTAAATGGGCAAGGGGCATTAAGGAGGACACTTGTTGGGATGAGCACTGGGTGTTATAAGTCAGTGATATTACTAAATTCTATTCCTGAAATCATTATTATACTATGTGTTAACCAACTTGGATATAAATTAAAAAAAAAAAATCCATGCATGTTTAATCCCATCTTGAATTCTGCTTCCTGGACCAACATACCAACCTAACTGCAACATGATTAATTCATATATTAAGACACTAAGGAAAAAATGTCAGTCTCACAGAGGCGGGTCAGCTTAGGGAGCTCCACAAAGGATGCCAAAGCAAAGCTCTGAACATCTTAGCTCATGCTCCTCTGACCACAGGAGAGGATGGTGACATTCCAACCCAAAGCCTATCTTCATCATGAAATGGGTATGCCTGTGCCCTTAGCTATTCTGCTAATCAGATGAACATACCTGGCTCTGAGTTCGTGCTCCCCAACTGATGTTCAACTGATAATTTCACTTCTCAGGATGTCTCCCTTTAGGGAGAAAATATGTGCCTGGACAGAATGAAGTCTATAAGGAAATGCTTGGAGCTTCTGAGAATTGCGTACTGGAGACTCAGGATTGTGACTGCCAAGTGGGTCAAACATCGATTGCCAAGAGTGGCATCATTGGATACCTGAGTAAGGGTGAAGGGCACCTGGTTTCTGCAGGAGTGCTCAAGTAGGCTCTGTGGAAGAAACCTTGATGGTCTCTGGTCTGGCATGTATTCAACAAGTGGTAAAGGTTGGCAGTCATTCTTGTTACTAGGGTTATGGGTAGAATTGTCATCCAGGCAGAGAAACTTCGAGGTTTCTTCCAAATATGAGTGTCTTAGCTCCCTGGGGCTCTGTACTGAAAGCTGGGTAACTTAAGTAACAGCAATTTATTGACATAGTGCTGGAAGCTAGAAGTCTAAAGCCAAGGTGCTGGCAGGGATTGTTCCTTCTGAGGGCTCTGAAGGCGAATCTGTTTCATGCTCTCTCCTACTTTCTGGTGACAGTTCTTGGCATTCCTTGGCTTGTAGATGCATCATTCCAATCTCTGCTTCCACCTTCACATGGCATTTTCCCTGTGCATCTATGTGTCTTCACATGGCTACCATCTTCTTACACGGATACCCATCATGTTGGATTGGGGGCCCATCCTACTCCAGTGTAGCCCCATCTTGACTTATTACAGTTACACCTGCCCTATTTCCAAATAAGATCACATTCTGAGGTACTGAGGGTTAGGATTTCAGCATATATTTTTGAGGACACACAATAACAATCAAATTTGATTGTGCTATAGAATTCCCCAAGAGTGTAGTTCCATAATGCATGATAAATATAAATTAGGATGTAAGTAGGGACATTACTAGCATTACACTTGATGTTTGTTCAAATTGGCTTAAAGGAGGGGGTGGGGTACATAGGAGAGGAATAGAACCCAGAGGAAGGGGGCCCTGAGGGCACGTGGCTGATTTCTACATAACAAAGGATTTTCCTGCTGCTCTTGGAGCTCCTGACAGACTTAGGATGGGGACTGTGTACCGAATTGCTCTCTCACTCCACACCCCTGCCCAACTTTGCCCAGCAACCCAGTCTCCACACATTTTCTTCTAATCCTTTCTCCTCATCCTCTTTGTCCCTCCAGTCCTCTGTAAGGTTAATGCAAATAAAACATATCTATTATTCTGTCATATTTGAAAAATGAAAAAGCACTTCTAGTCTCTACATTCAAATTTCTTTGCAATATTAGATTGCTTGCTCTATTTTAGCCTATTAACTATGGGCAAAATACATTAATTACGTTTTACTTCTTTATTTTGCGACATTAACATTTGACTTTCAGATAATCATTTAAATGTGTGCCCCTGGAAAATATAGCTTATAATTAGCACAGTATTTACATTTCTCAGGGTTGAAGCATAGCAATCTGAGTGGATGCTGTTTAAGAATTAATACGGATAGATGAAAATGACAGAGAATTCTAAAAAGGCCCAGTGGTTTGGGAGGCTATTCTCTGGCAATCCCTTGTGTTGGATTTAAAAAAAAAAAAAAAAAGCAAGGCAGCTGTTAGGTGCTCTTAGGCTACTGTGCAATTACGGAATTTTCCATTGGGTTGTATGTATTCAGGTCACATACACAGTGAGATTTCCTGCAGTGACAGTACAGATAAAAAAGCTGTGCATCTTGGTGATAATTGTGCTCCATTTAGGCAAACTGTCAACTGGTGCATTTTTACATTGTCTTGAAAGCATGGAAGATGCTTCTGTATGCATGCCTTAAATATGAATTCATGAGCACCCAAAGAACAATAGGATGTGTTTTGAAATGTATTTTAATGAGAAATAGGCATTGAAAGGCCTTCAGAGTTCATGTTTCTGTATCGCTTTAAAGCTATTAGTTAATTAGTGGTTATCTCCTCAGTCAAATTTAGGAATAAATAAACCTTTTCTCCCCATTTTCTGAGTGGCTTCCCAAAAACATGATGACATATTTTGAATATATATTGTTTCTAACGAGGAAGAGGATGATGATGATGACTTAATATCTCCTAATTACAGAAAGAGGGGCTGGAGAGAAAAGGAATATTAAGGTCATTCATTTTTGGTTTTGTTTCTCTCTCTCTCTCTCTCTCTCTCTCTCTCTCTCTCTCTCTCTCTCTTTCTCTCTCTCTTTTTAAGTTCAAGGTGTGCCTTAGAGCCCTGGACTCAAGATGAAAGAGTATGTACTTTCCATGAAATAGCTAAGGTTCTCACCACTCCTAGTTACAAAGCAGCAATGTTATCTAACCCTTTGTGGCATAGCCCTTGGACCTTTAAGTCTTTCTAGAAGATAATGTCTTTGGTGTGCAGTACTGGGCTAATAGAAGTGTTGGTTTTGGACTCACTGCATACCAGCAAAGCTATCTTGAGGTCTACTCATAGACATGGAAACCAGTGCAAATACGCTTGGCCTCGTGAAGCTAGAAGTCAGCCCCCGCAAGGGAAGGATGGACATGACATGGAAGCAATGAAAGGTTTAAAATGTTCCTTGTGATAAACAAGATGGAAAATGTCTAACACAATTGAAAATGCCTAACACTGATTTCCAAAGAAATTATAGAGATAAGCTAGACTAATCCCTGGGAGGATGCTTTTGCAAATGAAATCATTATTAAAATATTATATAAATTCCCAAAGCTTACACAAGTCTAAGAGGAATGACTTTCTATATATAGGCTGTCTGAGACAAGGGAAAGACTCTTCTCTTTTCTCTCAGTACTTCGTGGTATCTGTAGTTTTCTCTTCACCTCTACATCATTCTGTGGCTCTCCTTGTACCTGGAGAGCCACTAAGCATATGTAGCTATTTAGATGTAAATGTAAATTAATTAAGATGAATGTTTAAGATTCAGTTGCTCCAGTCACATTACAAGTGGATACTGTGATGGATGATGTGAATCATAGATCATTTCCGTCACTGAAGAAAGACTTGCCCTCCACTCTCTAGCCGTTTCTCAACAATCCAGGCAGGAAGCCACTCCTGTTATTCCATTGAACGATTAATCTCTACTTCTTATAAAACTGAGAATCAGGGAAGCAAAGATTTGTGGTTAACTTCACATATTAATAAGCAGCAGAACACTCAATCCTGGCTCAATTGTCTCCAAATTAAATTTTTTTAACTACCATATCACTTCTACTCTAAGTCAGTAACACGTTTTCTTTCCATTTTGGAAATGAAGAACGAATAGTCAAAAATACCAAAATTTAAAATAAAATCTCCAAAGTTAAAGTTAACATTTAGTTTAATCAGAGAAAATCTGTGTTATTACTGAAGTTATCAGTGTATTGATAGCCTCAGTGTTGGGCTCAAAATGGCTATTGCCTTTTGAGCCTTAGAACTTCCTTTTGATCTGATGGTCAAAGAATGGAATTTTTTGTTTAATTCTCTTCCTGGAACATCCAGTATGATGAAAAGAGTAGAAGATTAGGAATCAAGATACCTAGGATGTAGTTCAGGTTATAAACTAACTGGATAAGACTTTGGATAAGTCCATTATGTTCTGAGTCTGTTTCTGTTTTCCGGGCAGTCAAAAGATAACTTAGCTGAGTTTCTGTATTCAGGGCTGATATTTACTTGGTGTGCTCCAATGTGACCACATGGTTTATTGAATTATTGAAATAGTCCCATACCAGTTGGTAAATGGCACCCCTTCTCAGCCAACCCAGATCCTCTCCTGGGATCCTCTTATCTCCCTATGATGTACAAACTGCAGAGTTAATGGCTGGAACAATACGGACCTTCCAGGACCCTGGCCTAGCCCACAACTGGCATTCATTCTGATTGTCAGTTTTCATACCATAATGGTTATTAAATATTTTTGCATAAAAATGTATCCTGCATGCATCCAAATCTATATTGGCACAATCTTCCCGTTTATTATGTGTGTAGGTTGTCTGTTCGGTTCAATTTAAGTTTGACTTTAAGTATAGACTCAAAGTTGGTAAATTATTTAAGGAGTCTACAGACTTTCAGCAAATGAGTCAAGAAGCCTCGCCCCTCTGAGAAGTGGAAAGGCAGAGAAACAAAGACAGGATTGCAGTGTTCGTGTTCTGGATTGCTCTCCATATGTTGATAGCTATATGTTCTGTGAGCAAATTCAGGTTGTCTGAATCACTCCACATCAATAGCCGGTTTGCCTCTTAAAAGTATTTAGATAATGGGTTGTCTCTCCCCCAAAAAACTAGGAAGAAAGAGTTTAAATGATCATCTTTGACACTGAATATATTTCAAGATCATTGAACCAGATTCTCTTCCTATGACTCACTTTATACTTCCTGAACCAACATTAATTTACCGCTTAAGACACCTGACAACTTCGGGGAAAGAAGTATAGAGCATATAATAATTTATTCATAAGGTTCCAGTCATTGCTGATTTTAAAAGATGTTAGTTTCTTATTCAGAGGTCCACCCCTTACCTCTTTCCTCCTTTTAAAGTTAAAAATGCCGTTTCTTCAGAACTAAAAAGGAGCAATTTTTAGATTATATTTCAATCTAAATTCTCAAGTTCCCAACTGATTTTTCTTTTGTTTTTTTTTTTTAATTTTTTTTCACGTTTTATTTATTTTTGAGACAGAGGGAGACAGAGCATGAACAGGGGAGGGGCAGAGAGAGAGGGAGACACAGAATCGGAAGCAGGCTCCAGGCTCTGAGCCATCAGCTCAGAGCCCGACGCGGGGCTCGAACTCACGGACCCCGAGATCGTGACCTGAGCTGAAGTCGGACGCTTAACCGACTGAGCCACCCAGGCGCCCCATCCAACTGATTTTTCAAAACTTGTGCTGTTAGTCTTCCAAATACTGCTTTTGCTAAATAATCAGAGTCTCCTGTCATCTTTCCACATAAATGCTCTCAGTTCATCTGCTGGTCTTTCTCATAGCAGCAAGATGGCTGCAGAGGTCTTAGCATCATGTCATCACAAACCAATATGAAGCAATAACAAACATTTCCCGGAAGTCACTTTAACAGGCTTAGCCTACATCCCATTGTCCAATATTGGGTTTTTCCTGAGTCAATTACTGGGACGGCAGAAGGAATCACCATGATTGACTAAGATGAATCAAGATCCACCCAGTGGGGTAGAGCCAACCTGCTGTAGAGCAAGGAAGATGATGCGAATGTCTTTTGGGTAGGCAATTATCATCTGCCACACAGAATGGCCCTGTGGCATAGACATTATTTCTCCCATTGCGTAGTTGAGTAGACTATAATTTGACACAGTAGACAAGGTGCCTGAAGATGAAAAGTGGTCAGTAGTGCAGCTGTGATTTGCGCTAAAGTCTGAACGATACTAACGCGGGAGCTCCTGACCACGATGTTCTACCTTCTCTTGGTCGTACTACATTCACTGAAGCTTTCAACTTTTCATTCACAGTCTTCACAGTCTTCGCCGTCATCTTTCTCATTTCCTGGGGGATTTTGATATTGTGTGGGTGACCCATTGAATTCTAGCCATAACATTTCCTGACACCAACTTTATTGGCCTTTGTTTGTAGCCTCCCACCCCCTGGGTCTTACCTCCAATAACGATTCCAACGTTGCATCTTAAATTCTAATATCTCATGTTCTGACACAGCTCTCGTCATTCCAGCCTTTCCTTATTCTTACTCCTTCTTATCTCTCCTTCTTTATTCCTACTTATTTCTACACCAATTCTTTAAGCTCCTGGAGTCCTCTAACCTCCCTTCTGTCTGGAATGTCTACTAAAATTTGTGAACTTGCAGACTCTCAAAGCCCCTGTGAAGCCTTCTTAATGGGGTTCAGGACATGCTACCCCAAATTTATGGCACTTTGGTATGTTAAATATTTTAAGCTGAAGGAGTTTGATAAAACAGAAGAAACAGGAAAGTCACTTTAGTCTTCCTTCCAACCTTCTCCCTGAAATAGGTCATAAAACTCTCATGTGAGTGGTGCCCTCTCTCTACCTAGAGGAAAGGAGTGTCCTTATCTTCAAAGGCCAATGGACCCTTAGAAGAATCCTAGCAAACAGATCTTGCTAAGTTTCCCCCAAATTTGCTATACGTACCTCATACTCTTTTATGACTTCTGAGATCTCCCCGTGACTGCCCACTCTTCATCGAACCTAGCATAAAAATGTTCAGGTCTAACTATTTCTTCCGGTCTTCATTTCCTTATGAAGTCTCCCATATCACAGAAAACCTATATTCAAAATAGGGGCACCTAGGTGGCTCAGTTGGTTAAGCATCCAACTCTTGATTTCAGTTCAGGTCATGCTCTCACCATCGAGCCCCAAGTCTTCAGCCTCTGTGCTGGGTGTGGAGCCTGCTTAAGATCCTCTCTCCCTCTTCCTCTGCCCCACCCCCACTCCCTACTCACGTGCGCTCTTTTCTTCTCTCTCTCTCTCTCTCTCTCTCTCTCAAAAAAAGAAAACATATTAAATAAATGTGGATGCTTCTTTCCTGCTAATCCGTCTTTGTCAGTTTAATTTTTACACCCAGCCACGATCTCTAAGAAGGTTTTTCTTCCCTCCGCCTGTATCTAGAAGAGAAGGAAACGGAAGATCAGAATGCCAACACGAGTTGTTGGAGACCTCATTATTAGCAATGATTGGGTTGGAACTCTGGTCCCTTCTGGTTCTGAGCCTAGGCCAATGTTTTGTTTTGTTTTCTCCACTCTGCCCCTTGCAGTTGTGTGTTTCCTCCTGGTAAACATGTAAAAATACACAGGTTGGAACAATGTTTCAGGGCACTAACCATATATACATGAGAATAATACACTTTAAAAATGATTTTACAGCATGTTTTGTTAAGGTTTGGGAGAAAGATACAGTGTGAGAAGCCCCAAACATAAAGACCTCTGCAGATTTCCCTGCTGACAGAAAGTCAGTAATTGGATGGTCAGAGACAGACAAATGCTCACACTTAGAGAATTCCAGGCAGATAGTCAAAAGATAGCTGAAATTCTCTAAAGTTCTCTTCAGAGTAGATATTGTTGTGGATTAAATTGTTTTCAGATAAAGATGAAGGCTTAAGAGTGGACCTCTCCAAAGCATTGCTTAGATTGCTACTTTGTAGTTTAAAAAAAAAAAAAAAAAAACCGGCACACAAAAAGACAGCATAAATTGCAATATGAAAATACTGCCTCCTGCTCTATTTCCTGCAAAACAGGATTTACTAGAGTATAATGGCTTAATTTTATTGATCTGAAATTACGAATTTAGATAATCTAGAGATGAGACTTTAGTATTTCCAAACACATGCAAATGTTGCTATTTCGTAATGCACTAGCTGGGTCTTTGTTATGTTTACTGGCTTGATCAGAATCCTGTTGCCTCACCCAGTGATAATCACATAAACTGAAATGAACTTCAGGAAAACACAAAAGTGTTGATTTGAACAAAAAAGTGATAAGGTGTTGAGGGTCAAGACAAAAAATTCCTGCTGTAGTTCTTCCGAGGCACATTTTACCTGTGAAGTCAACGGTCTTCCAGTTTGGTGTGAGGTGATATGCTAAGTGTTTAAAAATCATTTTGTGTTTGAAGAAACTTGATTGATAAGTACCCATTGGAGGTAGTTAGGCTAGAAACAGAATCCTGATCACTTAAAGTACTTGTTTATACCGTATCTAATGACTGTGGGAACATTGGGAACAGATCTATATCACAACTTCAGTTACCCTCCTCAACCCCACCCCATCGGGTGAAAGAGGGGAAAAAAGGAAGAAGGAGAAAAAAGAAAGGGGGTGCACGCTTTTCTGTGTTGAATGATGGCTGTAAATGCCAACAGGTGACTCGATATCTGACAGAAGGGTTCACTGTGGATCACAGGGGGGAATGTGAGAAACTGTTTCAGAGACGGCTAGATCCGTGGGGGATTTTTCTCAGTGGTCATCGTGCCAGCAGCCTCAGATCCAGAACGTATGCTGTCAGGTGCACTGGTCTGTGGTCGCTTCTGATCTCCTTAGGGTCTGGTGCCTTTTGACTGCGTGGACATCATAGACATATTTCACTGTTGCTCTGTTCCAAAACTGGTCGATCTTTTAGTCCTAGATCTTGCACACAGACCATGGGGAAAACAGAGGGACCATGGGGAAAACAGAGGGATGGACCTCAAGAATCTGGAAAGAAGGGAACTAAGATTGTTATTTGAAAATTAAGCTAAGAAATAAGTCCATCCTAATTTTTTTTTAAATTTTTTTTTTCAACGTTTATTTATTTTTGGGACAGAGAGAGACAGAGCACGAACGGGGGAGGGGCAGAGAGAGAGGGAGACACAGAATCGGAAACAGGCTCCAGGCTCTGAGCCATCAGCCCAGAGCCCGACGCGGGGCTCGAACTCACGGACCGCGAGATCGTGACCTGGCTGAAGTCGGACGCTTAACCGACTGCGCCACCCAGGCACCCCAAGTCCATCCTAATTTGAAATGAAGAGAGACACATAAAGGCTCATTAAAGTTAGGGCCAAATCTCTGTGTTTCTACCTCACCGTCTTTTTAGTTTTGTTAGACGAAGGTACATCTCTAAGTTCACAATCTGTGCCAGGGAACTTTGTGGATTGTCTTGATTCCATTTGTCATCCAAATGTAATTTTGTGTGTGTGACCAGAAAGCGTTTCTAAATATTAAACGCTCAAATTAGTGTCAAGTGTCAAAATGTGAAATCAATGTAAGTCCCACACCACTTGGGAACTTGTGTCAATGCTTCCTTGATAATAACACATGAGAGCAATATCTTTATTTATGATAAAAAAAATATTTTTGAAATGAAGAACCCTAGGTGTGGGGTGCCTGGGTGGCTCAGTCAGTTGAGCATCTGAATCTTGATTTTGGTTCAAGTCATGATCTCAAGGTTCGTGGGTTTGAACCCCATAGCAGGTTCTGCACTGACAGTGTAGAGCCTGCTTGGGATTCTTTCTCTCTCTCTCTCTCTCTCTCTCTCTCTCTCTGTCTCTCTGTCTCTCTCAAAATAAATAAATAAACCTGAAAAAAAAAAGAACCCTAGTTGTGTATGTCACCTGGAGTGTAGTTCCCTTGTGGATCACACTCTCTGATTTCAAAATTCCAGAGCCTCTCCTGATCTATCAATCATTAACTGTTGTTTTTTTAGCTACTAAGAAGACAGTGTTATATAACAGACTGTCCCTGGCCACTGAAATGATTAATTTGGAGGTGGTGTGGTGGGTGGGGAAACCTTAAAAAATATAAAACCTACTGAATTTGAGTAAAGCTACTTTATAACACCTCAAGATCTAGTATCTCATAACCAACTAAATCTATGCAGATTTATTTAATAATCAGAGAAAAGAAGAAGAGAGTTACTGAACCAATGGGACTCGAGCAGCATTTCAGATGGTCTGCCATATGTCCAGCGTTGTGGGATATAGAGAGGGCTTCAAGCATTTCACACAAAAGACTCCTAAAAGAGATGGGACACTGGGGGCACGGCGGTCACTAGCACAGCAGTAGTCTGCCTATCCTTGCATTTCCTATGTTTGTGTATTTCTTTCCTCCTGAGATGGTAATTGTCCTGGGCAGCGGGACTTGAATTCATCTCTATTTCCACCATTGTCAGCTCCCCTCTACCTGGACTCTCCATTAGCTCTTAGCACAATGATCGGTATGAATAAACAGGGCCATAAGAGATGAAAGGGATCCATAGAGACTGCAAACTATGGTGCTTCCATTTCCTCCCACAAAATAGATGCAAGAAATAAGCCTTCAGGAATTAGAGTCATTTCCTACTTTTTCCTCCAAAGAGCCACTGAGTAATCCGTGGTTTCTAAGTTCCTGGAAGTCACAATCCATAGCTCAGCCTGGGACTCCCTCCCTCCTCTCTCTTCTCCTTGTGCCTGTGGAGGGACCACCTCCAATCCCATGACTGGATGGGCTGATCAGTTCAAACAACTAGTCGATGTGGCTTTTAAAAATAACCACACTGGGCTTGTTGGCAAAGCCCAGACTTCAAGGAAGATGAACAGACCACTGTCTGAGTCAGCTGCTCATGAAATTCAAGCGGGCAGGCAGAGTGATAATAAGGAAAGAGAATTGATGGTGACCAAAATGTCCCCAGATAACACATCACCTCACTGAGGAAATGGAGATAGAAATAAATGGGTAAACAGAGAAATGTGCCAGTGGATTTTCAAAGAAAATAATTTCTGCTGATACTATGGTTTAAAAGGTGATGTTGACCTGCATTTACTGGAACGTAAATAGAATAATTAACTTACTGAGTTTTAAATATGAAAGGTAACATGATGATGAAAGTAGGATAAGTTGCCCTCAAAAATTCTTACTATTACCAGAATTTAATGTTTTAGCAATAAACCCCACAGGGCTTCGGGAGAGTCTGTAGTGGGACCAATGTACGGATTCTTTTCTAAAGCCAGAAGAAAGATTGTATTTTCTGTCAAGGTTTCTGTCTAGCCAGTAGGTTTAATCACAATGCATGTGTGATAATTGTTCTCTTTCATCTATTTCATACCCATTTGACTTTAAGAAATTAACATTAGTCAATTTTGGGGCACCTGGGTGGCTCAGTCGGTTAAGCGTCCGACTTCGCCTCAGGTCATGATCTCGCTGTTTGTGAGTTCGAGCTCCGCGTCGTCAGGCTCTGTGCTGACAGCTCAGAGCCTGAAGCCTGCTTCGGATTCTGTGACTCGCTCTCTCTCTCTCTGCCCCTCCCCTGCTCATGCTCTGTCTCTGTCTCAACAATAAATAAAACATTAAAAAAATGGTTTTGAAGTAAAATTAGTCAATTTTGTTGAAAACCACTAGTTATTTTTGCACGACTGACTGTGTGCAATCACATACACCTGTGACTAGTGTGTCGATACCCACTGTGCATTTCCCTCACTAGTACCTAGTCAAAAAGTGCAAGAAGCCAAGGGGCAAAAAGTAAACCAATATTTGGAAAAGTGACTCACATGAAAGTGGAATATTTATTTCCACTGGTAGCAGCTAACAATGTTTGCATATTTATGCCAAAGGCTCTTAAAACTCTGTGATTAGCTTCCATAATTAATTGGTCACTGTGAATGCTTTTTGTGCTTTTTAATACTTGTAGTGTTAAGTACTTGTAGTAATGTATACTTTTGAAGGTTTTTTTAAAAATGTTTTTTAACATATGTTTTGGAGAGAGAGAGAGAGAGAGAGAGACAGAGAGACAAACGTGGGAGGGGCAGAGAGAAGAGGAAGACACAGAATCTGAAGCGGGTTCCAGGCTCCCCACTGTCAGCATAGAGCCCAGTGTGGGGCTTGAACCGCGAGATCGTGACCTGAGCTGAAGTCAGGCGCTTCACCAACTGAGCCACCCAGGTGCCTCCATATTCTGATGTTTGAGAAGAGATCCCATCTCTCCTGTGCAAGAAAAAAATAGGCTAGGGGAACTTGCCTCAATTTCTTCTTTACTATCAGGGACAGACCCCACTGTCCCAGGGCATCCCTTCTTATAGGCAAAGCAGGACTGACAGAGTGCTTCCATTTTCACAAAGCAGTTTCACATACGTCACACCATCCTGTGAGATTTTACAGAGGAAACAGAGGCACAGAGATCAGAAATACCTCTTGTAGGAAAACACAGCAAGGAGAGTCTGGGTTTAAATCCAAGTCTTCTCCAGACCCCAAGACTTTCCCACAGTATCGCTTGACAAATCCCAAATAGACAGCACTCATTTCTCAAGACAGAAGTAAGGCAATGGCCAATCCTGGAATATAAATGAAGTCTTTCTCCAAAGGCTAATAAGCATCTTAATTGATGAGACCTCTTAAGGTCCCCTCAATTTGTTTTCCCTAAAACTGCATTATTATTCAGATAGCATTAAAAAAGCTTTCTGATTTATAGATTTAAATGGGAAATGAACATTCAGCCTAGAATAGCTTTAGCATTTTCAGAATAACATGTATATACTTCTGAAAACATTCTCAAAGCTGCTTTTGGAACCAGAAGTTTATTGGAATATTAATTAAATAAACGTGGAAAAGACCAGAGATGCTGGGTGGAAAGAGGTGATTAGATCTTTTGAAATTACACGTAGGCTAAGTGACTGGAGAAATATGATAGTATTTATCACAGTGACACCCAGTCTCCTCATACCTTAGGACATCAGCCAGGGCCAGAGATTCGCTCTGTGTATCATAGACTTTTTGCGGAATAGTCTTCTAAATGATTGAAAAATAATTTTGTCATCTTCAGAGAAGAGAGCAAACTAATGTCAGGTTTTAATCTAAAGGACACACACACACACACACACACACACACACACACACACACCATCTCCTAGTTATAGATCCTATGGGGATGAATTTGGTAGACAAACCACCTCTCCAGATCATTCTTTTTAAAAGTCAATTCAAGGGGCGCCCGGGTGGCTCAGTTGGTTAAGTGTCCGAGTTCAACTCAGGTCATGATCTCGCGGTGCATGGGTTTGATTCCCACCTTAGGCTCTGTGCTGACAGCTCAGAGCCTGGAGACTGTTTCGGATTCTGTGTCTCCCTCTCTCTCTGCCCTTCCCCTTCTCACGCTCTCTCTCTCTCTCTCTCTCAAAAATAAACGTTAAAATTTTGAAAAAGTCAATTAAATTGCTTTTTTTATTTTTTTTTACTGTTTATTCAGTTTTGAGAGAGAGAGAGAGAGAGAAAGAGAGAGAGAGAGAGAGAGAGAGAGAGAGAGAGAGAGCACGAGTGGGGGAGGGGCAGAGAGAGAGGGAGACACAGAATCCGAAGCAGGCTCCAGGATCTGAGCTGTCAGCACAGAGCCTGATGTGGGGCTCGAACTCACAAACCATGAGATCATGACCTGAGCTGAAGTCAGGCACTTAACCGACTGAGCCACCCGGGTGCCCAGATAAATTGCTATTTTTAAAGACTTTTCTCTTTGAAGATCCCTGTGGTAGTGTGGAAACGAGCTGTAAAAATATGCCTAGCACATAGCAGATGCTTATTACATATTTCATGTCTAAGTGATTAATACAGAGTGGATTGAAGAGGAGAGAAAGGAGACAAGGAAGCTAGTTAGGTGACTATTGCAATAGTCCAGCAAGGTGATGGGGACTTATTTCGGGGTAATAGAAAGACGAGGGCAGACACCAGGGCCATTGTACAGGTAGAGTTGACTCGTTATTAAATATCTGGTAGCTTCCCAATCTGGAGAAACTGTTGAAAACTCGGCGCCACCTCCCCTATCTACTTCTCTAATTTCACCTGCATTACCTACTTCTCTACTCATGCTCTATGAAAAGATTTGTTCTCTCCTAATCATCTGGGAAGTAAACAAATTTAAAACGCTTAATTAATTGAAATCAGTTATATTCCAGGAAACTTGGAGGCAACTGCTATACTCTTCGCGATATATTTTACAGACAAATATTTATTTAATACATTCAGATCTGCATAGGTTAAAAACATAATTAAAAGAAGCATTTGTCTTCAGGAAATGAGATAAGAAAAAAATCAGACTATCACTTATACGAATTCTGGAGGTGCATGTGTTTGCCCATTACATTTTGCTACTTTGCAAACTTAAGGAGAATGACCCCAAAGAGGTCCAAGCCCTTTTGTTGAGACTGGTTCTTGGGTGAGCCAAACTGGATCCTATAAACAGTGTGTCAGTTCCCTTTGAATTTGGGGACATATGTGGAATCGCATCCTTGGTTCCCTCTGTAGACTCACTCTTATGTACAGAATGGATGATTGTCTGCTAGGATTTATCCTCAAAATTGCATTGGCCTCATCTGATGATGCCTGTGGCCTACTCTTTGTTGGGGAGGTAGAGATAAAAGGAAAAGAGGTCACCTGCAATCCTAGGGCATATTCTAAGAACTCAGAGAGTTTAGGAAATTAGAACAAGTTGTTAGTTCAATTCAATGATCATGTACCAAGCACCAGCTCTGTGTTTATCCATGAACCTTATAAAACAAATCTTGCATTACATTTTTGTCAAAGGATTTAAAAATTTTGTCCTCTGTGCATTTGACTTGTTTCCAGCATTCCTTCTTTTGATGCATCCTAAGTTCAAAAGATACGTTGCCTTCATTCTCATGAGTAGTTAGCAAAAGAAATCTCCTCCTTGTTCCCTGTTAGCGCTTACGTGTGCCTTCTTAGCAGCTGACTAGAGCTGTTAAGAAAGAGTGCCATTCTAGGGGCGGGATTTGATATCAGGAAGAAGTATCTGGTAGAGAACTGTGTTTTACTCCAAACGCTTAGGTTTGGAGTAAATAGTGGTCATGTAATGAAAGAAACCGGAGGACAGTTAAGGCTACGTAAGGATATTTTTAAATTATGGCTCATGTGCAGCAGGTGAAAAAGTATGTCAGTGCTCCTTCCACTCACGTGACCTGAGACTTATGTCATTGGCCTCAAAGTTGAAAATGACTTTGTCAGTCTTCTGCTTTTATTTGGGGGATTTCAACCCGTTCTTCTCCCATATGCTCCTATAAATGAAGCATCGCTTGGTGTCGGTGGAGGGCAGGCGAGGGGAGATGAGTTCTCCGCCGGTGGAAACAAAGCATTTGAAATATGCTCCCAGGTAGTACCTGGATAAGTCGTGTGGGGACGAGGATTGCAAACAATTCCTCTTAAGGGCACTAAGGACAGACAAGCCAGAGTGACTTCCTGGTGCCTTTGAGGTCCCTGTGCATTCCAAGTTCTGGAAATAGAAAGGGTTTCAAAAAGTTCTGCCAGATGCCTTGTCCTGGCAGGTTTTGCCCTTATTATTCCCTTTGACTGCCAAGGAGCAGCCCCTCCCCGTCGCCATGTGCAGGTCAGCGGCTGTGCAATCAACAAATCAATCAAATAGGCAGCAATTGGCTTTTAGGAACGGGCGCCAGGCCTGCCGTGAAGCCTCCTGTGGGGATTATGCTCAGCCAAACCTGTCAAGGGCACATTGAGAAAGATCTGTACTGGGACATGTTATTGTTCTGAGCTCCCAGGCATTTCTCTATGAAATGGGCAGGGGTTGTTTTTGACAAGGAAGTATGAATTTGGGGCATTAGGTATGAACTCAACATCTCTGCATTCCTCGGGGTTGAAATGATGAAAGCCCACATGTAGCAACTTTTTTTTCTGGATTAGGACGTGATGAAAGGGTGGAGATATCAACCCTGGTGCTTCCGACTCCCCCATCTGTACCCGTGGTGGCTACTGCTCATCCATCGTGAAGTTCTTGCTAAAGCCAGCCACCAAACTTTCTCAATCCAACATTCCAGGAATTCTATTGGCATTAGTTTGTGAAATGCAACCGATTTGCCTAGATTGGGAGCTCCAGTTTAGAGCTGCCCAGAGGGCTTATTCTAAGAAAGCTGTATTTAACTTCTTAGCTGACCCCTGGCTTGCCCTGGAGAGAAGACCAAACCTCCGAAGTCTCCAGCAACACACCCAAGCTTCCGGGAAGTGTCAAGACAAGCAATGCCCACTGTCTTGGTGTCATTCTATGTGGTATTAATCATACTAAGTCTGGATTTATTTCCAGAGAAGAAAAATGCCAACCTTACCTTATTCAGGTTTTATTGTCTCATTTTAGACTGTGCTATAATAGAGTTCATCGTTTTTGTTCTAGTGGGGAAAAAAATGATTCTTTGTGACTAGGCATACTCATCAGTAATTAGGTGAAAATTGCCTTAGGAGGTTGTCTCTCTTCTCTGGAAGTAATGTGATTCATGCGAGCAGGAGCGGTGGAAGGAGAAGTTTTGTGTATAAAACACTTTGTTGAGATAACAACATGCATTTAACAAATACTTAACTGAATGCCAGACACCGTTCTAGTTGAAGGTGAACAGAGAAGAGTGCAAGGTCCTGCTTTTCAGAGGATGGAGGGTAAACCCTAACCAATAGCCACCCCGGAGCGTAACTCTTGTGCAATATGGACTATATGTGCAATGAGGAAAGTATGAACCAGTTGCTGTGAGAACACAGAGAAGGAAATGCCTGAAGCCCAGGGGCTCAGGAAAGCTTCTCAGAGGAGGGAAGCTGTTCATCCTATAGTATGGTTTTACATTAGACGTTCTGAGGGTGGGGGCATGGAAAGAACATCAAACAATTCCAACAAGTCAATGTGTGTGTGACAAAACCGTTGGTGTTTAAAGCCTGCCCTTGGATGGATAACAGTTCGTAGCTGAAGAACTCAGAGAGTCACAAGCGATAGGCTTTCCCACTGTCACACTGCCGTCCTGGTTTAACGCTACCTTGGATTATCTTGACCACCTCTCAGTCTGGTTCGGTTTTTGGTTTCGGCTTTGGCTTTTAGCATATAGTGTATTCGTCTTTGAATGTAATGCATTCTGGTCATGCCATGGCCTGGTCCAGACATGAGGGCACCGCTGGTTTCGTAAATGACCGAAGCATGGCTCGGAACCTTCAGGGAACAAATCAGAGGGTTGTCTCGGTTGGTCTTTACTCTGGAGATGGCTTGGCTTGTCCCAATTGCAAGCTATTGAAACTAGTCAGGATAAGCCTTGGCAGTCAAATCTGGAAAGCCTCAGGAGCCATTGAGATGATCTTTGCAGAGTTCCCACTGGTGCAGCCAGGGGGAGGATCCTGACTTAGTAGTTTCTACTTCGGGCGAGGACACATGGCCCTGGTCAAGCATCCAGTGTGGCAATGCAGTGAGTTATACATGTGAAACGAGTGCTGGCAGGTGCTCCAACACAAGCCCAGCTACTGCTGGAGGGATTCCACCAAGTAGCCCAGGCTGTCCCATGGCCAAGGGCACCTGGCAGGGTATAATTTCACGGCTGTTCACAGTGGCAGAATTTTGAATCCCTTATTTTTCTCTCAGAAGAACGCACAGAATTGAGGGGCTTTTTAGTTCTTGCCAAGCCTGGAGGAGTTCTTGTCACCTGGTTCTTTTTTATCCGAGGCTTCTCTTTGCTGAGAATGATTTCGCCCTGCAGGTGGATTTGATTTTTTACTGGTCTATGTGTTTTATCACTTGTCAAAGTCCACCTGATGTGGGAGCCACTTTGTAGGCCATTTCTGTAGTATATGCTGGAAAGAACTTCGTAATTGGAGCCTAGGACCCTGCCTTTACGCCCCTAGCTCTTGCCACGTATTAAATATGTGCCTTCGGGCAAGTGACGTAACTTCTCTGAAATTTGGTTTCCTCACTTGTGGAAGTAGTCCTTAACTATAGAAAATAGAAAGAGTTTTATTCGTTATGGTCCCAAACTAAAAGTGCTTTCACCACTGACATGTTTTTGCTAGCTAGCTGATTATGAATGGATCATGGGCAACCACTCTAAGCCCCAACTGCCATTTTGGTAAGAGAAGGTCTCCAAACTTGTGATTGTTTTTCCTACAAGTATACAAGTATACAGCAGTTTGCCTCCTTTAATTTTTTAAGGAAACATTTTACTACCAATTTTTCCTGCTATGTGACGTGATATATCTCATAGGAGCATTACTGAAAGATTTCTTTTGCCAGTGAGCGAGGCATTAAGTTAGATGCTAAGGACACTGGCCCTGTCCTCAAGGACTTTGCAGTCTTGAGAGGGAGAGCATCATGTAAACAGAAAACTGTAATCGAATATAATAAAGCTGTGATAGATCCGTCCACAGGCTGTCAAGAAGGCAACCAGAATATATGTTCCTCTGTTGTATATATCCAACACCACCTTGGAGGAAGTCTTGCAAAATATTTAATCTGAATTTGATCAAGCCTCCATCAACTTACAGGAAATATGGGGGACAGAGACATGAGTTAACAATACCCCGGGAACGCGATCAAAAAAATCCAGATGGTGGGAAACTCTATAGGGCAAAACATCTGTTTCTTCAACAATATAAATTGCAAGGAAGAAAAAGACAAGGCATCTATAGAGTAAGGAGATCTCTTAACAATTAAAATGTATGGATTCTTATTTGGACCCAGGTTCAATAAACTATCTAAAAAAATAAAAAATAATATTATGGGAAAATACACTGGTAAGGTATAAGTGATACCAACAGATTGTTGATGTAAGATTATGATGATGATAATGTGATTTTGTTTATAAGGCAGGCCATTTTCATTTAGACATAAACATGAAAACATTTACAGATGAAATAATACGAACCTGTAATCTGCTTTGAAAGTGGCAGAAGAGGGGCGCCTGGGTGGCTCAGTCGGTTGAGCCTCCGACTTCGGCTCAGGTCATGATCTCGCGGTCTGTGAGTTCAAGCCCTGCATCGGGCTCTGTGCTGATGGCTCAGAGCCTGGAGCCTGCTTCCGATTCTGTGTCTCCCTCTCTCTCTCTCTCTCTGTCACGCTCTCTCTCTCTCTCTCTGTCAAAAATAAATAAAACATTAAAAAAAATTTAAAAAAAAGAAAGTGGCAGAAGTAACTCAGAGTTTAGAAGAAGGTAAATGGAATCCGAGTAGATAATTGTTGAGGCTGGTTGTTGGTTATATTAGTGCTTATTGTATTATTCACCCTGTTTTTACGTATGTTTGAGATGCTCCAAACTAAAAATCCAAAGAGAGAGAGCAAAGCTAACTGCATCATGGACTGCTGGACTCTCCATCTGGTAACTTTCCGAGAGCAAAATTGGCTTAGGTTACCAGGCAAAGCTTCTTTGTATCAGCCCTGTTATTTACGGACACTATAAAGTGAATGTCAAGGGGCAAGTGCCGTAACAGGCCCTTGGCTAGGGCAACTTTTGCGCCATGTTTGAGGAGGGAGCCAGATGGTTTAGGCTGAGAGTTGGTGAGGGACTGAAGACAAGTAATGTAGACTCCTTTCTTAAAGAGTAGGGTGAGAATAATTTGAATTTGAAGGGAATTTGGACCAAAATACCCGCCCCCCAAATAAAAATGACTGAAGCCGTTGCAAATGCAGACAAGAAGGAGCCAGTGCACTGGCAGAGGTGGTCCAAGTAGAGACATGTAGGGCATGGAGTGACATCACAGAGGAGACCAGAAGAAGGGAGAGTGAAAGGCTCGGGGTTTGAAAACCCTGGTAAGTACCTGAGAGAGCTGCTGTGGGCTTTACACCACACGTGAGAATTCTGTGTTACATGTGTCTGTTTGGTACTATCAGAACTGACTTGCAATAATTTATGCAAAAGATACTTTACCGCGGGACTCCACGGCTGCTGTGTGGAAATTGGCAAGAGAGATGCACCCTGAGTGTCAAAAAGGGTCCAAGCCAGGAACTGCACCCACGTTGTTCTGTCCTTTGTCTCTGTGAGTCTTTAAACACATGCTTCATTCTTGCCATGAACTGGTGTGGACTACGGCCACTCCACAGTTCCCCAGAATATAGGTCCCATCTACCCATGGCACACTCCCTGTGTTCCATCATGTTACAAATTCCCAGGAGAGTCCGTTGTCATTGTTCTCCTAATCTAATCAACTGTAATCAAAAAAGCAAGATCGTAAAGTAGGAAGAGGCAATCTGAGGCCCACAAAATTCAGGTTGGTGGGGGGGGGGCGGGTGCCTGGGTGGCTCAGATCAGCATCTCATGGTTCATGGGTTCAAGCCCCACATCGGGCTCTGTGCTGACAATGTGGTGCCTGTTTGGGATTCTCTCTCTCTCTCTCTCTCTCTCCCTAACCCTCTGCCCTTTACTCTCCCTCTCTCAAGATAAATAAATAAACTTAAAAAAACTCACACAAAAAATTGGGGTAGAGAAGGAAAAGATCGTGAAAGGAGACAGGCTGGAAGCCAATTACAGTATTTTCCATTGAAGACTGAAATGTAAAATAAACCATGATCACACAGCTATGTAGCTGGAAAGGGAGGAGTATTTTTATAGCTTTCCAGATAATGGTGGGTATTCTACTCTGATTCTATAACAAAACTTGGCAAATGGCATTTTTTTTAATGTATTTTGAGAGAGGGGGCTGGGCAGAGAGAGAGGGAGAGGGAGAGAATCCCAAGCAGGCTCCGAGCTGTCCGCACAGAGCCCTGTGTGGGGCTTGGACTCACGAACCATGAGATCATGATCTGAGCCAAAATTGAGTCGGATGCTTAACTGACTGAGCCACCAGGCACCTTGCCAAGTGGTATGTTTTGAAAGATTAGTTGTAATATGGAACATTGAATTATATCAATGAATATTTTATATCTATTTTAAAATCCTGTGGTCTATCTTTAAAACGAAAACTCATAAGTGCTAAAATAGTGTAACAATAAATATTTTGTGAAATTTAAGGAAGGGCTTCCCAAGCATGACAAATGGAAAGCTTTTAGATAAAGGATATGACTAGGCAACTGACTAAAGAAGGAATTCAAATGGCAAAGAAACGCATAAACAATTTCAAATTGAGTACTATATTCTTTAAAATGAAAATTAAAGGGGTGCCTGGGTGACTAGTCAGTTAAGCATCTGACTTCAGCTCAGGTCATGACCTCACATGGTTTGTGGGTTCAAGCCCCGCATCGGGCTCTGTGCTGGCAGCCCAGAGCCTGGAGCCTGCTTCAGATTTTGTGTCTCCCCCTCTCTCTGCCCCTCCCCGGCTCATGTTCTGTCTCTCTCCGTCTCACAATAATAAATAAACGTTAAAAAATTTTAATAAAAAATAAAAAAATAAAATGAAACTTAAAGAGGGGCTCCTCAGTGCCTCAGACTGTTAAGTGTCTGACTTCGGCTCAGGTCATGATCTCACAGTCTGTGGGTTCAAGCCCCATGTTGGGCTCTGTGCTGACGGCTCAGATTCTTGTCTTCCTCTCCCTCTCTCAAAAATAAATAAATGTTAAAAAAAATTTTAATGAAAATTGAAGCTATGAGCTACCCCTTTTGACTCATCAGACCAAAAAGTAGGTGGAAAGAATGATAACACTGTGTTGGTGTGAATGTGGACAAATAATAACAAGTACTCTTTTGGGGACTGTATTAATTTTCTATTACTGCTAAAACAGTTTGCCCTGGAGCGCCTGGGTGGCCCAGTTGGTTAAACGGCTGATGCTTAATTTCGGCTCAGGTCAGGATCTCATGGTTCATAAGATTGAGCCCCACGTGTGCAGAACCTGCTTGGGATTCTCTCTCTCCCTCTCTCTCTGCCCCTCCCCAGCTCACATGCGCACACACGCGTGTGCACTCTCTTTCTCTCTCTCAAGATAAATAAACATTAAAACAGTTTACCCCAAACTTAGTGGCCTAAAACAACCCAGATTTCTTTTCTTATGGTTCTGGTGATCAGAAGTCTGAAATGGGTCCGTAGAGCTGTGCTCCTTATGGAGGCTCCAAGGGAGAATCTCTTTCTAGGCCTTTTCCAACTCCTAGAGTGTTCCGTGATTCTTGGCTGATGGCCCCTTGTCACTGCACCCTCTGCTTCCTTCACCCCTTCCCCTTCTCTAACTCTGACCCTCTGGCTTCCCTTTTATAAGGACACTTGTGATTACATGGGGCCCACCCAGACATTATAGAATAATCTCCCCATCTCAGAAATCCTTAATTTAATCACATCTGTAAAGTCCCTTTTGGCTAGTAACATAACACATTCACCAGTTCTGGGGATTGGAATATGGACATCTTTGAGGGCGAGGACCATTACTCAGACTACCATGGAACTAAACTGGTATAAACTTTGTAGAGAAAATTCGGCAATACGTATCAAAGTCCTTAGAAAGTACATGTCTTTGGTGCAGTAATTCACCTCCTAGGAATTTATCCTCAATATTAATCAAACAAGTGCACAAAGCACAGGATGTGTCTGCAATAACGTTTTAATAGAAAAACATATAGGTGTTCTAAATATACAGGAATAAGTAAATGGCAAGATTTGGGCTAAAAGTATTGTAGTTCATCCAAATATAGAATACCACACAGCCATTACTAATGATGATCCGATTTGTATTTATTGATCTGGAAAGACCTCCATTGTTAAGTGAGAATTCCAGGTAACAAAAAGGTACACATAGTATGATTCCACTCTGTAAAGATACATTATGTATATATTTGTACATGTGTGTTTGGATGATAAATTAGCAAATATAGGCACAAAAACTCCAGTGCAAAATATTGGTGAGTGGAGGGATTTATTACTTTTTTTTTTTTTTGCTGTGGAAAATAGAAGTGAAAATTAACTGGGGACGTGTAAAAGGATGGGCAGGGTTTAGCTGAGTTTGGAGACCACAGATCTGCAGTGGAGATAAGGGAAGGATCCTCGAGGATATTGGCAAGCGGTTGGATCCTAGAAGCTGGTGAGAGAGGGAAGCGAGAAAAGTCAGCAGGGGGTCTGGCGAACTACGAGAAAATGGATGCCTGGTCTGTTCTAGCAGAGGGCATCCTGTACTCCACTGCCGCCCTACACACTGACCTGACGCCCATTTAGACAAGGATTCCCCTGCTTCCGCTCATACACACTTATCTTTCGGGCTCAAGGTGGTCTCGGAACTCATCGCTCACAGAACCAGTGTCTTCTCATTTGCAGGCTTTCCTCCTTTTTTAGATTCTCAATCCCAAAACGTGTGACCATTCACTTTCTCAAGGGCTTGATTTATTGCAGGAATACAATGGTGGTGGTGGAGAGGGGTAAGGAGTTAGTATAATCTTCCACACTTCAAAGGCATTCACCAATCCTAGGATGACCAAGGTGTCACACACACACACACACACACACACACACACACACACACGAACACTCCGGAAAACCATGTCATCGCAGATTTACAGCTCTATCGTTACCCTTGAATGAACCCAGTCTCTGGGCAGTGTCCAGGGGAGCAAGGAGAGAGAAGGTAGATTGCTCATCCTGTCAGATGCATCACTGGATTGGGGCAATTATTTTAATCCCCATGATAGGAACACCTTCATATTTCCATGTCTGTACAACTCTTCCGCCTACTTAAATGGATATCCAAGGACACTATTAGTCAATATCCAATTTAACAGTTTTATAAAAAAGACAGTAACAAAATGAACTCCAGTCGAATAGATGGCCTCGTATAAATGGTATCTCCAATACCTTCAGTGACCAGGCATATGACGTATGATGCTATTGTCGTTTTCTTTAGAAAGAGCACCAGAAAAACTTCATCTCTAACACCCTCCCTAAGATTGCTAAATAATAGCTGATAAAATTACATCCCCACGGAGTACTCAATAACTCATTTTTTTTAAACCTTAGATAAATATATTCTTGTTTCATGGGTTTTTAAAAGGCCTTTGCCGGACAATAAAACCTGACCAACATCCTATCGCGGGGATAATTCCTGAGTGTTACTGGGGCTTTTTTGGAAACTTACCAACATATAACCAGTGAAATTTCACTGGAATTAAAATACATTCACAGAGACTAAAAGAATGCAAATGTGACTGAATCAGAAGCACCATATTTCCTGTTTTTAAAAACTGAGTTTTAGAAGTGCTTTGCTTTTCAAAACAGGCAAATAACACAAACAGATATAAACGCTGAAGTGTTGGCAAAGCTTGCTTCTTCTTTTGTAACTATTTATTTATTTATTTATTTAATATTTATTTACTTCTCTCTGGTAGAAAAACTGCAACCTATACATTTGAAGACTAGAGCAAGAACCAGGATGGAGGGGGGAAAAATGAAGGACTTTGTGTAGAGAAGGTCGTAACTCCCTTCAGAGTCAAGGGAGAGACTGTGATACTCACTATCATGGGTAGAGCATTGCCTGGAAGCTGTGCCCTGCAGTCCCCATCAACATTTGGGACTTGCCCCCCATTTCTACCACGCCCCCCTCACCCCCATGCTTCCTCTTCTCCCACCTGCTCCTCAATCCCCACCCATGTCCCCACTTCCAGCTCTCCATGTCCTGGCATAGTCTGGGAGCAGTGCCTAAGCTATGTCTGGCTCGTATCTCTGCCTTCCAGGGTTGGGCTGCCTCCTCTGGGAAGCCCTCCCTGATGCCCTGCTCCAGTAGAGCTGCTCTGTGATGGATGACCTAACGCCTGTGTCATTTCTGTGAAATGTAGAGGACATATGGCTCCCCCAGTAGAGATAGAGGATACCGCAAGGGAATGTGTGGGCAGCTGGCCGAGGAGGCAAGGAGAACCCAACCCAGATGCCTGAGGAACTGACTGAAACCTCACCCTCTCTGTGATTGGAGTTCTGTCCCCTCCCCATTACCTGCTCTTGGACCTCAGTTTGCAACTGGAAGCACACAGAATGCCCAAACGTTTGTTGAATGAGTGAACCAACGGGAAGAAACCAGGGAGGCAGAGGAGGATCTGAAAGGCCCTGGGTCTCAGTGTCTGCTCTCTAAAATGGGCTTACACATGCACTACCAGAGATTTTGAAGAGATGGTGAGGGTCTGGGTTGGGGATCTCCTCTTCCCTCAAGGCTTAACTGAGGCATTGTTTGCCCCAGGAAGCCTTTTTCATTCCCCCACTTTGCCAGACACAGGGTCCAAGGTCCCTGATGACCTGGAGAGGGGGAACCATGCATAAGCCTGGTTGTTGGACGGTAGTTATTGGCATGTTCCCTCAAATCGTATAGTTGTAGAAAAGTAAAATGCTCTTTGTTTTTCTTTGCATATTCTTGGTTTTTGCTTTCACTCGATAGAAAAATGAGATTTTCATCCTGAAAACTCCTCAAGATGGACCAAGTTCAAAAAGTTCCATTGCAAGACAATAAGAGTCAGGGAAGCAGGGTGGCCTCATGGGCTTTGCTTCAAAAAAAAAAAAAAAAGACTTGTAAAGTTAAAAACAGTTTTCAAAAATCCTTTTAAAAAACTTTTCTCCGATAAAAAGTTCTTCCTGCTAGAGTTGGAATCTGTACTTCAAGAGTATTTTTTGTGTTCTAGAGAGACCTGGAATATATCCGGGAGCAGATCCTCCTTTTATTCTATAGGAAACCAGTTCTGTGGGCCAGTTTGATTATAGATCTATAAGACTTTCCATTGTTTTGGGGGAAATTCCCACAGAGAGCCTGGAAACAATAAAGTGATACTAATGCAGATGTTTCAGAATGATGTGTTGAGCACTTTCCTTAGTGGCGTACCTTGGTATGTATTTTTGACAGAACGAAGTCTTGGCGGAATCGGAGCCATGGCAGACGCTCACATAGAAATTGAGCCCCACGGGGGCATTTCAGGCCAGAAGACACGGGCAAAGATCTTAGCAAGATGGCGGCAGTCTCAGGCTCCAGGAGGAAGAATACCATTAGAGGATGATCTATAGAAGGGTATGGCTAAGGACTTAAGAGTAGTGATATTTGGATCCTTTTTGACCATACTGCAGCCCATGCAGTAGTCTGCAAACCTTTGATGAAGTGAAAAAAGAAAAACACCCTGACCTTATTTAGCTATGCTGTGGAGAAATAAAAAAGATGCCTGCACCCACGTGTGGGGTGCAGGTGTAAGGTAGAAGCCCCTGCCTCCTGGACCACGCATTACAGGAGAGGGGAGCAACGGTCTGGGGGAAAAAAATGTCTGGCTAAAGAGACAAATGCGGCGGAAACATCTTTGTGGGACATGTGTGCCTCCTTTGAGGCATCAGAAATACTTGGTGAGGGCCACTGGATAACCTGGACTGCACGCAGTTGTTCAAGTCGGGAGCTTGGATTCAATAGTGGGTATTAAAGGAAAAGTTAACCTTGAAAGGCTAAGGGTGGTGGGGAAATGTGAGACACCCAGGGAAGAATGAATGGCCAGAAGAGAAAAGACCGTGGTATTGCTGACTCTGGAGCACCACTGCACATCTTTCTCTTAGACCTTAAAGGGAAAAGCTGGCCGTTCCGATTCCTATAAAGGGGCAAGTATTTTGCTAGATACAATCTTATTTTCATTTCTTCTCTGTTGTGACTGAAATACTAATTATAAACATTTGGGCAAGAACAATTGATACTCAGATTCTTAAAGAATTAAATGTATTTTCTTTTCTCTTTTCTTTCTTTCTTTAAATGTTTATTCATTTTTGAGAGATAGAGCGCGAGCGGGGGAGGGTCAGAGAGAGAGGGAGACACAGAATCGGAAACAGGCTCCAGGCTCTGAGCTGTCAGCACAGAGCCCGACGTGGGGCTCGAACTCATGAACCCTGAGATCATGAGCCGAGTGGAGGTCAGGCACCCAACTGGCTGAGCCAGCCAGGTGTCCAAAATTAAATGTATTTTAAGATTGAAAATATTCTTCCAATACACATGCAAAGACAGAAAAATCAGACTCTATATTTCTTTCGGTATTGACTTGTACCTACCTATTTTCCTGTCATCCAGACATCGTAGCTCAAATGCCTACAAGAAGCCAATACTGCCTATTTAATATAAAATAAGATAAAAAGCCTACTTCAGAGAGTTGCGTGTTATTTGATTTTAAATAAAACTGCAAATTCCCAGATGGTCAGGTCTAACCCAGGCAGAGACTTATTAAAATAATGCATAAAGTCTGAAGAAAACAAATAAGACGTAAAAGCAGAAAGAATAATTATTAGGGGGCACCTGGGTGGCTCAGTCGGTTAAGTATCTGACTTCGGCTCAGGTCATGATCTCACAGTTTGTGAGTTCGAGCCCCTCATCGGGCTCTGTGCTGACAGCTTGGAGCGTGGAGCCTGTTTCAGATTCTGTGTCTCCTTCTCTTTCTCCGCCCCTCCCCTGCTCATACTCTGTCTCTCTCTCTCTCTCTTTCAAAAATAAAAAAAAAAAACATTTAAAAAGTTAAAAAAAAATAATCTTATTAGAACACTGATTCATAATTTCCCTGGAATGCTAGTGATCTGAAGTAATCTAAGGAAATGTTTACTTTGGTCAACTTGCAACTTAATATTAACCTAACCTAGTTGATTTGAAGTATTAACACGAAGTCAATGAAAGAAACATCTGTGATGAAGTCATGGATTTAATATTCCCACTGCAGTGAACAACATGCATAAAATTTTGCTCTAAAACACCACTGCCAAGCACTATGGGGGCCGCTCCTCTCTCTTTGTCTGCAGCAAACACAATTTAACCTAAATTGTAGGTTTTAGCGAACTAATATTTTTAATGAATCAGGAGCTAGAAGACCGTGAAGCCACCAAAATGGATATTCAAATTAGTCCTTATGCAAGTATTTATTGAGTACCTTTTATGGGAGGGCACAGAACTAGATGCTGGACTTGAAGATGTGTGCACAACATGTGTCATTTCTGTCTCACAAGCCTGATTGTCTACCCTGACATTAAAGAACTCAATGCAGTTACACGAAAGTGTGTGGGTGACCCAGATGTGGTTGACATGAAGGAAGAGGCATCAGGGAAGTGTGGGCAACCACAACGCCCTAACCTACATCTAACTGGAGTCCCTGAATAAGAAAGGGAGACATAGAAAATATTTGAAGACATAACGGCACATTTTTCTTAACCAAATTTGATGAAACTATAAACACACAGATTCGAGACATTCAACAAATCACAAGCACAAGAAACATAGATGAAACTACACAAGACACCTCATAATCAAAGTTTTCAATAAAGCAATAAGAAAGGGAGAAACCTAAAAATAGTGGGGGTCCCGGAACGACATTACATACAGAGCTAAGGAAGACAGCAAATTGGTAGTCAGAGACAGTGCAAGCAAGCAGACCGTGGAACAACATCTTTAAAATATTGGGGAAGGGATGCCTGGGCTCAGTCGGTTAGGCATCCGACTTCCTCAGGTCATGATCTCACGGTTTGTGAGTTTGAGCCCCATCTTGGGCTCCGCGCTGACAGCTCAGAGCCTGGAGCCTCCCTCTCTCTCTGCCCCTCCCTCTCTGTCTCTTTCTATCTCAAAAATAAATATTAAAAAAAAAAGTAAATACTGGGGGCAAAACACCTGCCTACTGAGTATAATTCTATATCCAGCGGAAATATCTTTCAAAAATGAAGGCAAAATATATTTTCAGACATATAAGAGCTGAAATAATTTATCACCAAGAGAGCTGCACTACAAGAAATGTTAAAAGAAGTCCTTCAGGCAAATGAAAAATGATACCAAATTGAAGTCTGAATCTACACAAAAGAATGAAGAGTCCTGGAAATAATACTATTAAATAATAATTTTCTTATTAATTAAATCTTATTGAAAGATACATGACTGTTTAAAGAAAAATCATAATACATTGTAGGGGTATAAAATAGGTAGAAATAAAATATATGATAACAATAGCATAAAGAAAATGGAGGGGAGAAATAGAGGTACATAGATACATTGTTCTTATACTTTTCGTGTTATGGTATGATGTCACTGTAAGGTAGACTGTGATACGTTAAAGCTGTATACTATAAGCCCTAAAGCAACCACTAAAAACACAATAAATAGTTATATCTAATAAGTTCACGAAAGAGATCAAATGGAATCAATAAAAAATTAATCCAGAAGAAGGCAGAGAAGAAAGAGAAATAGGAAAAAGAACAGGTGGAACAAATAGTAAAAGCAAGGTGACAGGTTTAGACACAACCACATCCACAACCTATTAAATTTAAATGATATACACATCCCAAACGAAAGTCAGAGACTGTCAGATTGCATTGAAAAAAACAAAACCCCAAACCCAATTATATACTGCCTACAAGAAACACACTTTAAAATTTATTATTTATTTTGAGACTGAGAGATGGGGGGCGGGGGCGGGGGCGGGGGGAGGAATCCCAAGCAGCCTCTGCAGTGCAGAACCTGATGTAGGGCTGGAACTCACGAACCGTGAAATCATGACCTGAGCCAAAACCCAGAGTCAAATGCTTAACTGACTGAGCCGCCCAGGCACCCCAAGAAACATACTTCAAAATACAGAGACAAAAATAGGCTAATAGAAAAGGATGGGGGAGGGCACTTATTGGGATGAGCACTGGGTGTTGTATGTAAGCCAATTTGACAATAAATTATGTTAAAAAAAAAGGATGGGAAAAGATACATGTATTATGCTAACAAAAGTCAAAGGACAGCTAAGGTGGCTGTGCTAATACCAGATAAAGCATATTATCTGGGATAAAGAAGGTCATTTCAACTGATCAAGGAGACAATTTATTAGGAGGGAATAATAATCCTAAACAATTATGTACTAATAACAGAGCTTCAAAATATATGACACGCAAAATGAGAGTACCAGAGTAATCCATAATTAAGGTCAAAGATTTAAACAATACTATACACCAACCTGACCTAATCGACAACTTGTGTAACACCGCACCCAGGATCAGCATAGTAAACATTCTTTTCAAGTGAAGAATATTTACACAAAATATTTACCAAGATATGCTGTATTTTGGACTGTAAATCAAGGCTTAATAGACTTTAAATCATTCACATTGCATAGAGTATGTTCCATTTGTGGTAAAATTAAATTATAAATAAATAGCTGAAACCTATCTGGGAAAATCCTCAAATATTTGGAGGCTAAATGACATAATTCTAAATGGCCATGGGTTAAATAGAAAGTCAAAAGGAAAATTAGAAAGTATTTTGAACCGAATGCAAATGAAAGCACAGCATTTTAAATTTGTGGGAGGCAGCTAACATAGTACTTAAAAAGAAGTTAACAGCATTAAATGTCCATAGGAGAAAAGAAGAGAGATCTCAAACAAATGGCTTTGGTTTTCACCTTAAGAAAGAAAACAAGTGTAAGCTAAACTTGAAGTAAGCAGAAGAAATAATAAAGATCAGGGTGAAAGCCAATGAAATAGAAAACAGTAGAAAACCATCAACAAAACCAAAAATTAGTTCTTCAAGAAGATTGACAAAACTAATAAACCTCTAGACTAATCAGGAAAACAAAAAACTGAGCCATAAATTACCTATATTAGTCAAGAGGTGACATCACTATAGACACTACATCACTATGGATACTACATATATAGACATTACCAAAGAAAATATTATGAAAAACTTTGTCAATAAATATGATAACTTAGATGAAATGACACAAACTACTAAAGCTCACTTAAGAATTAGATAGCCTGAAGATTTCTATATCTATTAAAGAAATTGAATTTTGGGGTGCCTGGGTGGCTCAGTAGGTTAAGCGTCCGACTCCTGATTTTGGCTCAGGTCACGTTCTCACAGTTTATGAGTTTGAGCTCCGAGCTGGGCTCTGTAATGGCAGTGTGAAGGCTGCTTGGGATTCTGTCTCCCTGTCCCACTGCCTTGCCCCTGCTCACTCTCTCTCTCTCTCTCTCTCAAAATAAATAAAAATGAACTTAAAAAAAAAAAAGAAATTGAATTTTTAGTTAAAAACCCACCCACGGACCAGCAGAATGGTGGTTTAATATTTGCAAAATGCTATTCCCTATTACATTACACACAGTCTAATATTAACTGTGTTTAAAAAATACGTGGAAAAAGGACTGGCAGGAAATACTGAAATGTTAACAGTGGTTCTCACTGATTAAATCTTGACTAGAGGATTCCATTTTCTCTTGCATAAGTGTCTGTATTTTACAAAGCTTTTACAGTGAGTGTTTTCTACTTACATATACAGAGATAAAATTATTTTTTTAACTGTCTTAAGCTCAGAAGTATTAAGTGGTGTATATGAACTTGAGCAGATCTGTATTTGAAGAGAAGGTATCCTCCCTTGAAAATATAAGCCCATGGAAAATGCTCTAGATATTAATCATTATTTCCACCCTGGTTCACCTGGGAGATGTACACCTTTACAAAGAATTGTTTCCTGACACAGTGTCTTCTCCAACTTTTAAAAATTAAACCTCAGTCCAGTGTAGATTTGACTCTTTTGGGTAAGAAAGAAGGGTTCTTAAATAGAGATTGTAAAAGGCCCAAATTAACACAATCCTCAAAGAAGTGGCAGGCAGGCTAAGTTCAAGGTTGCTGGTGTCCCTTTGCTTGTAGGATCAATGTAATATCAGGTTTTGGAGAATCTATCTTGGAGTGACAACACATTTATCAGTGAGTCTATACATGTGACACTTGCGTAAACAGGCAACAGATAGAAGGAAGTTCCCACAGCTGCTGGTGAACTCGATGTCCTAGTGAGGCATTCCACGTACCCTGGTTTGATAAGCTACTGATTGAAAACCTTGGTCTGTGTGGCTGCTGTGACCAGAGGTCAAAGTGAGATGCAAAAGGGAAATGCCTTCTTCACACCTGATAACACTCACTTTTCTTGTTTCCCTTCACCACCTCAGAAGACTACCAAGGTAATTTTTTGGTTGGTGCTAAAGAGTATTTCGTCCCAACCAAGCAAGCACTCAGCCATTTTTAAGTTAATAAGACATGGTAAAAACAAAACAAAACAAAACAAAACAAAACAAAACAAAACAAAACAAAACACTGCCTCTCAGATCTTCACAAGTGTCTTTGGAGTTAGGGAATACTTTCCACAGCTCGATTATATCTATCCCTAACGAGCTGTGTCCTTCAGCAAGCCATTGATCTTCCCCAACCAGCAGATTCCTAAGATAAAGTGAGGATTTAGAGTAGATGGTGTCCCATTTCCCTTCGATCTCCAACAGTCAGAGACACTGAGTATTTGAGATTGATCCGTAGAGGGTCATTATGATCCCATTCAGCCTTCCGATTCAATTATTTCGCTCAATTGGTCTTTCTTAATAATAAGACCAAACAACTCAGACAAATTTCCAGGTTAAGTTTCAACAATACCTAAGTGACCTCCTCTCAATTTCTTGTTAAAATACCCATGAAAATATACAAAAAGATACAGATCTGACACCAGCTTTGTAAAGTAAAAATAAGAGAAGGAGACATGTCAAAGGTCAGAGGGACTTTCCGCTAACTGCATCGTTGATGGGGAGGCATTGAGAAACATATTCTTGGACGGCACAAACACTACCCTTTGAACCAGAGCAGCAAGGACAACCCCAAAGCAAGAGGAAGACTTTGACTCTCCCCCACTGCCTGCCCTTAACTCCAGGACAAGGGGAGGCACCGGCCAGAAAAAGGAGAGTTGTTATCTGAGCCAGGCAAAGTCATCACCTCTCTTTTTCCCCAATCAACAATTCCATTTTGATATCCGTGTAGAAACTACATTACCCAGTGTGCTGCTCAGCCTGAAGCAGAGGAGGTTGAGTCTCAGGGTGATTAAAACCAGGTAGGGGTGGGGACAAGAATCATATAGAAAATTGCGTGTGTGAGTCTTGGGCAGGGGTAGGAGAGCTGCTTTTCATGGACACTCTCAGAGGAATCATGTTTCATTCACTGTCAGAAATCCCAGCTCCTCCCAGCAGATGTATGCTGTGCTGATAAGGTATCATGTGCAGGACCTTTACTCCTCTTTGGCTAGAGAGGGGAAGGAGAAACTGCCAGTTCCAGAGTGAGCAGTGAGGGAAACTAAGAGCAGTTCATTCACCCTGCCTGCTGGTAACCCAACACTGACGTCTATGAAATTATTCAGGAACAACAGCGGAAAACTATTTATACTAAAGAGTCAAGGGAGAGCGTATTTTTAAAAATTATTGCTAGGAAACCAAATAGAGTAACTCTTGATTTTAAACCAATGGCTTCCATGTTTTTACTAGATAAATATTCACGGGCTTTTTTAGTGTTTGGGAGCCATGTCCTCGTGACCCTGCTCACACGGGTTGTTTCAAGCATAGCTTTTTTGCAAGAATTATCCAGTTACTGGTTTTACTAGCATAACCATTTCACCTTTAATGGTTCTGTCAGTTGGAATATAGCCGTTGTAATTCGTCAACTCTGTGATTGAATGTATTCTTAATTTGAAAGTAAAAACCAATGGAGATTTCTGACGCGTTCAATAATGCATTAGACACAGTACAGAATGTTACCGGAAGGATTTTGTTCTGCCTTTTCTTCAACGGGTCCTGTTGAAAGAATGACTGCAATAGTCTAAGCTGTTATATCATCGCAATCGAACCGGTGCTAGAAAAGTTTAGAATCTACATAGTTTCTTACCAAATAACAACACGAATAAACGAAAGGCAATTCAGAACTCTCACATTTTGCACTTTCCTATCAAGACAGCAGATAGCTATATTTTAGATCTTTTATTTCTCTGCCTAAATTCAGATAACATAATGTTTCAGGAATGTTAATGATTAAGAGACTTCCCCCTTTCCTGTCCTTTGAATGCTTTCCCTGTAGGAATCCAGAGGTTGCAGCAACAGTGGTCATAGCTAGCCCTGGTTGAACACACACTGCTCATTTGACCATGTGGCATGCACTGTGCTCAGCTTTTCACATGCATTTTCTCATATAATCTTGTTTCTTCTTCCAAGATTTTATCCACATTGAAGTTAGTTAACATACAATGTAATACCGATTTTGGGAGTAGAATTTAGTGATTCATCACTTACACATAACCCAGTGCTTGTCACAAGTGCCCTCCTCAACGCCCATCACCCATTTAGCCCATTTCACTCCCCTCCTCCCCAGCAATGCTCAGTTTGTTCTCTGCAGTTAAGGGTCTCTCATGGTTTGCCTCCCATGATAATCCTAGGAAATAGGTATGTGATAATCTCCATTCTATACATAATAGATGCCAATATCAAACATCCTGGAGAATGTTCTTTGAGAAAGAAAATCTGTAAGAGTACAAAGGTATTGTTTCATAGAACGTTATGGTAAATTAAATCTTATGTGTGATCAGAGAGTTTCTATGTTTAATTAATTAATGAATTAAAATAAACAAATATTTATTGTGTGCCTACTATGACAATTTTCTAGGCAATCAGGGGTATGGCAATGAACAAAACAAATAATGCCATCACAATAAATATGAGTGATGAGTAGACACAGGTCATAAATAAGCAGTGAACAAGTTGTAGTTTCTGTAAGTAGAAATAAAACACGATAAGGGATTTGATGGTGATGTAAAGTGATAGGAGATATGGAGGGTGCAGAAATGGTGGCTGCAATGGTTTCTCTGAGGAGATATTTTTTAAGCTGAGAACTCAATGAAGTGAGGGAACCAGGCAAGTGAAAATGTGAGGCAAAGGATTCCAGACAGAACAAAGAGCAATTGCAAAGACCCAGGGGTGAAAACAGACTTGATAAGTTCAAGGACCAGAAAGAGGGCCACTGAGGCTGGATCTAATTTAGCAGGAGGAAGGCTAAAGAAAGTTTGGACTTTAAGTCTGATAAGGACTTTGGATTTTATTCTGTGTGGGATGGTAAGCTTGCTAGGTAGTCATCCAAATCTCTGTTCTCTTTCTCCTGGGCACAGAGCCAGAACAAATGTCACAGTATGTATTGCCCTTAGATGTGTCCTATGAATGAGAACCGGGCAAGGGAACATGAGTGGAAGTGATGTGCCCTACTTCCAGGACTGGCCAATAAAAATCACCCACACATGCATCTTTGCGCGATTTCTCCCTTCTTGTTCTCTGGGATGGAAATGTTGATGACAAACCTTAAATATATATGTTAAAGAAGACAGAGCCGCCATCACCTGGAACCCTAATGACCATGTTGAGAAAAGTCTGGCCAACAGTCCATTCACTCTCCCAAAATGCTTATGTAAAAAAAAAAATGAACTTCCATTTTGTTGAGTGTATTTGGGTCATTTTATTACCACAACCTAGTCTACCATAACACCCCTGAATATCTATTCTCTCTTTTTGCTATTTTGATAGAATCCATACTTTCCTGCTCAGTAATAAATCTCAAAGATATTTCTAAGCCTCGCTTGCAGTTAAATGTGGCAACACAACCAATTACTGGCCAATAGGATGTGAGTGTAAGTAATATGCTTATTTTCAAGGTTATAGCTTTATAGAAAGGAACATGCCCGCCTCTTTCCCACTTCCTACTGACCTGAAAGCAGATGTGGTAATACTGATGCATCTTGAACCACATGGATGGGGGGGACACGTTATGTATAGAAGAACAATAAGATATGGGTCACCAGGGTCTCTGACCTGTGGAGTCCTCATTAACAGCCCTTTAGTCTCGTTAAACTACAGTTATTTGGGAGTCTCAATGTCGACAGTTACCTATATGCTAAATAATCCAGAGTCACTAGAAGGTTTAATGTAGGGAAGACATAATTAAATAGAATCTGGTTTATATTTGAAAACTCTGGTTTCTGGGTAAAAACAAACTGTGGGGGCCAGCATAGAAGCAGGGAGACCAGTTGAAGGTGATTGCACCGATCTAGGTAGTATGATGGAGCAGGCTGAGGGAAGTGATGGGATTCAGGATGTTTTGCAAGATTGAAACAATTTTATCTGATACAGATGTGAGGAAGGTGGTTGCCAGAAAGAGAAGAGGAGAGAATAACTCCATGGTTTCTGTGTTGAGCAATTGTGTGAATGGTGGTGAAATAGGGAACATTAAGGAAGAAGGAAGATTGGGGGGTTGGGAGGGGAATTGAAAGTTCTTTTTTGGCTACTTATCCAAGGGGAGATGCCAAGTGAGTTTAGGAGCATCCAGTCTGGGGTTTAGGGAAGATGTTAGTACTAGAAACATAAATGCAACTTAATGCGTTTCCAACACAATGTAATAGTGTAATCTCAAGAGGTCCGTCTAGAGTCCAGAATACAGGTAAAATACAACTGTGGGAGGCTAGCCCAACGTAACAATGGATATTTTCTTAACTGGCAGTAAAATAGGACTTAACACGTAGTATTTTTATTTATTTTTAATATTTTTTTCAGGTTTATTTATTTTTGAGAGAGAGAGTGAGACAGAGCATGAGCCGGGGAGGGCCAGAGAGAGGGAGACACAGAATGGGAAGCAGGCTCCAGGCTCCAAGCTGTCAGCACAGAGCCCGAGGCGGGGCTGGAACCATGAACCGTGAGATCATGACCTGAACTGAAGTCGGGAGCTCAACCGACTGAGCCACCCAGGCACCCTTATTTTTATTTATTTTTAATTGACATGTAGGTAATTGGTACTCAGCTCTGAGTCCTTGAAGAGATGGCATACTATTTTAAAGCAAATAGAGAGGGAAAAGAATTATTGGCCTGATACCCAAGAAGACCATAGATAATTATCTTTTACTGATTTTTAATCATGTTAACTATGGAAGTGTTACTGTCTGTCTTGCACAGTCTCCCAAAGAGGAGAAAAGCCTTTACTACTGGGAGCTATTCTTGCTAAAGAACAGAAGGAAATGGCATTTGCACCTCCAAGGGCACAAAGTAAAAGCGATACCTCTCCCCCTTCATCTCCCATTCTCTCAGTGGATTCGTATTCTCTGGGTAATTATTATCTATTGACTCTGTTTTTATTAACCTCACCACTAACTGCCTAAACTTGCCACAAGGCATTGAATTGTATGTTTTCCCAAGGCTCTGGGACTCATAAAACCTATGTGCACAATGGGTTTAACTATATAGACTTGAATGACCTTTCCCAGTTAATGTAAATAGAAATTTACAAGTCTGCTCAATATTTTTGAAATGGCTAATGATGCAAAGATGGAGTTTTGAATGGTGCAAGACCAAAATCAAAATAGACTATTAAATTGTGAGCATTCCTGAGTGGCAAAAAAGAAGACCTATATTATTTCCAATTATTTTCTGTCTCACTCCCATATTCAATCCTGCCTTAATTTCTTTTGCTACTTGATGTCATCTATATCCGTAGGTCCTTGGATACAGCTTCCTAGGGAAGCTGTAACAAATTACCACACATGTCGTGGCTTAAACAACAGAAATGGATTCTCTCCTTATTCTAGAGGCCAGAAATCAAAGTTTTGGCATGGCTGCACTTACTATGAAGGCTCTAGGGGAGAATCCTTCCTTGCCTCTTCCAGCTTCTGGTAGCTCCACGCATTCAGTGAAGTGTGGTTGCCTAATTCTAATCTGTGCCTCTGTCTTCGCATCTCTGTGTCTCTTATAAGGATACTGTCACTGAATTTAGGGCTCACCCAAATACTCCAGGATGATCCCATCTAGAAATCCTTAGGTGAACTGTATCTATAAAGACTCTTTCCAAACAAGGTCACATTCATAGTTTCTGGGGACCAAGACATATCTTTTGGAAAGCCAACATTCAACCCACTACAATCTTAAATCTAGACCAATCACTAGCACCACCTAGGTAACTTTATAAAATGCAGATCCCTAGGTCCCATCCTTAAAGATTCTGATTCCATGGACCCAATTTGTGTGCACGTTTGAGTTTTATAATGGAAGAGGAGAACTAATTAGGGTTAAAAAACCACAATTCTCTGGGTAATGTTGATGGTTGTCATTCCCCAATCCTTTCAATAGTTTGATTTTTGAAAATGTCATTTTTATCTGTTATATCATCAATGCAGTGAAAAACAATGTGATATCAAGAATACCAAGAAGAGGGGAATTTCTGGGCTTAGGAATCATAGAAGCCTGAGTTTGAAATCTGGCTCTGTCTTGTCCTACTACCTAAATTCTCCAAGTTTCAATTTTCTCATCTATGGAGTGGAGATCTTTATTTACATCAGAGCATTATTAGGATTTATGAGATAACTTATATAAAATTCCAACACATGCTTAGGGATCAACTAAGTGAAAACTATTATTATCAAAAGATAGATTTGGCAGTCTACTTGATTCCATACGGTTATAATATATTTACCTAAAATAACTTATTAACCATGTATCATGTTTTACAAAACTTTAATATATCAAAGAATAGTCTTTATCAGTTTTGGGATTGTTAAAATAGTGAGAGAATGTAGTAGAAAATATTATGTTTTTACCTGCCACAATGATGATTTGGCAATTACCACACTATTTCCCAAATCCTGAGTAAACGAAAAATCTTCTATGTTCATTTGATTCAGTGATTGCCCCTAACTCCCTGCTATGGACTAAACTGTGGCTGACCCCCCAACAACAACAACAAACCATATATTTAAGGCCTAACCCCTCATTGTGACTGTATCAGGGGATTAAATGATAAATGAAGTCATAATAGTGAGCTGTAATAAGACTGTAGCCTTAGCAGAGGAAGGGAGTTATCTTGCTTTCTTGTTCTCTCTCTCTCTCTCTCTCTGACATTTGAGGACACATCAAGAAGGAAGGTGTCTACAAGCTAGGAAGAAAGATCTCACCAGAAATGGAAGTGGCTAACACCTTGATCTTGGACTTCCCAGCCTCCAGAACCATAAGAAATAAATTTCTGTTGGTTAAGCCATCTAGTCATTGGCATTTTGTTTTGGTAGCCGGGGAAGACTAATACAGCCCCCATTCTGCCTACACCCTTTTTTAGCACTATCCTGAAAGGCTATGTCCTCAGAGTTTTGATGAATATTCTCTAGGCCTGATACTTCTCCTTATTCTAATAGGTGGCAGCAATAAAGGACTAAGGGTCAGGCAACAGGACCTATTTCCTAGAGATGAGTGTGGAAGAAGCCCAGCTCATCAAGCGTAAATTGAAGTCATTATTATAGATTTCTTTAATGGGAATATCAGATCCATAGTTTCTCTTAAATCAGAATCAATACTTTTTTCCTTGAGTAGTTTTTTTTTTCTTTTTCCATGAGTAAATTCCTCTATCAACAGGTGGGTTTATTGTTCATCCCCTGTTCTAGAAGCTTCAAGATTCATCATTGTTTTCAGAATAGTATAAAGACTCATCAATTCATGGTTACAAAGGCCTACCTTAACCTTGGCTCCTACTCTTTTTTACGTGAACTTTCCATCAGGTCAACTGGTGCACTGATGTCCTACTGGCCCGTTTTGTTCTCCCTACCTCCACACATTTTTGCGTCTCATTCCCTCTACTTCACATGCTCTTCTAGCCCAGTCACACAGATCTAATCTAAACAGCACTTCTGAATTCACCTCCTACCCTTTCTGAAAAGGTTTTGCTGATCACTCCACTTTTTTATATTAATCAAGATAACTTTATTTCATAAATGTATAATGTTAAGCTGTCACAACTCTGTACTGAAAGTGCAACCATTCAGTACCATTAAGCAGAATTAAAAAGGGTACAAAATACGAAGACATGTAAGAACTAAGTAATTGTTCAAGTTTTTATTTTGATACACAGTGTGAGATGAGAACTTTTAAATCAACTGAATTCAATGGAAAATGAAATGGCAAATAAATTAGACCTGTGTTAAAATAGAAGATCAGTTAAATGTCCAAAATTAAGGATATAAGGGCCTGGGGTACCTGTGTGGCTCAACTGGTTAAGCATCTGACTCTTGATTTCAGCACAGGTTATGATCTCAAGGTTTATGAGATGGAGCCCTGTGTCAGAGCCTGCTTGGGATTCTCTCTTTCCCTCTCTCTCTCTCTCTCTCTCTGCCCCTCTCCTCTTTGTTCTCCCTCTCATAAATAAACAAATAAACATTTAAAGGATATAAGAGCCAAAGATAAAGTTAGATTCCACAGTCTCCTTTAAGAGGTCAAGGTGGGTCAAACACAACTTGGTTGTAAACTGGTCCAGAGCTCAAGAGCATATGGGGATGCTTACCAGGGGTGGTGATGGTTATCAGGGACACTTTTTCTTGGTGCTACTTGATAATGTCCTCAGGTAGAATCACCTCTGCTGCTTCAGCTACACTCAAAGAACTTGTCACTTTGCTTAGGAACTTTCTGTTATACTCAGTATTGCCACATCTCCAATGGCACCTTTCCGCATACCCAGGAAGGATATGTCTTCGTTGACTCATATTGGGTTTTTTTTTCCTTCCCATGCCACACCAATCCCAGCATTTTGCACAGGGTTAACATTAAAAAAATGTTGATATAAATATATCTGTCTACGTAAAGGTAAATGGGAAAAAGAATGACAGCTTTAAATGACCTTGTAAGGTCTCTTCTGACTTGAGATGCCCTGATTCTATGAACTTTGAAGTGTATCAAAACACAGTGCACAGAGGCGTCTCAGTGTTGAACAATAATGTTCTTTAAAGTAGCTACTGCATTTCCCACATTTTTTCTATTGTCTAGAAGAAGGCTTGATAAGCCCACTAAAATGATTTGGAATTCGTCCAGGCCTTGTGAGCCCATTGTTTGCAGTTTTCTAACTGGCACTTCATAGTCATTGGACCCAAAGGAGCCAGTCTGAAAACTTGTTGAAAATGGTGGAATTTTCCAGTTGTGGGAAGTGCTAACGATTCAGAGACATCTCACTCCTGTATATGTCCCAACAAAAGGTTAATGTGAATGCAATTGCCTGTCGAAATTTTCCAACTATGGAATGGTTGCCTTTTTTTGAGGATACCTCAAGGTTGTTGTATACAGTCTCAAATTAATGTTCAATTTAGATGATCTTAGCCAAAAAATGAAGCCCAAAGAATCTTCTTTCTTGATTCAAACTTGAACATTATACTTCCTCAATTCTCCTTTCCATACATTGGCTCCATATATGAGAGGTTAATGCCTTTGTGGGACAGCGACATGGAGAGAAGTCCATGTTGGCAACGCTGGGAGGCACAGAGGCTGAGTGATTTCGGGGACATCCAAATCCCTGTTGTTTCCAAATATAACCTCTTCTGGTCTTCACTCAGCCCTAAGTTTCCACGTTTTGACGGTATTTATTTGATAGTAGTTTTGATATTTTATGCATCGATTTAAAATAAACATGCAGGGGCGCCTGGGTGGCGCAGTCGGTTGAGCGTCCGACTTCAGCCAGGTCACGATCTCGCGGTCCGTGAGTTGGAGCCCCGCGTCAGGCTCTGGGCTGATGGCTCGGAGCCTGGAGCCTGTTTCCGATTCTGTGTCTCCCTCTCTCTCTGCCCCTCGCCCGTTCATGCTCTGTCTCTCTCTGTCCCAAAAATAAATAAACGTTGAAAAAAAAATTTAAAAAAAATAAAATAAACATGCATACACATATATACATGCACATACACATACAGAAGTGAAATGCAAAATTTAAAAAGTTATGGAAGTAGACAAATAGTCCTGAAAAAGAAGAAGAAAGTAAACTTCTAAAATCCTGTTTAAAATTTTCATTTGGTTTGTCCCCATGTAAACCCCTAAATCTTTTCTGCCCCAAATCTTAAGAACCAAAGCATGCCTTTATATTTCTGTTTGCCCAGGGTTATATTAATATCTACCATTCTTATGAGCAATACAGCCTTCATGAAATCTCTCCATCCCCTCCTCTTGTCTCCTAAGCCCAGTCTTTGTTCAGCATAACATCTCTTGTTAGAATTTTAGAAACAACTTTCAGATCTCCCAGCCTCTACTTTCTCTCCATTTCCATCCAGAGCTAAACCACATCCTCTGCTCTGCTTAGCAACCCCCAAAGCTCTGTACTGCTCAGCTCCTTTGAGTAGCCTGCAGTGCCTTTGTGTTAAGTCCTACACAACTCCCAAATGCTTAAGCGTTCTGCGTTCCGGGTCCCAAGATGCCACCTACCCCCATTGGATTGTGGAATCCAAGTTCTGACTCTGAGGCAAGGGGCGAATAGAAGTTGTGTTCCATGTGGCTCAGTTCCTCTTTACCCCACTTTGTCCAGCTAGCACAAAAAACTCTGGCCACAAGGTGCCACTGATGATCCCCACCACCTCTGCCATTGTCTTTCTAAGTTTCTCAAAAGGGCCCAAGTCTGGTAGGTCAGACTCAAATTTAGAATTGGGCTTCCACACAAGAATTTTGAAGAGCCACTCCTCTTTTCCCACACTGGGTCTATCTACCAACATAGAAACCTTAGGCACGGGCATGTGGATACCCTAGCCTACATGTCCAAACTCAGTCTATAGCCACCCCCAAGCACCGTCATTTGGAAGATGAGGCTACTTGGGCAAAGAATTCCAGGGTCATGGTACCTATAATATGGTAGAAGAGAGAGCATGGGCTACAGGTGGCCATATCCCTGTGGTCCTAAGACCCCTTGCATTATGGGAGAGGTATGGCCACTTTCAGCTGGGCCTTCTGATAAAAGAAAGGGGTAGGGGGTGGGGGCCAAGGCCAAGGACTTCCATTATCCTGATTTAAGGGGATGAGGCAGTGGTATGTTTTCAAACAAAAACAAAGACAAATCTCACTTGGTGAACTATTTGTTTCTCTAAAACAGTGGCTCTCAACCAGTGCTGATTTTGTTCCTCACAGGCTACTTGTCAATGTTTGGAGATATTTTTGGTTATCACAATTTGAGGAGGGTGGGGTTTGCCTCTGTTACTTAGCTGACAGAGACCAAGGCTGCTGTTAAATATCCTGCAATGCAAAGAATAACCCTTCTCTAAAGTTAATTTGTAAGTTGGCTATATATAATATTATTGCCAAATAAAATTTCTGAAAGCGGGGATTGGCTCATGTCACTTGACTGCACAAAAGACTTAATAACACCCGTCCCTCCAACTGTCTATAGACCAAAGTCCAAATTTCTTGGCTTGGGATTCAATATCATCCTCCCCCCCCCACCCCAAGTTTTACTGAGATATAATTGACATACAGCACTATGTAAGTTGAAGGTATATTTGACTTCTATATATCATAATTACTTGACTTCTACATATCATGAAATGATTACCACAATGAGTTTAGCTAACATCTATCATCCCCTATAGATAAAAAGAGAGAGAGAGAAAGAAAACTATTTTTTCCTTACGATGAGCGTGCTTAGGATCTACTCTCTTAACAACTTTCATATATACCGTACAGTATTGTCAACATTCAATAACATTTTTGATCTGGAGCCTACTGTCTATCAATTTCATTTTTTCTCTGTTACCTCTTTATGCAGCCTGAAGCTTGTATCTATGGTACAGCCAGACTTAAATACTTTAGAATGCCGTGTGGCCATCTCCCATATTTTCCCCATCAATCTTTGGCTTACTCAACCCCATCCCTGGTGGTGAATTAAGTCTTCAGCTGGACCTTCCAATATGAAGTGTTCTCAAGGCAGAGACTGTCTATACTTAAACAGAGTTACCCGATAATAAAAGTCAAGGTCAATAACATGATAATGACTAGCTCTTGGGGTTGGGAAGATTTGTAAAATGATATCATATATAAATCACCGTGAGGGTGTTACCATTATGATATCCCTAACATATAGGTACCTAATAAACAACCAGTCTCTGTATCCCCTTCTAATGGAAAAACCATTTCAAATAGTAAAATGGCTTTGCAAATAAATTCGCTAAGGCTACTGGCTGTATTTTAAAAAGAAGAAGAAGAAGCAACAGCTTCACGACTTAGCATAATAGCAACTTATTTCTTACTCCTATAAATCCAAACCAGATATTCCTGGTTGAGTAGCAGGCGTGGAAGGCAGGGTAGGGTGGAGGAGTGGAGGAATGCTCTGCTTTACATCCTCATTTGGAACCCTCAGCTGATGGAGTCTCTGTCACCTTCCATATGCGGCTTCCATCATCATCCAGTGTTAATATCCACTTGGCACACGGGGAGAGAGAAAGCACAAAGACACTACTCCTTAATCATCTTGGCCACAAAGTGACACACGTGATCACTTCTCACATTCCACGAGTCACATCGTCCCACCTGGATGCAAGGAAGTGTGGGGGCTGGTCAGGGTTTCCCAGCAACAGGCCTACACTATGAAAAGGGCCTTTGCCATCTTTGGCACAGCAGAGCACAAGGGGTGAGAGAAGATGGAGCTAATACTCAGAACAGCAAGCAGGCTTGCTGGCTGGAGCCTCATGGCCCGTGAGAGTAGCTAGGCGAGAGCAGAGAGCCAGATGGTGGGGCACCTAGGACCCCATCAGTATGAGTTTTATTTTCACTTAAGAAACAGCTGTAAATCAGGCCTTGAAGAAGAGTTATTTGATAAACAATGATGTCTAAATAAAATACCGTAGCTTTAGGTCTTCGTAAAAGAGACGTGTTTATTTCATTTTAACACGAATGTGGTTTTCATTCAGGCATACCTTCATAATTAGAAAAAAAAAAAATCATTGGATCACTAAGGACTCTTGCACAGAATTCCACATCCCTTCCAACGATCTGTTTCCATCAGTGTGCTTTCCCACTGCCCCAACAGCTTCTGTGGACTTCCAGGATCTGCTGCGTTTGTGCATCTGCTGTCCTGCTTTCGTTGCTGCCTCTGCTGTGTTTCGTTCTCCTCCTTCAATTCGGTCCAGACTATTTATTTCTAAAACCTCTCAGCATTCAGGGACTATTGGGAACCCCTTCAGAGAAACGCAAAGGAATTATGTCTGGGTGATTTTTAGCCCCACGTATTTAGTGCAGTTTAGTTTTCTAGACTTGTATGATGTTACGTCAAACATGAAATTAACCTTAACTATGCAACCTTCGAATTTTGACATTTTAATAGCTTTATTACGTTTTTAACATTTAATAAAAGTATTAAAATAGAATTTTCCTTCGAACACATTGATACAAGAGACTTTGTTTTCCTACATGATAATTTATTATATCACCCACATCAACTTTTATCTAAAAGAAACACATTATCGGGGTACCTGGGTGGCTCAGTCCATTAAGCATCTGACTTCGGCTCAGGTCACAATCTCATGGTTTGTGGGCTCGAGCCCTGCACCGGGCTTTGTGGTGGCAGCTCAGAACCTGGACCCTGCTTTGGATTCTGTGACACACTCCTTCTCTCTCTGCCCCTCCCCCACTCATGCTCTGTCTCTCTCTCTCTCTCTCTCAAAATAAAAAAATATTTTTAAAAAATATAATAAAAATAAAAATAAAAAACACATTATCGAGAGAAACACATCTTTGATTTTATAATAGAAGTCAGTGGGAAAAGAAGATTTATTGTGTACGTAATTCATATTTACGGTCAACTTTTTGATGTTTGCATTTATCCAATAATATAATGTATATCCATAGAATCTGTTTTAACTCTGTAGATTTAAGAAAGGTTTTATTTTACTTTTTTATCCTCCTTAATGCTGAGTATTACTGCTATTAGTGTGCCATCTTGTGGCTCATATTGTGATATTTCCTATTCTTTGTTGAGGGTAAAGCCACTTTAAATGATATATGGAAAGGTCCAGTAAGAAAGGTACAACAGAGGGATAAGACTATTATATAAAATAACCAGGAGCAAAATGTTGAGTCATCCAAAAGTTTATAGGAGATTATGTGTAAATTTTAATTTAGCCTTTATAATTAAGAAATGAAAAAAAAATGTAACCATGGATGGTGTGGGATGTTAACTAGACTTATTGTGCTGATCATTTTACAATATATACAAATATTGAATCATTATATTGTACCCATAAAACTGGTATGTCAATTATAGCACAATAAAAAAAATAAATGAACCTTTCAGAACATTGAATATATTTGTTAATTTCTTGTTTCAAGATACACAAACCATACGCACGTTGGCAATGTACCAACAACCAGAATGCTTGACCCGAAATTTAAATTAGCTTTAATTTCACTGTTTTTTATTCAGATGATTCTTTAGAGTCCTATAGGTCTATACTTTGAACATTAAAAAGTACATGTCTCAGCTTTTTGTTTGCTTGGATCAAAAGTTAAAGGTGATTCCCTATTTATAAAGAGCCAAACCCATGAGAACAGTGTGATTGGTGGAGAATCCACCATTTTAGTTGATCCTTTGTAGAATTACAGCCACATGACCTTATATATTGCATTATGCCTAATGAGTATTAGATAAGGGTTGAGAGATAATGATAATGATTTTTATGATTTAATTCTAGAAATGCCGTGTTTTCCGACCATCTCAACGTGATAAAAGAGATGCTTCTCATGCCACATACATTTTCAAGGTTAGGAGAGTTATAACTGATGAGAGAGGGAGTGCTTTTGCTGTCGAAGATAAAAGGACAAAAAGCAAAATCATACTCTCCACACGTACCCAGATAATATTGGAAAGAAGCGTAATTAAAAAGAAGTTTGGGAAGAGTTCATGATGGCACATTGGCCCTTGGAAACAGCAGTTATTACAATGAGACACGTATTATTATTTGTTATTATTAAAGGGAGAGTTATCCCAAATACAATCATTTCTTTGAATCAGACGTGGCTAAACCACAATAGTGACTTGCTTACTAAGTTCTTACTATATGCGGACTGCTTTACTTACTTGTGTCATTTAATCCCTACCATGACCTGACAAAGTATCATTTTACAGATGAGGAAATTGGGGCTGAGTCATCAAGAGACCTGTGCAAGGTCACATTGCCAGTAAAGGGCCTCCTCTGGATAGAGCCTGAGTGTGTCTGATTCTGGGTCTTGTGCTCATAAGTGCGACCGAAAGTATTTTATAACCATGTTCTCAAAGCCTGCCTTGTCCCCGCTTCTCAACAAACCCCGGCCGAGTGCAGAGGAGCCATGCATTCGCCTAATGGCCATAAGCAAACCAAGGGGACAGTGAGGCATAAACAGTAGTTAACCCAGACGACTCCATTACTGAGAGCTATAAGGTGGCCCGCCTGCCATTATTGCTGAAGCAAGGCTACCAATCATTTGAGTAACATGATTGTTAAGTACCAATGTAGGTAAGTGTCACATCGGATTTTTTTTTTAATTTAAAAAAGTTGTTTTTAATGTTTATTTATTTTTTTAATTTTTTTTAACGTTTATTTATTTTTGAGACAGAGAGAGACAGAGCATGAATGGGGGAGGGGCAGAGAGAGAGGGAGACACAGAATCGGAAACAGGCTCCAGGCTCTGAGCGGTCAGCACAGAGCCCGACGTGGGGCTCGAACTCAACGGACCGCGAGACGGTGACCTGAGCTGAAGTCGGACGCTCAACCGACTGAGCCACCCAGGCGCCCCTGTTTATTTATTTTTGAGAGAGAGAGAGAGAGAGAGAGAGAGCACAAGTCGGGGGAGGGCAGAGAGAGAGGGAGACACAGAATCCAAAGCAGACTCCAGGCTCCAAGCTGGAGCCCAACGTGGGGCTTGAATTCACAAACCACAAGATCATGACCTGAACTGAAGTCAGATGCTCAACCGACGGAGCCACACAGGCTCCCCGACACATCTGATTTTTTTAAGGATACAGTCATCGCCACAGAGGAGTGTACTTGTTTGTTTTTCTGGCTTCCTCAAAATAACCAGCATTAGGCATTTTATTCAGAAAAAAAATTATAATATAATATATATTATCTTCTTTCAACTGTCTGTTTGGTTAAGGTACCAGGTCACTGATTTCACCTGAAGTCAGGGTCCCTCTTCATCTTTTTTTTTTTTTAAAGCTCCCCGCCTAAAGCTGTAAACAGACCACTGTGCCATATACACATCATAGTATGAGGGCTAACTAAGCTTGCAGGGACGGATTGCAGTATTAGGATCACCCAAACCTTGCAAAACTGATGTGTATTACTGCACACTTTTTTGAGCTGCATGCTAACCAGACACAGCGCTAAGCAACATGCGTAAAAAATTATATATAACATGTAGTATTTTACACATTTATACCCAGAAATGGAAAATCTCATCAGAGCTTCTGAAAAATGCCTGAAGATGTCTGGGTTCATAACCAGAAGGGAATTGTGAGGGCCACCACTTGTCCTCCCTATAGCCACCCCCACCCCCTCTACTGTTCCCAGCCAATGGCCCCGCAGCACACTCAGGGGGTGGCGAGAGCTCTTCCCCTCCCAGAGAGTAGTCTCCTACCCCAGGGCCAGGGGTGAATCACAGTTGGTCTCAATCTGTTTCAGTGATCTCATTCTTCTCTGTCTGGGGGTGACCACGTGACAGATTTTGGTCAATGAGATACAAATGGAAGTTTTTGAATGGGGCACCAGGGAAGCTTCTGTCTTCCTGAGTAACACCAATCACCTCGACTGACCTCGCCTTTCGCCTTCCTTGTTCTTCTGCCTGGAATGCAGGTAAGATGCCTGGAAGCACAGCAGACAGGTGACCAGGAGATGACAAATGTGAGAACAAAAACCCATTTTCCAAGGGAAACAGGGAAGAAAAATAGAAAGATCCTTGGTCTCTGAGAGCATCATTAAATGGCTGTATCATCCCAGGATGGGTTGGTACGTGCGAGAGATTTTACTTATTTGGGTTGCCATTTGTTGGGTTTTCTGTTACCTGCAGCCTGTGTATTAGGCTGAGCCATATGAAATTCCATTTTCGTAATTTAAAAATTGTTGAAGATCAGAAGTTTCATGTGGTTCAACCAAGACGATGCATTGAGGTAGAATTCGAGATCGTTTCACTGCTTGGATAATCGAAACGTCTCCTTTCCTTCTGTCCTGTCCCCTGGAAATACAGCTTTGCTTCAATATCTCTGGTATTTAATCTGTGGTGAGCTGGTAAACTGGTTGGCCCTGGGGGGGGGGGGGCGGGTTGGAAGGAGAAAAGCCCTGATGCGTAGCCTTTACTGACCTCCGTGGTATAAATGCTCCCACCGTGGCCCTACCAACTTGAGGCCCTTTGAACAAGGAAAGAGATGTGCACCGTCAGCCCTCCGGAGCTGGAGCCACAGCTGACGACAGCGCCACCTCCTGCACGCTGGCGGCAGCTCTCTGCTGAAATGTGCTAACGTTGTTGCAAAGAGATTGATTATCCCTAATGTCATTTTTCTTCGTAGGGTTGAGACAAAAGTATGAGGAATAGGATATAATTAGGACTTGGGGAAATTGGACAGTGGAAAGAAATGTCTTTACCCTTCGATTCGTTTAGCTCTTGTGAGAAAGAATAAAGAAAATATGTAGGGGTGCCTGGGTGGCTCGGTGGGTTAAGTGTCTGACTCCGGATTTCAGCTCAGGTCATGATCTCATGGTTAGTGAGTTCGAGCCCTGCATCAGGCTATGCGCTGACAGCATGGAGACTGCTTGGGATTCTCTGTCTCCCTTTTTCTCTGCCCCTGCCTGCGTGTGTGTGCACACTTTCTCTCTTAAAACAAATAAATAAACATTCAAAAAAAAAAAAAAAGGAAAAAATACGTAGCTAAAGAAGATAATAGCCACCAGGGAAACATAAAATACTACTTAATTAACTCCATTTTTATTTATTTATTTATTTATTTTTTTTACCAACTAGCATTTCTATTGCCCAAATCTATTAATTATCTCTAATCGAATAGGTAAGAAAGTGAAAGAAGACATCTCTCCTTTGGTCGTTCACTTTTTTTTAACAGCAGTATTTTTGTGGCTGTGAAAGAAGATAAAGCATTTGGCTTCCTTTTGGGGCAGTGACCTTTGTTAAGCTACAACAAAACTCATCTCCTCTAGCTGCTAAATGCCAAGTAACTGTGTAGTTTTCAGACTCTGAATTTTTCATTAGTTTCAGGTGACGGATCCAAGGAATGATTAAAATGCTTCCCAGGTTAAGCCCGTCCACAGCCTAAGGTGCTCCAAAAGACTACCAGTATCAAATGCAAACTCTTTGCATTCCTTGTTATTCGAGTCTTCTTCGGAGACTGAGTGATTACAGAATTATTTTACTGCCTTGGCTTTCCCTTTAGACTCAAGAGGTCTGCCTTGAGGAGTGGAGGAACAGAAGCTTTATCCCTACGGGGGCCATGAAACTGAAAAATGATGCAACAAAGGCTTCCTCTCAGTTAATTCACACTGGCCCTTCAGATGTTGCAGGGTGCCTAGTCTACCTGGGCATAAAACAAAATGCCTTCCAGTCCTGAAAGTGGTTTTGTTTTATTTATTTTTTTTTTTAATTTTTTTTTTCAACGTTTATTTATTTTTGGGACAGAGAGAGACAGAGCATGAACAGGGGAGGGGCAGAGAGAGAGGGAGACACAGAATCGGAAACAGGCTCCAGGCTCTGAACCATCAGCCCAGAGCCTGACGCGGGGCTGGAACTCACGGACTGCGAGATCGTGACCTGGCTGAAGTCGGACGCTTAACCGACTGCGCCACTCAGGCGCCCCTGTTTTATTTATTTTTTAATGTGTTTATTTTATGTTAGAGCTAAGTACACTTGTGCCGTAAATCAAATTATTTGTTTTCTTGAGAAAAACATCTGATACCAATTGATATGATCAGACACACTTATAAAAGAAGAAAGTTAATCAATTAGAGAGGAGCAGAATTAACATGGGTTTGTGGCTGAGACTTTTTATGGAGATGAAGCTATCTGATCAAGGCTTTGAAGGATGGGGAGAGATTTAAAGATTGGAGAAGCAAAGGGGTGTGAGGAGAGGAGAAAGGGAGGTAACAGACAGGCCATGTTTTCTCCCAGTGGCTTTCTGTATCTCAGGAACATCATCCATTTCAAGAAAGGTACACCAAAACAACTTCTAAAACCCATCCATCTTTCCTGTTGTTTGTAGCCATGACTTAGGATTCTAATCTCTGAAACCATTTATTGTGCCAATGACCTTGAGAATGAGGAACCATCGGGTGTGATTGCCTGTTCCAGGAATGCTGTGGGTATATGGGCCCATCAGGTGTCTTTCTCCAAATCGCCTCTCATATATTATCTCTTTTTCTTCTGCTTAAATACTGCTTACAAACAGGAACAACCTTTGATTTTCTGTCTTTCAAGGTAATATATTATTCAAAATATAATAATGTACCTCTGTTTCAAAAAGAGTTAGCAAAATTTCTCTTACATGATGGTAATATCAAGCCTTCAAATCTTAGATGGAGACCGAGGTTCTGAAGTCACTTCCATCCAGACCATTCTTTTGTTAAGTCCTCTTGAGGTTCAAGTGGAAGGTACATCCCTCCCTAATACTCTTGGTCATAGGATCTCAAGTCCCGGTAAGGAGTGAAAGAGCTATGTGGTCTTCATGTATTGTCCTCTTAAATACCCACAATATTCCAGTGTGTGCAGTTACTACCCTCACTTCACAGAAGAACCAACCGAGACTCAAAGAAGTTAAGCAACTTGCCCAAGTCCTGCCACAGTAGCCGAACCTGCAGCATTTGAACCCTGGCGGTCTGCCTCCAATGCTTACCATCTTTACTGCCACGCTTCACTATGTTTGTAGAATTACAAATCATCCTCCTGCTTAATTACCTCCCAAAGGCATTCATCCCTTCTTTGATATACGTACTAAGTTAATGCTATTTTATTTCCTCGTCTGTTCTTGCCTAGATTTACTGTAATAACCTCCTAACTGTTCTCCCTGTTTCTGATCTTTTCCCCACTCCCTCTTGCCTTCTTTACCCCGCCATTAGTATGTTTTCCAAACTGTCAGTCATATCATCCTCCTCCCTATGGCTCACATGAGAAATCTGATTCTTCATCTCTCAGTAACTCTGGCTGTGTGGGTTGTGAACGCTGCCTTCCTCTATTCCCACTCCCCTGCCCATCTGACACTCCAGTTCTAGGAAACCACCTGAATTTTCCCAAAGACGCCATGCTTTTGCATGTCTTTGCCTTTGAGCCTACTTTTCTTTCTGCCTGGCATATGCTGACTCTTTTTCCCGTGTAGCTAATTTCGACTAGTCCTTCCAATCGTCTAGTCGGGCCACATCTGTCTATTGCACTATCCTGGGCATGGCCCACATTGCAGCTGTCTTCGGGGAGCTTCTAGTCAGTTCAGGAGGTTCAGGACAACTGAACCAAGTAGTAGACAATTCCTGTTTTTAAGTCACTGTTACTATCTCACAGTGCACAGTCTCATGATATTCACAAAGGGAAACATCATCCTTTGGGTTGCTGTGCTTTACAGGTGTATGATACTTGACTAGCCAAGGAGTCTTTACCATGACTCTTGTGCCTAGGTGCACCTGTGTGCCTTTCCTCATTCGTCAAGTCTACTAGGAGAACTCTAAAGTATTTTTATGGCAGAATTAATTTCACATCTTTATTTCCCTTGGCAATCGTGGCTCTCTGGCTTATTTATTTCTCGGTGTCCTTTCTTTAATTTCCTAAAAAGGCCGGAGATAAAAAAAAAAGTTTAGAAAGGAAATCTCAAAAGACATTTTATTTTTGAAACAAACTCAGCCACTACCTATCATCGGTAAGTTTTACTGAGCTTTGACTCTGCACATGAAGTAGGAATAGGACGTTGGCCAACCGTGGAAGAGGCAAGTGCATTTTGTGGGGTTGGCAGTGCTGAAATAAGATGAGTCGATAATTAAATGAGGAGTAAGAGATCAACCCGGAAACTGTGTGTGAGGTCAGTCTGTGCTTTTAAGCTAGACTCTAGCAGATTATGAACCTCTTCCTGCCCCTCAAATGCCTCTCATACTCCCCTCCCTCAATAGCCATTTTGGTATTTAACATTTTTGTGCATGCAGCTGACTAATGCTCATGCAGATGAAAGGCCGAGAGAGAGTGTGCACTCGTACCAGAGCTGAGTTTCGAGGCCACCTAGATGTAGATCATCCAAAATGTTTTTATTTTTTTTAATTAAAAAAAATTTTTTTTTAATGTTTATTTCTGAGACAGAGAGAGACAGAGCATGAGTGGGGGAGGGGCAGAGAGACAGGGAGACACAGAATCCGAAGCAGGCTCCGGGCTCCGAGCTGTCAGCACAGAGCCCGACGCGGGGCTCGAACCCACAAACCGTGAGATCATGACCTGAGCTGAAGTCGGTTGCTCAACCGACTGAGCCACCCAGGCACCCCTAAAATGTTTTTATATAAAGCACATTAAGAGAGTGCCGACTAAAACACATGATAATTGACAAAGGTATGGGAATTCTCTGGAAGGTAAGCAGTGGATAGGAGCAGAAGGTAGCAAACTGGCAAACCATTGGCCTCTCACTACTCTAGGATGCCAGAAATACAAATAGGTATGGAGTGACAGAGAAGTCGCAGGTTTTAGAAAATGGCTAAAAAGTCTCATGACCTTTCATAAGACTTGCAACATTTGCACACATTCGGTCTGGATATTAGCTGTTCCTGCTTGGCCTTTAGTTCCAACTTCTTTCGTATGCCTGTTGTATCTTAAGAGCCAGAAGTCGAAGACCACATTTGTCAAAATCACTTGGAGCTGAAGTTTTAAACGTGATTTAGGTCCAAATAATGATATATCCTCATATAAATATAGAGAGTAGGATTGTGGGGAAGCCCACGTCTGGGTGTGTAAGCTGGCAAGCAGGTTCCCCAAACTGCGAGAGCTGGTCTTCATGCTCTCATGGTGAGGCCTCAGTTTCCCAGATGTGAGTGGCTGTGGTGGCAGCTGTGAAAGTGACACATTAGCGGCAGGGGAGGCTAGACCATGAAACCGACGGTGCAATGGTAGCCCCATGACTTTCCAATGGATTTGTAAGTGCCTAATGGCCTACGTTAAGTTCCCTTCTAATCGGAACAGCTAAATTGGTTTCTAGTTCATGCACTGAACTTGAACATAATAGCTGAACAGCGAGCAGAAGCAGCTTGATTTATTAAAGAAAGCACATATAATTCAACCCCTCTGACTAACTCCGTCATACCCCATGATCCTATGTTGGCAGATAGATCCCCAAACTGGGGGGTAGGTTTACTGAACGTCTGTTTATGAGTGCAGTGCTTCCATATGCATCCTGTGGTTTCAAAGTACGTAAAGCAGAAACTGAGGAGTTGGTGGGTAAAACAAGAATCTGGATTCCTGTGGAAGTCTGTGGAAGGAGTGGCCTCTGCGTTAATGGAGGATCATTAATGAAATGGTGTTTCTTATAATCATTAGTAGTTCTCTCCTTCTCACCCTTCATCATCTCCTCTGCTGGATGCTAACTTTGCAGACCTCCGAATGTTGAAGTATCTGAAGGCCCACACTTTGAACTTCTCTCTGCACCTATACTCATTCCTTAAATGATCTCATCTGGTCATATAACTTTAAATGACATGATTACGATGATGGCTGTAAGTCCTCAGGTAAGACTTTTTCCAGTTCACCCCGTGGTTACTTTGTTCATGGATGGGTTAGGGAGAGGACTGTTGGGAGGGGTGGGTAATTGACTACTACTCAGATTCTTTGAAAATCCATAGGACTGAGGAACAAAGTCTTCTAGAAATCATTCACAATAGGCCTTTCTGAGATTGAGAGGTATAATCTACTCACATTACACTGAGTCTCTTAGCATGTTTAGTAACAGAAAAAAAGACAAAATGTTACAAAATTGGGATGTATTTCAAATGTTTATTCAAGAAGTTGGTGCTTTAAAGGCATTCATTTATTGAATACAAATACAAATACAATGACGCTGCTGACAGACTCATTTGGCATGGCCTCTTGCTCCTTCCTGCCAGTGGCCCTGTAGCCACGTGAGCTGCTAATACCAAGCAGGACTTTGGGGAGGTGAGGAGCACTTAGATCAGAGGTTGTTCTTCCTTGGAACAAAGGGAAATGGAGTTGGGCTCACCACAACTCATCCACTGACCCCTAGTGTTATTATCTTCAAATATTCCCATCTTTGACGAGGACTATAACCTTGACCAAATTGTAATCAGGCTCTTCTGAACATCTTCTTGGCTGGGGTTGGCCTTGGTCTGCTTGGCCAGTTTGACCATAGGCTTTCCCTACTACAAGGATCCCAGAAATGCAAATACTTATGAAGAGAATCCCGCCATTTGTGATATCTAATCACACTCCTCTTCCTCCACCTTTGATATCTAATCAAGTCTCATTCATTTACCATCCCCAGATCCCCTCCCGCTCCCCCTTGGCTATCAATCCCCAGGAGCCCTTGCTGTCTCTGGAGTTGATCTCAGTTCTGTACTGAAGTCCCTCTCCTCTACTGCAGTGGCTTGAATAAATCTCTCTTGCATTTGTAACAAGTGTCTGATGTAATTTTTCTTTGACACCTTACACTTTTTTCTCTTTTAAAACCATGGCCTGCTTAAGACTGGAAGAAGCACGCTAACTTCAGAAAAGCGGTTGATAGACTAGAGTGAGGTCATCATGTTAGATGTCGGCCGGGGGGGGGGGTAGGGGGGGGAAGTCGTGAGAGTTCTTAGCACCATATACTTCACAGTGGACACTGAATTCTGATTTGGTGAGAGGATGAGGGTAAACCCCCAACAACACTGGAGTCAATATTTTGTCTTCTGCTTACTGCCTCCTTCATAATATTGTTTACCATGCACAAAATACCAGGTTGGGGAGTCCATTGTGTCTGCATGGCAGCCCCATAATCCTGAATCGTGGCATCCTACCTACCTGCCAATTTTCTACACTTAAGATTTTCTTTCTAGCTGACACCATGATCAAAGCCTATCAAAACTGTGTCTGCTCCTTCAGGGAATTGTTTCTATTTAAATGTGCTGATAGAAAGCAATGGTAGGGGAGGGTAAATTTTCTTTTTTTCCCCTTCTAGGTTCTTTGGCTGGTCTAATAGTTAAATTGACATAAGACGGAGTAACAGAACAACAAATTTCATATGTATGAGAACCCCATAAAAATTGAGATTTAAAGAAGTGACAAAAGCAGGAAGCTTTGATACCTTTTAGGCAAGGAAACAATAAATTTGCAATGAATTGACAAGATAAAGGGGTTTGGACTCAGTGTAGTAAACTAGTGAAGGAACAACTTTGTTTATACGGCTTTCTTTGCCCTAAATTCCCTGTTTCTGGCGATAAGGGTGCCTTCTGCCCTCCCGGTGCTTTCACAGGGGCGGGTGAATTTGACAGGGGAGATTCATCTGCTGCCTTCAGGGACACAATGGATGGTTGGCTGTTCTGTTTCTCAAGTAACTTTACTTCAGAATAATCAATATGCAACTATGTGTGGTAACAGATGGTAACTAGACTTACTGCCATGACCATTCCACAACAGATACAAATATCTAATTATTATGTTGTACCCTTGAAACCAACGTAATGTTATCTGTCAATTACACCTCGGTTCAAACCAAACCAAAAAAAACCCTAAACTAATCAATATGCCAAAGTGGCGTATTTCGGAGTGGCATATTCTGCTCTCCTTCAAAATCCTAAAATAGAGCCATTCTAAAGAGTGAAACACTCCAAATTTATGTATTGTTCCTCTCAGCGTTCATTTGTTTAACAGGCAGTACTGCTTTGCCACCGTAAAGACTTCTTGATTGCTGAAGGTTGCTAAAAACTGAAACTATCTCCTCTCATACTCAGCCTGGACACCAAGAACCTAAATCACACCTACTATCTACATTAGCATGACTTTGCTCTTTCCCTGTCTTAATCAGCAAGGCTTTGTAGTTCCAGGAGTGTTCTGTTCAGGCAAATGGCTTCATTGTTTATTACAGGAACCTCCCCAGAGACCCATCATCTCTTCAGCGAAAAATATCAATAGAGAGTTTGAACTGAAGATTCTTTGAACCCCTGGCCTCGATGTCTCCACCAATCCTGGACTGTTGTGTCCTGATCCGTACCTAGTTCTGAGCCCTATTTTGAAAGACCCACCTTAAATCGTACTTCCAGGTCTCAATAAATTCTGTCCTAGTCTTTCCCCACTTCGAGACAACATCAAAGTTTTGCAAGGTGGTGTTTATCCTTACTGAGGTAAATGATAAACTCAAATTTGTCTTATCACCGGTTTGCGTTGGTGATATTTGGAGAGGCAGCTTCTGACAGTTCAGGAATTTTGCATTGAGAGAAGTCTATAGCAACACCATTAAATCATCAACACCACTTAAATGTGAGGATGACCCTCGGCTGATTTCTTTCAAGATGGACAGTATAGAAAGACACAAAAGTTGGTGCCAGAAAATTATTTTAGTTGTCAGTATAGATTAAAACCCAATAAACAGTCCACAGGATGCCAAAATTTTGTCATTTCCTCAAAAGTCCAAGAACTCATATGGGTCATTGCCATGTCCATATTATTCGAATGTGCCAGTTAAAAAGGCAAAATAGGTCTTAACAAAGTGCTGTTGTGCAAGTGAAACATGTTAATTCTAAATATAAAAATATTAGATCTCTACATTATAATTCTTAAATGGGGAATGATTTTCATATGTAGCTATTCTGGGAACGCAGATCTGATAACATATTTCATTTTGGAAGAAGAAACAGGATATGTATGAGCTACAAGTTTTCCAATATCTGTCTTTAAAGCTTCTAAGAGCTAATATGTAACAAATTTAAAGGATTTTTTTTCCCCTTGTATTCAATTTAATGGTAATGTTTAGTATTTAATATTCAAGAAGCCACTAGAGGGCCCTAAAGCCCACCTTAAATCCAGAAGATGTCTGTTTCAAAGGGAGCGATCAACACACACTGTTATGTATACGTTGGCAAGAAGCAGAAGAAAAAAAATCTAGTCATTTGCTCATGAGTAAAAACCGGGAGAAGATAATAATTCATACAAATGCATCATATCTACCCTGTGTCAACTTAATTGTTCACGAGCATCAAGTTCTTTTTCTCTAGCACAGTAGCATTTGTTTCTGAGAACATATAGGTCCATACCATAATAACCAACTTATCTTCCATGTAAGACATTTTTACAGGTACTAATATATGAGGGTCTTGTGTCTCAGCGTTGGCCTGATTGTTAGAACTTCTAGGCAGGAATTTTACACTAAGGAAATCAATTTATAAGAACGAGTGAATTTCAGTGAGGGCGCAACTCAGTTGATCAGCCCAAGAGACAAGAAACTACACAGAATCTGTTGCAAACATGTGCCTGTGCAGGGTCCACAGAGTGTTTCTGGCTCTCCTGTTCCACAGTATTCTACCCTGCATTGCTATTCCTGCTGGCCTGGCTGCTGCCCTGCTGGCCTTTGGTCACGATACCTTGCAATAACCTACTTTACTCAATCGGTCATCAAAGTGTCCCAGGCATAGGATAGTGCTTAATATACATTCACTAAGGAAGTCTTACACGTTCCTTAGAAGGAAGAAGTCACATTTAGTGCTATAAATTAGTTGGCTTATTCAAAACAGAAATACAAGTTAAGTAAAGGTCCTGAGGTCCACTGTGTGTGGCTGCCACGGTAGAGATAAGGAGTCAGCACAAGTACAGGCTGGAAAGCACTAATTCCTCAGTGCTAGTAAGTGGAAGCCAGCAGTGTCCGCGAAGCTGGCCATGAGCCTCCTGGGAATGATGGGAAATCTTGGAGAAGATATTAGATTTTCCACAGGGCACGAAATGGGCATTCAAGCCAATCTGATGAAAATCTTCAGGAATCAAAAGACCCCAGCCGACCCGAAGTTGTTATGTAAGCATTTTAAAATAGAAACTACCCTGAGAAGTGGGCAGCTGAAATGCAAATGACAGAAAGGCTCTGGAGAAATTGGCTCAGGAGCCTCATGATGCTGAAGGAAATTAAATCAGCCTCGGGGACAGGAGAAGGCAAAAGGGGAAAGACAGAGCCCAGAGAAATAACCTTTTGCAAGCCCATCGGCGTGGTGAGGCAGGGCCTGAACATTCCCTAAATGAAGCCGATAAGGTCAAGAGTGGGCATTTCCGAAGCAGTCGTGGCTCCAGAGTCTTTAAGATACAAATGCCTAGATTTTTCCTGGCAAAAGAAAGGTTCATGTCATGAGTGAGCAGCCACGTTAATAAGGGGAGAAAAATTATTTTGCCCTTTTCTCTGTTTTGTTGTCCTGTCGCTCCTTCTCCTACTAAGGTTCATTCTATGTCTGAGAAGAGCATATGTTTTCATCATCTGGTAAAAAAAAATGTCTGAATTTTTATGTGTATTAGCATACTTCATTTGTTTTTGTCATAATGCATCCAGAAATAAAGGAAACCACAGAAGTTTTTTGTTCTTGATGGCTCGTGACCCCTCATTTCTCTCAAGTTAACCCTGATTTCTTTACCGAAGCACCACCCTGCTCCTGGCTGGACCAGAAACCTGGAGAAATCCGTCCACAGCACCGGTTCCTGAGTAGCAAGCTCACTAATCATAATACAGCAAATAAAATGGATTCACTCATCAAACATCTACTAAGCGTCTACCATATGCTGCAGATAAAGAAATAAGTAAGCCCAGATCCCTGCTCTCAAGGAACTCAGGTCTAGCAGAAGTGAATGAAGACTAGTGATTACAAGACACTGAAGTAAGCATTGCAGTGGAGGCTTACATGGTCTGAAACTAACGGACTGAAGCTAATTTGCCAGTTAGGAGTACGTTCAAAGGCAAGAAACCCCAGCCAACACTGACCTGAACAAAAAGGGGTCTATTTGTCTCAGATAACGAGGTCAGAGGTGAGCAGTCCAGGGCTGAAATGGGGGCTCCATGATGCCATCAGCCTCTTCTATCTTTCCCTTTACCATCCTTAGCTTGGAGGCATTTGCCTTTAAGGCAAAGGTGGGGAGGGGGGGAACAAAGGGCAGAATGAGGCATGCCAGTCCATTCTGTCTCTTCTTCTATCTGGAAAGTATTGAGGAGGAAAAATTTTATTCTACCCTTCAAGGTTCTTCTAGCTGGTCTAACAATCAGATTGGCAGATGGATTAATATGAGAAAAACCAAAGTTTCAATGATGTATGCGTGGAGACCCAATAATGCAATTAAGACTCAAAGAAATGACCAAGGCAGGCACTTTTAAATACTTTTTGGGCAAAGAGACAATAAATCGGTGAGGAATTGACAGGACAGAGAAAACTCATGTTGGGGAGCTTCACCTAGTATGAAATTCCAAGCAGGATTTAGGCTGTGGTAGTTAATTAGTAAAAGTACAAGGTTTGTTTACACAGCCTTCTCAGCTCTGAATTTCCTATCTCAGGTGGTAAGGGTGTCTCTTCATCTCCTGGTACAGGGAGGGTATGTTTCAAATGGGAGATTTATTTCCTGCTTTTCTGGTGACAAACGTGGGGGTGGGGTCAGAGTATTCTTGCATTGGCTCTTTCTTGAGTTAACTTTTAATTCAAGATAATCAATATGCCAAAGTGGCATATTTTGTAGCAGCCTGTCCCCGATCCTTAGAAAAGCAAAAACAAAACAAAACAAACAAACAAAACTTTTCCAGAGGCCCCAGCAGATGAATGTTCTCTTGTGTCTCATCCAGCAGAACTGCAGCACAGGCCCACCCCTGGCTGGAAGGTGGCTGATAAGAAGGGGGCTAGGAGTAGGAATTAGGCCAGCCGACCCACAGTACAGAGCACACTAACGCATTTCAAAGTTCCCCGTTGTTCTTTCTCACCCACTCGAGCAACCACTGTCTCCTCTAGTTAATCTGAACACTGGCAGGGAAAGACTGGCAGATGATCCCCAAAAACGCCTATAGTTATTGCTCCTCCAAAACATTTCCCTGGAGTGAGATGATGAACAAGGAAGTTCATCTTTTGGAGAATTTCCTCTTTACATTCAGTCATTCAGGGTGGAACTAGACATTTAAAGAAGAGTCACTGTATCTCCCCAATGTGGAGTTCAGCATCTAGACTACAGGAGAGTTAGCATCCCCAACTCCATTTTCAGTTGAGGTGACTGAAACTTCACTCTTTCACTGGTATCCCCACCATCTCTCTACAAGAGAACTGAATGTTCCCTCCCAAGGGGATCCTCTTCCCCAGCTTCCTGGGAATCCCAGGCACTCCAAATATCCCCTCACCTACTGTCAAATAAGGGAATGGCATTCATTAGGCACTCATTATGTGCCAGGTATTATATTAAATTCCTTTAATCTTTCAACCACCACCTTATGAGAGGTGTTAAGGGACACAAAAATTAAGTCACTTGTCCAAGGTCACAAGGATAGTTAGTAGTAGAGTGGGAATTCAAACCTAGGCAGTCTGCCTCTCAGTGGGCACTGGACAGGGGCTCTTACTAGTAAATCACCTCTCCTCATCTATATTATATTCTTAATCTAAGTTACATCTTAGGGAAAATTATATTCTTAGGAACTCTTTTGACCACAGACACTAGGACCTTGTAGCCCGCTCTAAGTCAGCTTAGAAAGATACATGATTAGCACTAATAATTCAGACATGTAAGAAAGTTTAAGATTTTAGTTGTTCATTCATTTATTCAATAAATATTAATTGAACCCCTGATATATGCTAGGTACTACTCCTGGGCTGAGGACTCAACTATGAGCAAGATAGCATGGTCCCTCCCCTAAGGGTTTATAGTTCCTAAGGAAGACAAGCAAATACATAAAATTTGATGAAGATATGATAGGAAAAATTTAAGGTACTATAAAAGTACATTCTAGTCATGGTTCCCATTTTGGGGGTGGAGGAGGGGAGCTGTCACTTCTAGGAAGAAGTGATATTTAAGTCCTTTGAAGGGTTGAAGTTAGCCAGACGAAGAACTTGATGGGAAAGAGTGTTCCAGGTAGAGGGTGTGTGTGTGTGTGTGTGTGTGTGCATCTAGGATCATGGAAACCTGACTTATTGGAGAATTGGAATGAATCACAGAACCTCTAGGGCAAAAGTTCAAGGGGAAGAGAGGAGTGGGCAGAAGTCAAGTCATGAAGCGCTCTATAACCTTCTAAACCAACTTAAGGTCAAGTGTTTTATTTATGGATTTTAGTTTTTTACAATTAGAATCACAATGTCACCAGTAAAGAAACTATAATACAGCTCATGTCATTTTTGTTCCAAATTAGCTCGTTAACTTCATGGTACATTGATCCTTTAAAAATGAGATTTTTTTTCTCATTAACTTTAAGATGTTTGGAAATGAATTGCCTAACATTTGAAATCATTTCTTATGCTTTATAATAAAGGAAATAGGTATTTATGTGTTTGTGTTATCTGACAACACATTTTGGTTTTGGCTCTTCTTGTTTCATGATTCCTGATGAAAGACATATATGCCTCAGATCTTCCATTGTACTCAGAGGCCACTTTCAAGGGTGACTTTCACACCACAGATTAGAGCTCTTCCCAGAGTGTAGGATTTTCAGCATTATTTTCAAGAAGATAACCAAGATTGAGCACAGTCTCTTCACCTTTTCTCCTTGTCCCTTGTCTGTCCCTGAGGCATCTGTGCCAATTGCGAGAGTGTCCTGGAGGCCAGTGAGCAAGGGACTCATGGGTCTGCTAAACCCTGGATGGAGAAAGTAAGGAGTCCCAATACTACACGGAGGGAGTGGGGAGACAGGGAAGGAGGCAGAGCTGCTTTTGTGAGGAACCAAGAGAGGAGGAAATATGAGTTGTTTGGTATATGCTCTTTAGAAAATGGGGATGAAGACGGTGCCCAGTCCTGGGGAGTGTGACCCCTCTGCAGCAAGGAGAAATAGCCCCAGCCCAGGTAATCCGGGGGCTCAGGGCTCTCTATTCACAGAGTAAAGAGTGTCAAAATTCTGAGGGATTCATCCATTCAACA